>NC_064624.1:82015001-82386373 GCF_023898315.1 Schistocerca nitens | reverse complement strand
CTCTCTCCCCCCTCCTCTCTCTCCCCCCTCCCCTCTCTCTCTCTCTCTCTCTCTCTCCCCCCCCCCTCCTCTCTCTCTCCCCCGCCCTCCTCTCTCTCTCTCCCCCTCCTCTCTCTCTCTCTCCCCCCTCCTCTCTCTCTCTCTCTCCCCCCCTCCTCTGTCTCTCTCTCTCCCCCCTCCTCTCTCTCTCTCTCTCTCCCCCCTCCTCTCTCTCTCTCTCTCTCTCTCCCTCTCATGTCACACACGGTCGGCCCCGCTCTGGCCTTCGGGATACAGTTTCGATCTCTACAAACTGCCAGCTGTTTGTTGCCTTTATTTGGGACACCAGTGTATTTCGATCGCAGCAGACTGGCCTTGCTGTGCAGAAGATATATGGATGTTGTGGCTCCAACATAAACCACGTGACTGTTGGCAAAACGTGGCGGATTTCAAATCAGCAGTCTGCCACCCTATGTTTGTATCGTATTTTCCCCACATTTCTCAATTTGGCTGCTACACGCTTCCAACAAAAATCACATTTTTATTTGCGAAAAATTATGCCAGAACTATATTTGACCTGGATTTGTTCACAGTACCATTTATAAAATCTAACAAATACATCGAACGCCTGTCTGGTGGGCAGTGGGACGAAATTACTATAAACTATCAATTAAAGTAAAACGTCGTTAAAATTCTCTTAAACAGTAAGAAGGGGCTCATGTCAAAACTTTAAACATTGGATTCTCCGCATTTTGAGCTCTAGTTACCTATAAAAGAAAATAGGATATGGGTATTATGGCAACTATAGGTGCCAAAATTGTCGACTTTAGGAGCAGGTGCATTTTAGAGTATCAATTTTAGGTGGACTTCAAAGGTTCAGTTCCCACTATTTTTACAAAAGTTTAAACTATCAGCTTAAAAAATTATATTTTAGATGAAAGGTGAGACTTTTAAGTTTCAGTAAATAATTTTGGAGCCTACATTTATTTAACAGTATTAGATGGTAGAAAAAAATTCTCTTCGTGTGTCGGCTATAGGTGCTCTTACCTTATTATAACCTCTCTTGCATATACAAATCCTTGGTATCTGTGGATATTAAATGCCTCAAAATGAATAATGAATATACCAAAGTGAATATTGTGCACTGTAGTAAAAGCTGTCAATTATGACTCAAGAAACACCTATAAACTTTCAACTGAAACAGTCGTTACAGCTCTCAATTTAACCAGGGCAGGCCATAAATTAAAAGTTGCAAGAGACTATGCAATGATTTTAATTTTTTACAGCTATTTCTTCACAGTTGATGAGAACAATCTCAAGAAAAGCTCTTTTCAAGGTTAAAACACTTTTGTCAATTTCTGTCTTAATATAGTCATTCTGTGGGGAAACAAACTGCAAAATAATTCCCACAATGAACTGTGACAGTATATAATTTTTTAAGAATACTATCTAAGGGATACTTTCCACTCCCAATATTGCAAAACTGTGCTGATGCTCATCCAGATTAAGAGCTATTTTCCAGGGCACAAACACGTTAGAGCTCATCTGCCGAAACAAAAACGGTCTACTTACATTTGACAGTCTTTCAGTACAATAAGAATAGGGGCTCTTATTTTAGAAAAATAATGCCTGTATAGTGATCTGATTTTGTTCTGACACTGGTTGGGATCATGAGAACATTTTTCCTTGCCTCTGCATAATAATCATGTGAGCATAAACTAAATAAAACTCCCCTTTAATTACATATAGCTGTTTATCATTGCAGTTTGTGAACAATTTGAATAGCTTATTACAAATCCAGCAGAAGACAATTAGTCAACCTAGAGCTTAAAAACTTACTTTTTAACAGAAATTGTAGGCTTACTGTAGGAGTAACCTTTAAAGATAGGAAAAGTTGTTCTTACACTGAAAAGGGAGGTGTTTTCTGCAGAGTTCATAAACTGCCAATGCCATGCACAATTTCACATTTTCATGAAGTTTTGTACCAAATTTTGGAAACTGCTGCATATGAATGAAATATTCAGACCTGTACTTGCTTCACTCATACATCATTCTGAATTTTTTATTGCAAGCTCATGCGACAAATCCTTAATACCTGGTGTCTGTAGTGGACATATTTTGCCAGAGGTGAACAGTATCCATTGCAGTAACAACTGAGATAATAGAAATACTTTTGTGCTTGACACTCCAATGATATTTACAAACACGCACTGCCAACACCATGCACAATGCCATGTTTTCACTAAGTTCCATAGCAAATTTTGAAAGCTGTTGCATATGAATGAAATACATATATCTCTACATGATTCACTCAGAGCCTACTGAATTTTGTATTACAATCTCATCTGTCAAATCCTTAGTACCTGGTGGCTATGACGTATCTATAGCAGACACATTATACCGAAGTGAACACTATCCATTGCACCAACTACAGTTGCCTAAGAATCAAGAAACTGGTTTAAACTTTTACGTGAAACAACTATTGGGGGTTTGAGTTTCTATGGATAACAAGAAAAAAGTACATGTTGATTCTTCCAAGTGCTTTTCTCATTTTAAATTTATTACACTTTTTTCTCAGTTGCTGCAAGTATTGAAAGAAAACTAACATCTCTTGGGAAAAAATAGATATGCAGAAAAAATTAACTCAATACTTTATTTCACAACATTATTTTATTTCTTACAAAATTTTATTTCACATTTTCTTTCTTACAACACAATATTTTCCAACAGATTTATTTCTTAAGCCCATATTCTAAGAGGGCAGAACAATGTTTAACAGATAAAAAGATACTAAAATGTAGACTTTCACGGCCGGAAATATCATGTCCATTATAATTGGTTCAAATGGCTCTGAGCACTATGGGACTTAACTTCTAAGGTCATCAGTCCCCTAGAACTTAGAACTACTTAAACCTAACTAACCTAAGGATATCACACACATCCATGCCCGAGGCAGGATTCGAACCTGCGACCGTAGCGGCCACGCGGTTCCAGACTGTAGCGCCTTTAACCGCTTGGCCACACCGGCCGGCTTCCATTATAATTATAATTATCCGGGCTGTTATGCCGTGGTCGGTTGATGAATTCTGTGTCGATTCCCAACGTTTCGTCTCCGACTGCGGGAGACATCTTCAAGGGGGTCTGTAGCTCAATGGAAGGTCCAACACACCCACTGGCTCGCTACTGGACTGCCGCTAAATTCCGTGTCCGCGCGCTCCCACGCTGCGGCGTGACGTCACGTGTTTTGAAAACGTCAATGCAATTGTCCGCTGTCCGTCGCCGTCGATCGCCGTTGCGGAGGAGATGTCAAGAGAAGTGCGACGCCTGGAAGGACTCCAGAAGAAGAGAGTGCAGCTTTTGTGTTCCCTCACATTCTTGTCTCGTTGCAGAGCCGTCGGCGTTATACCGAAGTTTCTGAAGATAAAGCGACTGTTCTATTCGGGAAAGGAACAACGCATTTTCAAACGGACTGAGGCGGCCTTACTACGAGAGCGCATTCAGCAGACCCGACGGGACTTGGCAAGCACAAACTGTAAGTTGTTGTCTCTCCATATTACGATCAGTAATAAACTGTGCAGCGGTGACTGGGATAAAATAGATAAACTACTGCATGATACCATGGGGAAGCGTATGTTGACAACGTCTAGTAGACAGAAGAAGTAGTTTGATAATTTGCTACCTAATCAGACTGTTCGGCATTTAGACGTTTCCCGGACCGTTATCAATTTGTCCAAACGTTCGTTATCTGACGATGAAACATCTGTGCTTGCCAAGGGAGGAAATTTTGCTGTTAGTCCGCGTTTTGGGCCCACAGAAGAAATTATAGCCAGTGTAGAAGCAGGAATTCGCAGTGTGGCCTCTGTAACAGCTGAAGAAATCCGTATAGAAACAGTAAGAATATTAGCCAATGCAAAACCGCCGAAAAGTAATATAACTGTGGGTGAGAGAAGAGCTTTAAAACTCCTGAATGACGACGATAGTATTTTGGTTCTCCCAGCTGACAAAGGAAGCGCAACGGTGGTTATGGATGTGGCCGACTATCAGAGTAAAATTACTGATCTACTGGATCCGCAAGCATATAGGAAGCTGAATAAGGACCCCACTAACAGCGTTCTCAGAACTGTGTCGCGGTTAATAAAAAAGTCCTCCATTGAAGAGAGTGTACAGAAAGGTCTCTGCAGTTCGGTTGCGCTACCACCGAGGCTTTATGGATTGCCCAAAATTCATAAAGAAAATGTGCCGTTAAGACCGATACTAAGTGCCATTGGTTCGCCCACCTACCCGTTAGCCAAGTTTTTGACTACGCTGCTAAAACCACATGTGGGCCGTTCGGACTCATACATAAAGAATTCGACACATTTCTTCAGCAGATTGAATGGCATAGTGGTCCAGCCGGAGGATATATTGGTCAGCTTCGATGTGGTATCGCTGTTTACCATGGTTCCACTTAATGGTGTATTGGAACAGCTGGATCGAATTTTTCCTGCTGATATTTCAGAACTGTTTAAGTGTTGTTTGACGACCACATACTTCAAGTGGAATGAACAGTTTTATGAGCAAACGGATGGCGTGGCTATGGGAAGCCCCCTAAGTCCCGTAATTGCAAACTTCTTTATGGAGAAATTCGAAGAACAGGTCTTCGGTACTGCCAGCAAAAAACCAAATGTATGGTTCCGATACGTGGATGACAGATTTGTGCTGTGGAGACATGGTAGGGAGGAACGAAGCCGGTTCCACGAACATCTGAACAGTATAAACTCGAGAATTCAGTTTACAATGGAGGAGGAGGTAGACGGCAAGTAACATTTCCTCGATGTGCTTGTTTTCAGAAACGAAAATGGTAGTTTGGGCCACTCAGTATACCGCAAACCCACGCACACGGACCGTTATTTGCACCGGGATTCGAACCACCACCCACAACAGAAGCGGGGTGTTATCAAGACGTTAGCGGACAGAGCTAGAAATATTTGTGAACCTGAGTTGCTCGACGCTGAGATGGAACATCTCCACAATGCACTAATGAAGAACGGATATTCGTCCGCCGAAATAAAACGTGCGTTGAGGCAGCCACGCAGAAATCATACTGACGTACAGCCTACTGCAAAATCTAAGGGTTTCCTGCCGTTTGTTACAAATGTAACGGAAATAATAGGGAGGATCTTGACGAAGCGGAATATCACCGTAGTTTACAAGCCCACCAGGAAGACACAGGAATACCTTAAGCCTGCCACGGACGCTCGCAAACCACTGGCAAAAGCTGGAGTGTATAGGATCCCATGCAGCTGTGGAGATGTTTATGTGGGTACCACTAAAAGAACTGTTTCAAAACGTTTGGAAGAGCATAAGGGAAACTGCAGAAGAGGAGAAACGGAACGATCAGCTGTTGCGGAGCATGTTTTACAGCCAGGGAACCACAATATTCGTTTCGAGGTGACGCAAGTACTAGCGGCCACAAGCGGATTTTACGAAAGGCTCTACAGGGAGGCAATCTAAATCGCTAAACACCCAAATAATTTCAACCGTAAGTAGGAGGGTGTGAAATTAAACGGCATATGGATGCCGGTGTTAAAGAAGATGTGTACCACCCGCCCACTACTGGGTGATGGCAACGGCGATAGACGGCGACGGACAGCGGCCAATTGCACTGACGTTTTCAAAACACGTGACGTCACGCCTCGGCGTGGGAGCGCGCGGACACGGAATTTAGCGGCAGTCAGTAGCGAGCCAGTGTGTGTGTAGGACCTTCCATTGAGCTACGGACCCCCTTGAAGATGTCTCCCGCAGTCGGAGACGAAACGTTGGGAATCGACACAGAATTCATCAACCGACCACGGGATAACAGCCCGGATAATTATCATGGACAAGATAAAAAGATATAGAAGACACTGAGAAGAGAATAAATCTAGAAAAAATATAAGGGCCCAAACAAATTAACAACACAACATACGGATCTAGAAGAAACAAAAAATAAAAAGTACTTAAATATATATTCTGTTAAGAGAAAAAGAATATCTAGGTTTACATAAAAGAAATGAATCCAATTGGTATGAAAACAGAAGTAAAGTCCAAACATATACTGAAAAAGGCTTTGTGAATGCAATATTGGCACTTAGAAAGGCTAAGAACTCCAGGTACCTCTGTCTGTACTTTGTGTAGACATCAAGGTTCAAACATTAATAATAATAAACAACATCACCTTCGCAATTATTAACTCTAATGTAATAGGGATCAGGCATAGAATATTTAATGTCCCTTAAACAACACAGTTTTTGTGTATAAACTCCTCACACAACCTTTCTGGAATGTTTCTGTCAGTCTTTCCAAAATGGTGATTTCTAATTTTAAAATACTCAAATAAAATTGATTTAATTACAGCATTTCTGTGATATTCTGTGGACTCAAAGGCCATAATATGTTCGTCGATGGATTGAAAAACGCTACAATCAACATCTGCCATAGCACATGAAACAAGAACAAGCATAACATTTGTCTTTTGCAACATTCCCTTCGCCTGTTGCAACCGATGAGCTTGCTCTGCTGCTTTGCAATTTTTAATAACGTCAGCAGAAGTCGTAGCTAAACCTCCCACATTCTTTCTTCTGATTAGGCCAATGTCACTGTCCACTGCCCCACATAAGGAATTTGCACATTCTACACAATGTACTGACTTAGTCAATTTACGCACAATGAATCCTTCTATGTATGCAACAACATTCCATACATAATTTGACAGCTGTTCAAATGATACAGCAGGAATGCTGTATGAGTGATCATGAGAGACTGATGCAACATCTAGGCCTAACTTTTCTGAATTACAATTGATAACCGATCTAAATGGGTTAGATTGCGTCACATCCAGTCCAGAAGATGCACTGAGAATGGGACAATCTGCTGTATCCAAAGTAGAGCCAAATTCTGACCCTCTTACCTGCTGATGGATAAGCAATAGTTTGTAGGCTGCTTTGAATTGAGCTGCTGTCGGGTTGTTGTTATCACCACCATATCTTCTGATTGAGCTGAAAAATGTCTCTATGTGGTCCTGTAGCAATTGATATGTAAGCAAGAAACTTAGTTTTGGTTGAGCTGTTTATGACAGAAAAATATGATTTCCTTAGGCTCTGTATACATACAAGAAAGCCAAGGAAACCAGTCTTTCTGTTAGTATACAAAATAGATGGCCCATTAGCCTCGAGTCTGAGCTCCTGAATATATTTTTCCACTTCATCAAGAAATGGTAAAATATGGCGAGCTGTCTGCATTGACAGAAGTGATTTATACCCTTTGGACAGGAGATTCCTACTACTGAAACAATCAAAAAGGTTGTTCACTGTCCTTATAAATTTAACTGTATGTTAACAGCCTTTAAAGTCAGCTAGCTGCAAATCTTTGTCAAGGGATTCTAGAGAATTAACTACACTACCACTAAATTTTTGCACAGCAAACCTTACATTCGTTTTATGACGATACCACTGAACGTGTTTTATTCTTACTTTTGTAGCAGTCAGAAGTTTCTCCATTTTTTGCAGCTCATGTAATTTTAATACATAATCCCATTTTATTGGATTTCTATTTACATCAAAAATGACACCTTTACCAGCTAATGTATTGCGTATTAACTTGAACATGTGACATGGATCAAGGAATATGCAAACATCATCCTTACATAGAGAGTGTTTAAAAAAGATTTCATTCTGCACGTTGAAAGACAGGTCCCTAGCTTGTCTACGATTGCAGTGTTTACGTGAGCACCATCAAAAGTAACAGAAATTACTTCTACTCCAGCATCATATGTAAATTTCAATGCCTCCTTAAGTAGGTTCGATTTTTCAACAGCACATAGGCCAATTGGAATGTTCCATGAACCATTAACAGCAGTGAAAATGAACGTTAATGCCTCATTTGCAACAGGCAGATTGTCATTGTCAAGATCTGTACCATAATCTATGTAACCAATCAACTTATTTCCACGAATTTCAACATGCTTCCTTATGGCAATCTCATCAAATGACAGGGTACAAAGCAATTTCTTACCTTTACTAATGAGTTCCTGACTCTTTATTCTAAGCGCTATTGCTGCTTCTTTACTGAAACCAGGACCCCCATCAACAACACTGTACCACTTTCTTAATGTTCGTAGACAGGCAGTGATGTTTTAAAATTTTTCCTTACATAGCTATATGCCTTGCTACTGTGAAAATTTGGTGTTAGAGCAAATGTCCGAAGGGCTGCTGAATACATATTTGCTTCTTTACCTTTACTGCCACATTGGAGCAACTCTGAAGTACCAGGTGGCAGCATCTGATAGCGAAAAGCCACAATCATTTAAGTATAAGTATTCCAACCTGCAATCAACATACTTGCCTTTAGTAGCCAGGGATTCATTTATAACACGATTATTTTCAAGATTATTTATCAAATATTTCAAAGACAAGACTTCCTTCTTCATCCCACGAGATGACCGCTGCAAGTTCTTTAACTTTCTGGCTTTGATGCTAATCTGTCGTCTTGCCACACCTACCACATTTTCTGCTGTGCCAGGAGTACACAAATCGCTATTCAAAAAGTCCCCAGTATACCTGGAACTTTTGTTTTTCGGGGCTTCGTTTCCATATCGCATTAAGTCACTGTAAACAAATAAAAACGCATGTTTTGAGGTATAATTTGTAGGCGAAGCATGTCCGAAATGACACTTAACGTAACGTGCAACAGTTCTATTCTAATATAATATTTTACTAACTCGCAGTTATCACAGACATTCTAACAACATTCAGACGTACAGGCATTAGAAGTACAGATTTCAGAAGACCAGGCATCATCTAACGAACGCCTTCTAGTGTGTGATTTGCGGTGTTTAGGCCTCTTCGATTTCATATGCTCCGGAAAATCAGAAAGTGTCGGGATAGCATCACTACTTAGCCAGTTCCCTCCAGTTTTAGCCCTATAAAAACATCAGGTTTAAAATGACAGACACTGTAAATATAAATTAAAAATATACATTGTAAATAATAACTAACCTATTAAAACACTTCTCCTCGAAGTGCTTCGACCAAAGGTGCGTATCTGCAGACGGCTTAAAGTTTTTTCCTTTCAGGGCAAGTATCCAATTTTTTTTTCTTTATTGTGATTTCATTCCCCTGCCCCATATGGGCAGGGGAGGGCTGTCAGCAGCACAATCCGCCGCTCTTCAGCCGAGTGACACGACAACTAAAACAAGAATAAAATAATACATACATAAGGAGATAAAAAAGGGGAACATAAAACAGAGTAAGGGGAGAAAATGGAGGTAAAAATACACTGACACGTAGACGTTCATTGGGGACAGTTAAAAAAGTCACCAGAAAGTTAAAAAACACAGTTTGCGATTCTTAAAACACAGAGAAGACACTGGATGCGCATGCACAGGTTAAAAGTTGGCCACAGTATTAAAAACACTCCGAAACAACACACTTAAAACCCACTTGGAGCACACACGACGAAGAATAAAACTACCAGGTGGGAGCTGCCGAGGGAAAGGTCAGAGAGGATGGAAAAGGAGGGGAGAGCATGGGGCAGCTGGGGAAGTGGCGGGACGAAGAGAGGAGGGGCAACCGTGGGTTCACAAAGAGGCAGGAGACACATGGGGTGGGAGAGGAAAAGGGAAGACAGGGCAGGAGGGAGCGCAGAGACACTGAAAGAAGGCACAAGAGAGGGAGGGGGAGGGGAAATCCGCTCAGGAGAGGGGGGAGAGGGAGCCCTGAGGAAGAGGCAGGAAGAGGGGGTTAGAGTTGGTAGGAAGGGTAGATGTCAGGGCGAAGCTCATCATCCGGGAGGGGTAGATGGTGGAAGTTGTGTTGGGAAAGGAGATGGAGGGTGTGGAGATGGAGAGAGGGAGGGACACAACGGTAAAGGCGCGGCAACTGGTTGGGAGTGGAGAGGAAGGGAGACACCAGGGGGTGAGGGGGATCAAGGCGGCGGACTATATATAGTGTGCGGATGTGTTCAAGGAAAAGTAGAAGGTGGGGGAAGGGGATGAGGTCATAGAGGATGCGCATGGGGGATGGAAGGCGGATGCGGAAGGCGAGGTGGAGTGCATGGCGTTCGAGGATTTGGAGGGCTTTATAGAACTGGGGAGGGGCGGAAATCAAAGTGATGCTGGCATAACAAAGGATGGGGCGGATCATGGATTTGTAGGTGTGAAGGATGGTGGAAGGAAGCAGACCCCACGTCCGGCTGGACAGGAGTTTCAGGAGGCGGAGGCGGTTGTGAGCTTTGTTTTGGATGGTAAGGAGATGGGGAGTCCAGGTGAGGTGGCGGTAGAGTGTGAGGCCAAGGTATTTGAGGGTAGGAGTGAGGTGGATAGGACGGCCATAAATGGTGAGGTAGAAATCATGGAGGCGGAAGGAGTGGGTGGTGCAGCCTATGATGATCGCCTGGGTCTTGGAGGGATTAACACGGAGGAACCACTGGTTGCACCAAGCGGTGAATTGGTCAAGGTGGGTTTGGAAGGTACGTTGGGACCGTTGAAGGGTAAGATAAAGGGCTAGGAAGGCGGTGTCATCAGCGAACTGGAGAAGATGAACAGGAGGGGGAGGTTTGGGCATATCAGCAGTGTACAGGAGATAGAGGAGAGGGGAAAGGACAGAACCTTGGGGCATGCCGGCAGAGGGGTAGAAAGTACTGGAGTTGGAATTGTGGATAGTCACATAGGAGGGACGATGGGAGAGGAAGGAAGCAACGAGACGGACGAAGTTGATGGGGAGAGCATAGGTCTGGAGTTTGAAAAGGAGCCCGGGATGCCAGACACGGTCATAGGCGTTCTGGAGATAAACGGAAACAAAGATAGCACAGTGACGGGAGTTAAGTTGGAGGAAAAGATGGGTAAGGTTAAGGAGCTGGTCGTCAGCAGAGAAGGAAGGCCGGAAGTCACATTGGGTAAGAGGAAGGAGGCGGTGCTGGTTAAGGTGGCAGTGGATATGGCGAGAGAGGATGGCCTCAAAGACCTTACTGAACACGGAGGTGAGGCAGATGGGACGATAGGAAGAGGTAGCAGAGGGGGGGTTTGTTAGGCTTAGGGAACAGCAGGTCACGGGAAGTCTTCCACAGGTAAGAGTAAAATCCAGTGGAGAGGAGGACATTGTACAGGGTAGCAAGGACAGACAGGAAGGATGGAGGGGATTCCTTGAGGTGACGGTAGGTGACGCTATCATGGCCAGGGGCGGTGTTGCGTTTGGAGCGGAGGACGAGTGTGATGTCTTGTGGGGTGATGGGAGTGTTGATGTCGGAGGGGGGTAACCGATCCAAGTACTGGAAGCTAGGGGCGAGCGGGGGGACAGAGGTGTCAGTACGTTCAAGGACGGTGGGGAAGAGGGAGTAATCAAAATGGGGATCGTCAGGAATGGAGAAGACCTCGGATATGTGGGAAGCAAAATGGTTAGCCTTACCGAGTTTGTCAGGAAATGGTCGATCGCCATGGAGGATGGGGTAATGCGGGGTGGGATGGCTACCATTAAGGCGGTGGCAAGTATCCAAAGCTGCCTTCGGTTTTCATCCTTAGCGAACCTATGAGTAGGAACGAGAAACAGTTACCTTACTTCTGTAACCGAATTATCTCGGATACTTTCCAAAATGTAATATGAGTCTGACTTTACAGGCATCACTTTCTACACTTTAATTTACGTGATACTCTATTTCAAGTGTAAAAAACATATAAAAGTCACTTCAGCAAATTTCAATAAACGGATGTCCACTATCCTAGAAACACTTGCACCTGAAATGTAATGCCATTTCCCCCGACAAAACGCTGAGTACAGACATGAGCGCAACGCGAAACAACCATGTTTTGCCAACATTCACGTGACTTCAGCCCAGAGATGTTGGAGGCACGAAAATGACGTCAGGGCCAGTGTACCATATTTATGGTCGGATATCAACACGTACTGCTGTGAGCAAAGGACCGGCTACCGCTCTGCCATCTCTTGGCGACGCCCGGCAACAGCTGTGTGGGGCGCAGTCCGCCGATCAGTAGCAACAGACAGCTGGCAATCGCATTTACTTCGAATTTTGACGTCTTGTCGAATAGCATTTGAAGTAACGCTAATCTCAACAACTGTATATACTTTGTTCTGTAATGACGTTGATGTAAATGAACGAAGGTTTACAAGACTTCTTCCAAGAATGTGTAATACTCGTTCTCCTAGTCTGTGGCAAATGCTTTACAGTTTACAGTAACTTCAATGTGAGTCATAGTTTCTTAACCGTTAAACACTATCTATTTTTGGACGGCATAGATAGAGGTAAATTCTGTGCCGCGCAATGTATGGGACAGATGGTATTTTAATTCGGCAGAAGGTCACGTCCATCACAAACTGTAAATTTACAAAATGAGTTTCAGAATTTTTGTGTTTCATGAATGTATCTGAGGCAATGGCTTACCACGTGCATGAACCATGGACCTTGCCGTTGGTGGGGAGGCTTGCGTGCCTCAGCGATACAGATGGCCATACCGTAGGTGCAACCACAACGGAGGGGTATCTGTTGAGAGGCCAGACAAACATGTGGTTCCTGAAGAGGGGCAGCAGCCTTTTCAGTAGTTGCAGGGGCAACAGTCTGGATGATTGACTGATCTGGCCTTGTAACATTAACCAATACGGCCTTGCTGTGCTGGTACTGCGAACGGCTGAAAGCAAGGGGAAACTACAGCCGTAATTTTTCCCGAGGACATGCAGCTCTACTGTATGATTAAATGATGATGGCGTCCTCTTGGGTAAAATATTCCGGAGGTAAAATAGTCCCCCATTCGGATCTCTGGGCGGGGACTACTCAAGAGGACGTCGTTATCAGTTTTTTTTTTATAGAAAGAAAACTGGCGTTCTACGGATCGGAGCGTGGAATGTCAGATCACTTAATCGGGCAGGTAGGTTAGAAAATTTAAAAAGGGAGATGGATAGGTTAAAGTTAGATATAGTGGGAATTAGCGAAGTTCGGTGGCAGGAGGAACAAGACTTTTGGTCAGGTGATTACAGGGTTATAAATACAAAATCAAATAGGGGTAATGCAGGAGTAGGTTTAATAATGAATAAAAAAATAGGAGTGCGGGTTAGCTACTACAAACAGCATAGTGAACGCATTATTGTGGCCAAGATAGACACAAAGCCCATGCCTACTACAGTAGTACAAGTTTATATGCCAACTAGCTCTGCAGATGATGAAGAAATAGATGAAATGTATGACGAGATAAAAGAAATTATTCAGGTAGTGAAGGGAGACGAAAATTTAATAGTCATGGGTGACTGGAATTCGTCAGTAGGAAAAGGGAGAGAAGGAAACATAGTAGGTGAATATGGATTGGGGGGAAGGAATGAAAGAGGAAGCCGCCTTGTAGAATTTTGCACAGAGCATAACTTAATCATAGCTAACACTTGGTTCAAGAATCATGAAAGGAGGCTGTATACATGGAAGAAGCCTGGAGATACTGACAGGTTTCAGATAGATTATATAATGGTAAGACAGAGATTTAGGAACCAGGTTTTAAATTGTAAGACATTTCCTGGGACAGATGTGGATTCTGACCACAATCTATTGGTTATGAACTGCAGATTGAAACTGAAGATACTGCAAAAAGGTGGGAATTTAAGGAGATGGGACCTGGATAAACTGAAAGAACCAGAGTTTGTAGAGAGTTTCAGGGAGAGCATAAGGGAACAATTGACAGGAATGGGGGAAAGAAATACAGTAGAAGAAGAATGGGTAGCTCTGAGGGATGAAGTGGTGAAGGCAGCAGACGATCAAGTAGGTAAAAAGACGAGGGCTAATATAAATCCTTGGGTAACGGAAGAAATATTGAATTTAATTGATGAAAGGAGAAAATATAAAAATGCAGTAAATGAAGCAGGCAAAAAGGAATACAAACGTCTCATAAATGAAATCGACAGGAAGTGCAAAATGGCTAAGCAGCGATGGCTAGAGGACAAATGTAAGGATGTAGAGGCTTGTCTCACTAGGGGTAAGATAGATACTGCCTACAGTAAAATTAAAGAGACCTTTGGAGAGAAGAGAACCACTTGTATGAATATCAAGAGCTCAGATGGCAACCCAGTTCTAAGCAAAGAAGGGAAAGCAGAAAGGTGGAAGGAGTATATAGAGGGTTTATACAAGGGCGATGTACTTGAGGACAATATTATGGAAATGGAAGAGGATGTAGATGAAGACGAAATGGGAGATAAGATACTGCGTGAAGAGTTTGACAGACCGAACTATCAGTTTAATAAGTCACAGCTGCAAAATACTAACGCGAATTCTTTACAGACGAATAGAAAAACTAGTAAAAGCCGACCTCGGGGAAGATCAGTTTGGATTCCGTAGAAATGTTGGAACACGTGAGGCAATACTGACCTTACGACATCTTGGAAGAAAGATTAAGAAAAGGCAAACCTACGTTTCTAGCATTTGTAGACTTAGAGAAAGCTTTTGACAATGTTGACTGGAATACTCTCTTTCAAATTCTGAAGGTGGCAGGGGTAAAATACAGGGAGCGAAAGGCTATTTACAATTTGTACAGAAACCAGATGGCAGTTATAAGAGTCGAGGGGCATGAAAGGGAAGCAGTGGTTGGGAAAGGAGTGAGACAGGGTTGTAGCCTCTCCCCGATGTTATTCAATCTGTATATTGAGCAAGCAGTAAAGGAAACAAAAGAAAAATTCGGAGTAGGTATTAAAATTCATGAAGAAGTAAAAACTTTGAGGTTCGCCGATGACATTGTAATTCTGTCAGAGACAGCAAAGGACTTGGAAGAGCAGTTGAACGGAATGGACAGTGTGTTGAAAGGAGGATATAAGATGAACATCAACAAAAGCAAAACGAGGATGATGGAATGTAGTCAAATTAAGTCGGGTGATGCTGAGGGAATTAGATTAGGAAATGAGACACTTAAAGTAGTAAAGGAGTTTTGCTATTTAGGGAGTAAAATAACCGATGATGGTCGAAGTAGAGAGGATATAAAATGTAGACTGGCAATGGCAAGGAAAGCGTTTCTCAAGAAGAGAAATTTGTTAACATCGAATATAGATTTAGGTGTCAGGAAGTCGTTTCTGAAAGTATTTGTATGGAGTGTAGCCATGTATGGAAGTGAGACATGGACGATAACTAGTTTGGACAAGAAGAGAATAGAAGCTTTCGAAATGTGGTGCTACAGAAGAATGCTGAAGATAAGGTGGATAGATCACGTAACTAATGAGGAGGTATTGAATAGGATTGGGGAGAAGAGAAGTTTGTGGCACAACTTGACTAGAAGAAGGGATCGGTTGGTAGGACATGTCTTGAGGCATCAAGGGATCACAAATTTAGCATTGGAGGGCAGCGTGGAGGGTAAACATCGTAGAGGGAGACCAAGAGATCAATACACTAAGCAGATTCAGAAGGATGTAGGTTGCAGTAGGTACTGGGAGATGAAGAAGCTTGCACAGGATAGAGTAGCATGGATAGCTGCATCAAACCAGTCTCAGGACTGAAGACCACAACAACAACATCTGAGGCAGAGAATGTTCGGTATTGGAATATAATTTGATGAATGAAGAATTTCGGCCCATTAACATAATGTTCCTTTGAGGGCGATGCTGGAACCACCAAACCAGGCAGCCCAATGTCGCCTTCAACTCTGGACAGCCAGGCCTGCAGAAGACAGCAGGGGGCTCAACCCTCACCCTCTGATACACAGGACTCACGGCGCAACTGTGAGGTCACTGCCTCTAGGTCGCTGCTGCAAACAAGCATCAGCGCAAGAGCGCTCACTTCTTTCCCGAAAGTATAACGACTTTGTTCTCGACTGTCAATCGGTGCGTCATTTATGAAGAAATGGTGCCGATCTTTATCATTTACAAAGAAACTGTACCGTTGACGTATGCTACGATGCAAAAATGCACTAAGCTAGTTACAATACACTGTGATTTCCTTCTGTTCTGCTGGGGGTCATATGCAAACTTTTACTACTTGTTAAGAAAAACGTTGCGACAGAAACAGACAGCATAGCCTGTAAATTACACTAACGGATTTACTGTGACAGTGGTATCTACACTAAAATGTAGTAGATAATATGTCGTAATTATTCTGATCATCGTAAGTCTAATTACTTCGACAAAAATGTGATTGACTGGGACATAAATGACTCGTTCACTCGGTGAAAGTAAAATTATGTTCTAGTATAATTTAAAAAGAAAACAGCTTCAAATATTTACCGACAATTTCGAAAATAGAATATAATAGACATTTTAAATAATAATAAATAAAATAAAAGAATATAAAATAAAATAGTAAAAATAAATTACAGAAATTCAAAAGAAAAAAGCACCCCCATCAGATTTGGTGGCACAGTGGATATCCCATCTAAAAATGAACACAGATCAAGCATGGAAACAGTAAGAAAGTGTTCTGAACTGTAAAAAAAGAAAAAATACAAACAGTGAACGGACAAGTGCAATATTGATCTGAATAGCCACGGTGTCGTGGTTAAGTGGTCATGGTGTTGGACTATCAAGTAAATGGGTCATGTTGAAACCTACCTCGTGCCATTTACTTTTGTTTCTTTTTTTCACAACATTATGAACTGTACGTCCCGTCAACTTTTCTCCTATTTCTGTTTGCTAAGCAGTTGTCATACTATACGTTGGTTATAGAATATGAGTCATGTGGTAAGAATACGTTACCGTTGCGAGTAAACATGATGAATAGTGAGAGCATTTGAGATACCACACACACGTCTCACATAAATGAAACCAACAAATAAAAGGGTGTGAACTATATTACAACAAAGGAATTCAAGAGTCAAAACTTCCAACATGGAACGAAACTTAAAAAGACGTTAAAACGTATGTTTTGACAGAGCACAGAGAAACTGTGTGACTGTGAAGCTGTTGCATTCATTTGTTGCAGCTTGTGTGACAAATTATTATATTTTCAGCATTTCCTTGGAAGTGATCATTCATACGGACACCTATACCGGGAAAGGAGGCATATCTCACTCATCAGGCATACAAATTAGGTGCGTCGGTAAGAGGTTCTTACCACATGACACAGGTGTTGTCACTAATGCCGTGTATGACACATCAGACGTGTTTTCTGATGGAGGATTCGGTTGACTTGTCGCCTTGTCCTCAAACGTTAGCAGTTCCCATTCGAAAGCCAAGTCCTTTCTGCTTCTAATAGAGTACTTGTGCGGAATCAACTGCCCCTTTCTTGCACCCTGTTGTTGCAAACGGTCGTCACACCATAACACGGACACAAATTTGAATGTAGCGAACAGCGAAAAAATAATAATAATTATCCCGAGGTAGGTTTGAACACGACTCGCCCGCCGTGACGGTGAGCGCAAACTGAGACTCGTACAGCACGTGTGACGTCACACGACACTACAGCGCGACGCGCACGTTCCACACGTGTCGCGCGGAACCTACGCATACAGAGACGCGTACACATACTTTGCACGCGCCGGTTGGCGACGCTCTGCGCTGACAGAAACGAAGCGCGCGCACACTGTATTCTTTCTAAAACTATTTTACAGAAACTATTCGTAGTGTTATGTCAGCTTCGTGGCGAAGTGCACATCATCTCGCTAACGTTCACACTTATTGTGGTATACACATTTAAGTAAGAGGCTACGCAAAATTCGAAAAGCTTGCAATGAAAATTACGGGTCGCTAGGATTTTGCGTTCGTTGCGTAGTACACCATATGTTGCTGCGTATGAAATTTAGCTAACATGCTAAATTTTTCCTTAGGCTTGGGAGGAGGTCTCTATCTGCCTCCGATCTCGTGAAAATGGATCCTGTGTATCGCACTCACGCCCGCGAGAATGAAATATTCGAAACATCCCTGATATCTCCTAAACGCTCAAGACATCGAAACGAGAGTTTTGCGAATGACGGCACAGGAAGAGGAGTGTGTCTCGCCAGTTAGTAAACACACGGAACATTCTTATATGTTGCGATATATCAGTAGTTACACTCCCTTTCTTATTTTTTTCACTTCAGTGAAATTCTTTAAAAGTTATCGACACCTAATGAAACCAGAGTTTCTGTGTATGAAAATAAACACGAAATCTCTTATGTTACTGCAAACCGACGCTATGAAGTTTTTCGTAAGCTGTTGAGCTCTCTGATTGATAGTTACTTGTATAATGAGTCACTCTGTTTGAGAATTCTATCGCAATAGCTGCTGTGAGATGAGTTTGTGCAATTTACGCTGTGTTTTGGCAAAGGGAGTACAGTTAAACCTGTCAATAAGAGAAATGTGACCATTACTCATAAATGCTGATGCTTCTTCGAATGAGAAAACGTTAACAATTCGCACAAAAATAAACTGTCCATTCTGCTGCAATTTTGGTTTAATCCCCATAACCAATCGTATTTTTAACCCTGAATGGAAACTTACAAAAGGATTTTATTCCTTTTGTTCTTCTGAGCAGTATTAAAATGATGAGGAACTTGTCCTTCAGGCGGAATGATAGGCACATGCCAGATGCTGGTTACTCACCTATGCCCTGCTAAACTGACAATGTGTGATCCGCGAATACAGTAGTAGTTACTGAGAAAGGTAAACAATTGCTACGTGGCAGGAGACTGATGACCTCAGAAGTTAAGTTCCATAGTGCTCAGAGTCATTTTGCTACGTGGCCCAACACAATGGTCCGTGTATCGTTGAGCAGCCGAGAATAGCGCGCGCGACAGAATGCGGAAGTTGGCCAAGTGTGCTTTGTGAGAGGAAGGGTTCACGTCGTTCGTGAAAGTAGATCTGCCTTAGTCAGCGATACATTTCGACAAATTAAATGTATCAAATCACCACACACTTTCAGGATACTCATACTTTGGGAATAATACGGATCACTGCTTAATTTGTGTAGCCTGTTGTATAACTTACTTATGCTGATAGTGTGTATACAACCACTGAAATGCTTTTTTTCGTCACGACGAGCCGATTAAAACGTCGTTATTCGTGAGGAGTTGTCAACTGTTTCTAGCTTGCAGTGGAAACGTTACGTCCACATGCAAATAGTATAATGTCTCTTATTACAGCCGTATCCAGATAATGATAGTGGAACTTAAGTCAATCTCGGACGATTTTCGCCAGGAGCACAAAGGGGTCATATCTGTTTCAATTACGCCTCTTCGACTTTTTGTAACAGGTCGTAGAGATACGTCAGCACAGGCAACAAGTACATAACCTTGTTTTACTTTCCTGCCTTGCTTCCAGATCACATGATTTTATGATGCTCCTTACTTCCTAATTAACTACCCTTACAGTGAATCGTCTGTCCCTTCTTACCATCTGAAAACATTGTGGAGGCAGAAGATATAATCCCAGTGGCTGATGGCTCACCACTGAGAGAACTGTGCATTGGTCTTGCGAAAAGAATAAACAAAAGAAAAGAACTGCACAGATATCTGTAAGTGAAAACTATTACGTACTAACGAAAAGAGATGGAGCGCTTAAACGTCGAAAATCGAAACACTACTCAGTGAAAATAAAATTCAGTACACAGTAAGGCCGTATTTTTCCACTACCCATATGCGCCGTGCCTAAGCGAGCACACACTCCCCCCCCCCCCCCTCCCCCGCTCACCTACTCAACCCTCCAGCAGGACTCGCGAGGCGAGAAACTGCTGGCGCAGGGTTGTGTCGCGTCGCGTCCCAATTTGCGCGGCCCCATTTGAACCTGTGAAGTTACAAACACACGCGATGCGCTGCGCCCTGACACACGCGCTATACGTGTCTTAGTTTGTGCCTAGCGTGACCCTACTACTTTTTTCCGTTGCTGTTCATTGCAGTTTTTCGGGGTGGATGTCCCATGACACCCATTCTAGTTCATCAACTCCGTTACTACACTGCAAGCGCCAAAGAAACTGGTATAGGCATTCGTTTTGAAATACAGAGGTATGTAAACAGGCAGGTTATCAAGATTTATGTGAGTTTGGGACACAGCTTCTCCGAGGTAGCGAAGAAGTGGGGATTTACCTGTACGACCATTTCACGAGTGTACCGTGAATATCTGGAATCTGGTAAAACATCAAATCTCGGGCATCGCTGCGGTAAGGAAAAGATCCTGCGTGAAGGGGACCAACAACGACTGAACAGAATCGTTCAACGTGATTTAAGTGCTACCCTTTTGCAAATTGCTGCAGATTTCAATGCTGGGCAATCAACAAGGGTCGGCGTGTGAACCATTCGACGAAACATCATCAATATGGGCTTTTGGAGACGATGGCCAACTTCTGTACCCTTGATGACTGCACTACAGAAAGCTTTACGCCTCGCCTGGACCGGTCAACACTGACACAGGACTTTTGATGACTGGAAACATGATGCCTGGTCTGACGAGTCTCGTTTCAAATTGTATCGAGCGGATGGACGTGTACGGGTATGGAGACAACCACATGAACGATGGACGCTGTATGTCACCAGGGGACTGCTCAAGCTGTTGGAAGCTCTGAGATGGTGCGAACTTCTCTTCTTGTTTTGACTGTGTGACTCATTTAGTTCAACACTTACACGTGTGGAGAAAACCAGATATCGGTTTGGCAGGATTCATGTAGTTTTCTGGTGATTTGTTCAGCAATATGTGCGATGTATTTTATTGTGATGCTTTAAGAAATAACATCCTTGAAGTACAATTATGAATTCTGCTTCATCCGATACGGGTACCGTCACAGTATCGAGATATGAGGCGTTATGTAACAGAGAACGTTACGATCGATTCTGCACCCTGATGTACACCCAAATGAGCTTGGACTTTTATTTCTCTCACTAACGTAACCCATTTAGTACTCAGAAAGATTCATCCTTTTACCGCAGAGCCAAGTTGTTTTTCCATGTCAGTGTGTCTACGCTATGTTGTAACATAGTTGAAATCTGACAGGATGCCCCACTGTGCGTGCATGCGTGGTGCAACCGACACACACAGTTTCCCTTTATTATCAGAAAAATAAAAAAAAAACGTAAATACCTTAATATAAGACGTTCTTAATACGGACTAAAAAGTATACAATAATTTCCCATAGCCAAAAACAGATCCTAAATATCCTGAAAATTTATGCGTGTGAATTCTTCGAGATGTAAAATTTAAAACGAAAAGTGTGGGGGCGAACAATACCTCATGATTGAATAGTTTACTTAAACCACTAACAATTTTATTGGCGTTGCAAATGATGTGCATGAACTGTAAATGGTTGTTCTTCTTTCACGATAATATGTGAGTGATATGTATACCAAGTTTGCTTCAAATTGCTGCAGTGTTTTAGGAGATGTGGAACATTATTAGAACATGTATTTATATTTATTAAATTTATAATGACTATTTCATAACATGTATTGATTAATTAATAATTTATGCCCATTAATAACTTATGAGGGTCAAATGAAATCTCTTCTTTATAAAACATAATTTCTGCGCCGTCTATATGTGTATTTGTATGGACGAAGGTATGAAGCGTGGGGTGTATCCAAAGTTTTACACAGGCCACGAGCAGCTATAACGCAGTCAGGCACCGTAAACCAAAGCTCGTTCTTGTGTCCAGCTCTTCCCAGCATCACGACAAAAGAATGTGGATGACACAAGTTTTTTGTTTTAATTTTGTACCGCCTAAGTGGAGTTTATGTGAAGGTCCTGGTTAGAACCTTTTGTATCTGTTACCAGTTACTAATCGAATTTGTCGAAACAGAGAAATGCCGCCCGTTGTGGCCGAGCCGTTCTAGGAGCTTCAGTCCGGAACCGTGTTGCTGCTACGGTCGCAGGTTCGAGTCCTGCCTCGAGCATGGATGTGTGTGATGTCCTTAGATTAGTTAGGTTCAAGTAGTTCTAAGTCTAGGGGACTGATGGCCTCAGATGCTACGTCCCATAGCGCTCAGAGCCATTTGAACAATCTCAAACAGAGAAACAACGGCTGGACGCATTGCTTCGAAATGAAACAGTTTCTCACAGTGCATTTAAACTCCGCATCGATAAAAACGAATGATGGCGTTAGCTTTTTTATTACATCTTCACAATCGATGGCTGGTGACAAAATATGTGCTAATTCTACATACATGATTAAGATTTCGCCCTGTCTCGAGAGGACTCTTTCCAGCCGTTACTAGTCTTCATAATCTTGGAGTATAAGTAGTTACACCTCTTACTGGACAACGCGTGTGATCCAGTTGCACATAGTCGAACAATATCATATACGTTAATTGGCTGGAATAAAAATGTTTTGACGGTATCTTTTGATGATTTCTATTGTGGAAGATCTTAGCACCCAATATCCTCCCCCTCAGGAGTTTAGATTGACATCAATTGGAGCCATCTGAGGCTGAAGGCCACCACTGAAGGTGCGGGTCAAAAGAGCACTGTCCGGATGCATTAAAATAATACAACTGGCCAGCAACTAGCAAGTGTGATTCACATGTCGGAATGGACACGCATCTCGCAACTGGCGGGATACGCGGTGTTCTGCTGTTGGTAGATTGTACAAAATTTTCCCATTTACGTCAGAAGACCGCCATTACTCGCGAGTGAGTTTAATTGTCAATGTTCCGGAGAGCCAGCAACAACAAAGCTTTATTGCCCACGGGTGGTGGGGAACTGACGGAAAAGTAAATTCAGCCTCTGCAATACTGTGATCTGCATTTCTGACTGAATGCACTCCGAACCAGTATAATCATCCGAATCTGACACAGGTTTCGTGACTTTGTGTGGCTCGTGCTGGCGTTGCAGTGACGTGGGGAACACAGGCGGACGGCCCGACTGGGAGAAAAGGCTTAACGTCAGCAGGGCTCGTTGAGCGAGGTTTTGTCATCCAGCAGCGTTGTATACGACTGACGTGGCGTGAGAGAGTGATGATCGCATTCTCAGGTGTCCAATACTTATTCTTCTAGGTAAAATGTGCTAAAAGGGGCATAATTACGGAATACGATGGTGGTGAGTTAGAACTTTAAAATCTAGTAGACAGTAGGAAATGCGATAGATGTAACAAAGGTGCTACAAAGTAAGACATATGTACCTTGATTACAATATTTGTCTACTGCAGTAGGAAATGTAAAAACATCGAGACAAGAATGTGTGCCACACTGATATAGGGCACCATAAGCAACCCTACACCATCGTTATTAGTGAAAGGGGAGACTACGTACCGTTCATCAATTGCTAAATAACTGAAATTGGAACAAAGCTTTTAACTTCGTCGGTCACATTACTCCCCTCATCGTGAGTAAAGACAAAATAGTTTTATAGCGTTTTTAATTTAGAAGTGATGACTCAGTGACTGTTAAATACGGTATTATTGACTCCTCTTGCATGTACCTACGAAACAAGGACGATAATTTATGGAAACAAGTAGCCCTCGTTTTTTTCCTGACCAGAGGCAGACAGTGTTCCAATTATTAACCATTTTGACTACACCAAAAGTTATTAAATTTTGCCTCATGGTCTCCATCAAGGTGGGCTACCAGAATTTAATATTTGCTGCAAAGTTTCGATGTATTTACTGGCAACACAGTGTTAACAGTACGACGGATACGACGTTTACATTCGACACAACATTCAGATTAACAAAATTTCGGAAACCATTTTCCTCTAGTCGTATTTACATGTTGAATCTTAATCGGCGTTCCTAGTGCTAACAAGTCGTTGTTTGTCCGCCTTTTAATACATGGTTGCGGGACTCGGCTGTTCGATAATGGATGTCAAACTAAACACCTTTCAGCCGTCAAATTTCCAACCTTATTTTATTTGGCAACCAGTTTCAGCATTTTACTACGCCATCTTCAGGCGTAGTGCTCCATATAGGCGAACTGCCAGAATTTGATAGGCTAGCTGCTGCAAGATTCGATGTTTATATTCGTCCACGAGGCGCAGAGAGCAGCAGACGCGGTAGGTAGGGGCAGCCACGTTCCTTCACTTCACTACGGCATTCGACACAGCTCCCCACGGCCCGATAGTCAACGAAATACTATAGTACAGAATATGATTCCAACTGTGTGGCTGGATTGGAGAGTTTCCAGCAAACAGAACTCAGCGTTCCAGTCAGAGATACGTGTAACTTCGTCTGTGCCCCTAGGGAGTGTCGTAGGACTGTTACTTTTCACGATATATATGGAGGACCTAGTAGATATCGTCAGACGTTCCATCAGGCTTTACTCGTGTAATGCCGTTGTATGCAGAGAAGTCTCGACGGTAGAGGACTGTAGCGAAAGGCAGCGAGACCTGCATTGGGTCGACGCAGGAAGCAACATAAGAGCCTCAGCACAAACAGATGTAGCGTATTGCGAATACACTGAAGCCCCAATGAACCTGGTATAGGCATGCGTATCCAATACAGAGATACCTAAACAGGCAGAATACGGCGCTGCGGTCGGCATCGCCTATATAAGACAACGTGTGCCTGGCGCGTTGTTATGATGTTACAGTCGGCGCACGAGTGATGGGACGCAGCATCTCCGAGGTAGCGACACAGTGGGCATTTACCCCAGCGACCATTTTACGAGTGTATCATGATTATCAGGAATCCGGTGAATTAAATCTCTGACATCGCTGCGGCTGGAAAAAAATTGTACAAGAACGGTACCAACGACGAGTGAAGAGAACCGTTCAACCCGACATAAGTGCAACTTGCAAATTGCTGCAGATTCCAATGCTGGGGCACCAACAAGTTTCAGCATGTGAACCACTCAACCAAACATCATCGATATTGTTTTTCTGAGCCGATGGCCCAATCGTGCAGCTTTGATGACCACAGAACAAAAAGCCTTACACATCGCCATATGCCTGTCAACACTGACATTGGACTTTTGATGACAGGATACACATTGTTTGGTCAGACGAGTCTCATTTCACATTGCAGTTCTGCTCATACACGTACAGGTATGAAAACGACCTCATGAATCGATGTGTAGAAGGGTAACATTCATACCACACCACTCTCCATTGTTGTCAAATGTATTCAAGATGGCGGCGATAACGTCATCCAAGATGGCGGCCTGTAGACTTGGCAACAGAGCATGACATCATCCAAGATTGCGGCCGTCACGTCATCTGATGACATGAGTACCAATATCATAGATGGCGGCTTTTGGCAGGGAAGTACCACGGCAGCCCCCTGCCATGCCACAATCTTCGGAAGATTAGATTTTTTCGGGTAATTGAATTACGTGATTCTATGGGTCCCCACCCCTCCCGACTTTGTTGCATAATAGTGTGTCATCCTCTTGGGAAATGGGTGGGGATTTCGAATTTTGGAGGGAATTTTGCTCCAAGAACTTACTCATGCAGCTGAGGGGGGGATAAGATGGTGTTGCCCCCACTAGAGTCTGCTCATGTTGTTCGATTTGTATAAATTTGTAAAAGTTTGAAATGTCCTGACAGATTAAAACTGTGTGCCAGACCAAGACTCCAAATGAGGAACTCAGTCTTTCACACGGTTTTAATCTGCCGGAATGTTTCATATCAGTGCACACTCTCATTCTTGTTTAAATTTCTTCGAATTTGTATAAATCTGTCGAAATTTGTTTAAATTAGTTATTCACCTCCAGCATTAGTGGCTTAGTGTAGTGCTATGACCACAAGAGGCTGAGATATCAGTGCTTGTGGACCTATAGGTGTGGAATTAGCGTGTGTTCAACTAGCGAGATTTTGCAGCCAGACAGGGGGAGTTTTAATAGCTGTGTTACATGCACTCATCCAGCCAAGGACTGCATCCACAGCACAATGCATGAAGAATGGAAGCGGGCATTAATGCATGAAAATATGAAGAGGAAGAAGAATAAGGTCCTGCAAATAAATGCTTTGCATAACACAATGCATGGAAACATTTGTCTCTGCTGGAATTGTCTGTCATTTCTAAAACCTATGAATAAGCCCCCACTACACAAGAGACAACTCCCTCCAATCCCCCAGACCAGAGAAGTGAGCTAGTTGGCGAGTTCACTGCTAGAAGGCACCGCTATGGGCCACATGATCATGCAGTTCAGTCCATAGGAGCACAGTATCATAATGATGTAACGTTTTTTTTCTTGGTATCTTTGGTATTTTGAGAAAGGTATGTGGCATTCAATTCAAACTAAGAATTCAGACCTTGCTGCCCTGGAAAATTCCATCATCTGCTCTTCGAGAAGTTGGAATAGATTCACATTCTTTTAAAACTGCCGGCCGCGGTGGTCTAGTGGTTCTAGGCGGTCAGTCCGGAACCGCGCGACTGCTACGGTCGCAGGTTCGAATCCTGCCTCGGGCATGGATGTGTGTGATGTCCTTAGGTTAGTTAGGTTTAAGTAGTTCTAAGTTCTAGGGGACTGATGACCGCAGATGTTAAGTCCCATAGTGCTCAGAGCCATTTGAACCATTTTTAAAACTGACTGAGTAGATGATGTGAACTTACCTCCATCACCACCAACAAACATTTACAGTATAATGGATTTCAGTGAGGAACAAGTTCAGTCTGTTCAGGAATACTTGCCTGTTTTCACATACTTGTCAGGGTATTATGCCAGATCTTTTCTTAAGAAGTTGAGATGTGAGACATCTAAAACATATTTAGAGCTAAATACAAGACTTTTAGTATTAGAAAATGATGAAAATATAAGAAAGATGGACAGAAGTATGTCATAATGACCTAATAATGAGTTTATTAATACTGTTATTTTCATTTATTTGGTTGCTAAAAACTTGGTGTCTAGAGAACATAAACAGAGCTTCATGAGATGCTCTTTCCAGAGAAATTTGCTGTTGATGTAATTAAAAGAGAGGACTTCTTCCTAAGGGAGTTTTCTTGTAGTAAGGTAGATCACACAGATCACAGCTTTCTTCAGTGTGTAGTAAATGTGGGTGTAATATGTTTCTCAATAATTATGTTAAAAAAATTAACGTTGCCATAACTGTAGAAACAGCTAAGAGAGAACATTGTCAACTGTAAAGTAGTTTGGAATAAATTTTGTGACACGTAAACCAACATTTACATTTGTCATTTTCCCCTCTATCCAAATTTTCTCTTACCAATATGCGTAATTGCATTTTTAACACTGAATGTGCATAATAATACTAAGCCTATATTTTACTTACAAAGATTTCGTTTCATTAGCAGCAGTATTCTGGTACATATGACACAGACATAAGGACGTATCAGATTTATGAAATCTCTCTTTTGGTTTTGTTAATTAAAACTTGGTTACATGAGGGACTAAACTATTCGAGCGACAATATCGATACGATCTATAGTGAGTCATTTATGTCTCCGTGAATTACAATTTTGTCAAAGTAATTAAACTCGTGATCACCAGAATAATTACTGCATCCTGTCTGCTAACTTTTACTAAAACTATATCACACTAACTGCTATAGCATACTTTAAAGGCTATGGTGTATGTCGGTTTCACTAGCAATGTTTTTCTTAAGAAGCAGTAAAATTTTGTATTTGATCTCATACCCAATAGAAGGAAATCACAGAGAATAGCAGCCAGTGTGTCATGTATTTGGCACTATAGCCTACAGGAATGGCACAGTTTCTTTGTAAATGGCACACAGACTGACAGTCGAGAACTAAGTCTGTTACGCTCTCACGGAAGAAGTACACGTTCTTGCGCTGATGCTGGTTTGCAGCGACAGCCTAGTGGCGGTGACGTCACAGTTGTGATTTGTTTCTTGTGTCTTCGTTATCATATTCTCTCCTGAAGAGTCCAACGGTTGATACGTTATTAACTGACTTTATAAATGGTAACGTCTCTGCGATAAGTTATCAGCGCCTCGTAACCATGAAACGGCATACTGCGGATTATAAAATAACCTGTTTCATGTTTAAATTGTCAATTATTTACGATAACAACTCATTCCTAAGAACACTCTTATACGAAGACATTAACCGTCGATAAATCATTATGTGAGTTTTATTATATCAATGATTATAATAAATCATTCCAAAAACGACGTTTTCTGCAAACATCCCGTATGCATGGATAAAGTCCTGTGAGAGGCCCATATTGAACGCAAACGAAATTCGATAGCCGTGGTCGATTTTTGCATATGACGTCAAAATTACGTCACGTGTGCAAGAAGTAAAGTGAAACGAGTGTTACCTCATTTGTTGTGAAGAAAGAAATACAGGCAGAGATTTCAATACCATGACCTCCTTCATAATGTTTCATTTTGAAGCAGTCAAATAATTCTTTCTGTTTACAGTGGTGAAATGTTATTTCAAGCGATTAGTTACTGTGTCGAAATAAACACTGTGACACATCTAATTGCAAGTTCATGTCATTTTAGAGTAACATTGCGCCAGCAAAAAATTACCACTTTTCTAGTACACTGATTATTCTGAATTGGGGCATTATAATTATGTTAACGATTTTTTTTTGTTCCGCTTGATTTGCAGCATTTGTTAATTAAGTAGCTAATTCGGAAGCTAGTGTTTTGAGGATAATAAAGTATTTCATGCAAAATGACTGCTATCAATAATAGTGTTCCTAGGCGAACGTACGTATGGACCTAGCACAGCTGAGGTCAGGCAGTCTGCGGCTGAGGGTAAGTGGAGCAACACCTGTGTCCCTTGTCGTGAGCTGTGTGCCGTAGTACGATAACAAACATTCTGAAATATTCGCGCTATTTGTGTACGGTTCGTTTTCTTCAACTCTGGGCTTCATTTGTGACTTTTTTGACAGTAATCAATAATTAACTCCGAGTGAAAACTTATTAGAGGAACATCCGTGATTATTGACTCTCATGAACAATGACCGCTTAGCAGAGCAGTGTTGACGGACTTGATTATTTTTGTGCACTATCATAATTGTTTCGAGTTCTCTAAATGTGTATGAGGGCAGTGATATGGTGATCTAATAGGTTAAATGTTTGTCACAGGTGAATTTTTTTCAGCTACTGGACTGTGTCGTGTGGTTACTAACACTAGGACAATTTAACAATCTATGATCCTGTGTAGTAGGTAGTACTTTGCATTCCTTTGATTCGAACTATATGTGAGACACAAATCTGGCCATATCGGTGAACACTTTACACTGAGAGTGTAATTAAAGATTAAACTGTTTTAAGTCTACGTCTAGTGTCGACCACAATATCGCTATTGACTATTAGTAGAAGTAACATCTTTCAGCAAATTTTGGAGCCATTGCAGCTATCGAGAAGAACAATAGAGACTTATGCAGAAGGAAGTAGAAATGTTCTACACTCTTCCAAATTATTCGAAGAGTACTGTAGGTGCAACTATAAATAAGCTTAAATATTCATTCTAAACCTCCAATAAGCCGCGAATTAAAACAGTACTGTAGGCTTACTATGTTTTTCTTTTACAGACTGCAGAATGACAGAAACGTCCAAAACCAGGTTCTCAGGAATATGGCACGAAATCGGTCATTCGAATGAAAATCAAGAAGATATTAGAAGATATTACTTCTCGGCTAACTGGACACAGGGAAGCCGCAAGGAAGTATTACATTCCAAGACAAACCATTGTGAACAATTTGAGAAACAAGAATGACGGAAAAGCTGGAAGGCCCACTGTTCTTACCAAGACTGAAGAGAGATGTTTTGTAAAAGACTGTATCGGTGTCAGTGATACGGTTCTTCCAATATCAGTATCTGACTTCAGGTGCATGGTTAAATCATGTCACCTGAAAAAGAACAGTAGACTGCCTTGCTGATAATATGCTTGAATTGGCCTGGGGAAAGGCATTTTTAGAGAGACATAGTTCTGAACTGTCTCACAAATTTACAGTCAATATTTAAACGAAGGATGCTGCTGTAAATGAGAATGTAATCAATATCTTTTTTAGAGAAATACAAAGCTGAGGTTAAAGGCCGTCCTGCTGAAAGGTTTACAGTTTTGATGAAAATGTGTTTCATGACATACCAGCAAAAGAAAGTTCTTATTTCGTTGGACATGTCGACGTCCTGAGACAACTGAGGACACCTCAAGGCCGTGCTTCACTCTTATGTTGTTGGGGAATGCAGCAGGAGAATTCCTTCCGCCTTATCTTATTGATAAACGTAAACGAAAATCGACTGACTGGATATACAGTCACCTCCTGGAACGCAAATAAACACAGCAGAGTGGGTGGCTAGAACAGAGTTGATTGACAATTGAATGCAAACTCACTTCCTCATGTTTGTCTCAGATAAGGAATGAAGAAGATTAATATTTGAAATATTCTCACTTCTCAAATCTCAATGAAAACTTCAGAGCTTTGTGAGAAAAAGAACATATAGTTCATTTGCATTCCACCGAACGCTACTAGTCTTCTGCGATCTTCAGATCTTGTTTATTTTTCTCCTCTGAAGAGATTCTTTGTTACAGCGTTTTCTGAAGGGTACATTTAGCGGCGGATTGGCGAATATTTTGCGTTTAGGTGAACAGACAACTACTACAAATTTAGTGAAAGGATTAAGAAATGTGGAAAGAACACAACATGTCATTCTTAACGGTTCAAAATCTGCAGATGTAGAGGTAATTTCGGGAGTACCGCAAGGAAGCGTGATAGGACCTTTATTGTTTACAATATACATAAATGACTTAGTTGACAACATCGGTAGCTCCGTGAGGCTATTTGCAGATGACACGGTTGTCTACAAGAAAGTAGCAACATCGGAAGACTCAAGACCTGCAGAGGATTAATGAATGGTGCGACAGCTGGCAGCTTTCCCTAAACGTAGATAAATGTAATATAATGCGCATACATAGGGGCAGAAATCCATTCCAGTACGATTATGCCATAGGTGGTAAATCATTGGAAGCGGTAACGACCGTAAAATACTTAGGAGTTACTATCCGGAGCGATCTGAAGTGGAATGATCACATAAAACAAATAGTGGGAAAAGCAGGCGCCAGGTTGAGATTCATAGGAAGAATTCTAAGAAAATGTGACTCATCGACGAAAGAAGTAGCTTACAAAACGCTTGTTCGTCCGATTCTTGAGTATTGCTCATCAGTATGGGACCCTTACCAGGTTGGATTAATAGAAGAGATAGACATGATCCAGCGAAAAGCAGCGCGATTCGTCATGGGGACATTTAGTCAGCGCGAGAGCGTTACGGAGATGCTGAACAAGCTCCAGTGGCGGACACTTCAAGAAAGGCGTTACGCAATACGGAGAGGTTTATTATCGAAATTACGAGAGAGCACATTCCGGGAAGAGATGGGCAACATATTACTACCGCCCACATATATCTCGCGTAATGATCACAACGAAAAGATCCGAGAAATTAGAGCAAATACGGAGACTTACAAGCAGTCGTTCTTCCCACGCACAATTCGTGAATGGAACAGGGAAGGGGGGATCAGATAGTGGTACAATAAGTACCCTCCGCCACACACCGTAAGGTGGCTCGCGGAGTATAGATGTAGATGTAGATGTAGATGTATTAAATGCGATGGGAGACTTAGAGTATCTCCCTGTTACCCTAGAAAGAAGTTTTGTGTTATGATACATATGGGAACCGAATTCCAGAAACGTTCGGAGACGGCGAGAAAGACAGTCAGACTCCAATGTGAGGATCGCCAAAACGTATATGTTCCCCATAGAACCAGGGATGATATGGACATTGTTTCGGGAGAGGATGTGCATGAAAAAGAAAAAAACATATTTCATAGCCATGTTCTTATTTAATTTGAAATGCTGTTTAATTCGCCTAAACTTTGAAGAGTGGTTTATATTTTATCAGTCTGACCCTTAGTGGGGAACTAATGTATCAGTAAAGAAGTCGATGTTCTTGCATACAGGTGTTAATACTACATAGTTAACCAACATGTAGTGCCGTGAGCAAAAGACTAACTACCGCCCTGCCATCTGTTGGCAACGCCAGGCAACAGTTGTGTGGCCCGCCTTTCGCCGACCAGTAGCAGCCGACAGCTGGAAGTCACATTTATTTCGCATTTTGACGTCTTGTCAGATAGTATTTGAAGTAGAGTTCAACTCCACAATAATATATCTCTTGTTCTTTAAAGACTTTGATTAAAGGGCTCGAATATTTGCAGTACTTATCACAAAAATATTTAATACTCGTTATGGTAGTTCGTGGCAAACGCTATATAGTTCGCAGCTATTGCGTATCCATAATGGAAATGTATATTAAATCCTTTTTAGTACAGGGTAATTTTTGAAGAGGTACACTTTAAAATGGTTTGTACCTCGTAATGTGGGTCAAGCATTCGCGGTGTATGTGTTATGTTGTTAACATAGATGTACGGAGTAGGCTGTCTTGCTTAGGAGTTGGTTCATATTATGTCCGATGAATGAGGACACTTGAGGATTTGAATGCCATGTTGTGAACATTATTTAAAATTAGGTAATCGTGTTCATCATACAGAGTTTCATTGAAATATCAATATGTTAATCCGTTCACAATCCAGAAGCACTATAACTGACGCGTTTCGAACGAGCAAGACAATTATTCTGCAAGAAAAAAAGAAAGGCGCTATAAAATGTTCTACAATGGTGATCATTTCCCTTGTAACGTGTAACATAATAAAACGTGCTTCAACTTCTTTCTGTTGCATCAGAGCACTTTCGATACTGGAATAGAATTCGATGAATGGAGAACTTAAGCCCATTAAAAATGTTCGATTGAGGGCGAGACGAACGACATAACCAGGCAGTCCGACGTCACATTCAGCTCTCGATAGCCAGGCGTGCAGAAGACTTCAGGGGGTTGAGCCCACAGCTTCTGATACACAGGTCTCACTGTCAACTGTGACGTCATTGCTGATAGACCGTCGCTGATTGCCGCAAAAGCCTGCAGTTCTATCGTGAAAGTGTAAAAAAATCACGAGACTTAGTTCTCGACTATCAATCTGTGTGCCACTTACAATGAAACTGTGCCGCTCTTTTATCGGTTAAAGAGACACTATGCCTTTCCTTTATGCTGTTGTGCAAAATGCATGTTACGCTGGTTGCAATGCTCTGTGATTTCCTTCTATTGTGTTTGAGATCATTTGCAGAATTTTACCGTTTGTTAACAAAAACGTTGGGAGTGAAACCACAGCCTGTAAATTATTCTACGTGATGGAGATAGTTTTAGTAAAACTTATCAGATAGGATGGAGTAATTATTCTGGTGACCATAAGCTTAATTCCTTCGACAAAAATATAATTCACTGAGACATAAATGACTCACCAAAGATAGTATCGATGTTGTCGTCAGGATCAGTTTAATTGTAGACCCTCATGTAACCAAGATTTAACCAAAAAAGCAAAAAGAAAGATTTCATAAATCTGACACGTCCCTCTGTCTGTGTCATCAGAACTGTCAAATATGTACCAGCATACTGCCGTTAATGAAATGAAATGTTTATAAGTAAAATATAGGCTTAGTATTATGCACTTTCAGTGTTAACAACGCAATTACACGTATTGAGAAGAGAAAATTAGGAATGAGAGGAAAATGACAAATGTAAATGTTTGTTAACCTGATACAAAATTTATTTCAAGCTACTTTACAGTTGACAATTTTCCCTTTTTGCTGTTATTACCGTTATCGCTAATTATTGATAAACATATTACACGGTACTTTTACCACCCACTGAAGAATTCTGTCGTCTATGTGATCTACCTAAGAAAACTCCCTTCGGAAAAAGTCTTTTTTTTTAATTTCATCAGCATCTAGAATGAAAAAGTAAATTTCCCTGGGAAGGGCATCTAATGAAGCTGTGTTGAAGTTCTCGGGAGACCAAGCTATTACCAACCGAATAAGCAGAAATAACAACATTAATAACCTCATTACCCTGCATTGTTTTCTAATGCTGATAATATATAATCTCTCTCTAAATATGTTTTACATGTGTCGTGTCTCAGATTCTTAAGAACGCCATTTGCACAGTGCCCTGACAAGTATGTGTAAGAAAAAGCAAATATTTCTGGACTGAATTTGATCCTCTCTGAAATCGATTATACTGTCAAAGTTTGGTGGTGGGGCCGTGAGTCGTGCTTGGGTAACTCAGTTGGTAGAGCACTTGCCAGCGAAAGGTAAAGGTCCCGAGTTCGAATCTCGGCCTGGCACACAGTTATAATCTGCAAGGAAGTTTCAATATTAAAAATGTTCCACCATGCACAAATTAATTTTGATGAATTTAGCAGCGCTCTCGAAACTTTCAGTAAGATGATGTTCCCCCAAGGCTACCAAACCTTGAACAGTCCTCTCATTGAAAATATCAAGCACAACTTTGAAATTTTCTCACTCCAGGTTGTTTTGATGCAGATACTTTAATTTTTTTGGTAAAAATTTGTTATCTGTTTGTACTCCACGTCGTGCAGAGAATTTCGCCATAAGGAGTTCTTTGCTTTGTGAAACAGTTTCAAACTGTGGGCACTTTATTATCTGTTCTGGATCTTCTTTATCGATTCAATGGTATGTGACACATTTTAATATGTGAACGAAATGTTAAACTAAAAAAGGGGTTGTATGTCATTACAAAGAAGATTGTAAACAATTGACAGTTGAGAAGGGGAAGCAAAGAATGACGTGACCCATGTGTTAACTGAACTTTTGTCACTAACATCACAGACTAATCAGTGAAAAACAAAGACTGATTCTCAAATAAATACAAGCTTGTGTTTTGAATACAACAGTTAATTGCCCCCTAGCTGCTCAACTCCTGAATGTGTTTGAAAATGCAGACAAATCCTATGCTGTATGTTAGGATGGGGTAGCGCAAGACAATTTGCGCTCCTTATAAACTCGTAAGTGTGTGGTGATATTGAAAATAAAATTCTACAAGACATAATGCAATCTGGCGAGTATCTGTAACCCTTCTTTTGGACACCCATTCATTTCACTTGCTAACAAAAAATTTAATATTCCTACTTTCAGTTTTATCAAAAAAATTTAACTTTTTTTTCAAATAATTGGTTATGAATAGTAAGTAGTCTGTTTCTGAAGTATCTTTGTTCTCTCTGACGGTTTTCCAAGTTATCTATAACGTCAATTAAGTCATTTAATCCTACTTTGCATGACCTATATTTTCTGCACATTTACATACCCTGGGTCCAATGGACCCATAATGTATAAATCGAGAATTTAAATAGAAACGTATTCTGTGGACATTAACATGCAGAAATACACTCCTGGAAATGGAAAAAAGAACACATTGACACCGGTGTGTCAGACCCACCATACTTGCTCCGGACACTGCGAGAGGGCTGTACAAGCAATGATCACACGCACGGCACAGCGGACACACCAGGAACCGCGGTGTTGGCCGTCGAATGGCGCTAGCTGCGCAGCATTTGTGCACCGCCGCCGTCAGTGTCAGCCAGTTTGCCGTGGCATACGGAGCTCCATCGCAGTCTTTAACACTGGTAGCATGCCGCGACAGCGTGGACGTGAACCGTAAGTGCAGTTGACGGACTTTGAGCGAGGGCGTATAGTGGGCATGCGGGAGGCCGGGTGGACGTACCGCCGAATTGCCCAACACGTGGGGCGTGAGGTCTCCACAGTACATCGATGTTGTCGCCAGTGGTCGGCGGAAGGTGCACGTGCCCGTCGACCTGGGACCGGACCGCAGCGACGCACGGATGCACGCCAAGACCGTAGGGTCTTACGCAGTGCCGTAGGGGACCGCACCGCCACTTCTCAGCAAATTAGGGACACTGTTGCTCCTGGGGTATCGGCGAGGACCATTCGCAACCGTCTCCATGAAGCTGGGCTACGGTCCCGCACACCGTTAGGCCGTCTTCCGCTCACGCCCCAACACCGTGCAGCCCGCCTCCAGTGGTGTCGCGACAGGCGTGAATGGAGGGACGAATGGAGACGTGTCGTCTTCAGCGGTGAGAGTCGCTTCTGCCTTGGTGCCAATGATGGTCGTATGCGTGTTTGGCGCCGTGCAGGTGAGCGCCACAATCAGGACTGCATACGACCGAGGCACACAGGGCCAACACCCGGCATCATGGTGTGGGGAGCGATCTCCTACACTGGCCGTACACCACTGGTGATCGTCGAGGGGACACTGAATAGTGCACGGTACATCCAAACCGTCATCGAACCCATCGTTCTACCATTCCTAGACCGGCAAGGGAACTTGCTGTTCCAACAGGACAATGCACGTCCGCATGTATCCCGTGCCACCCAACGTGCTCTAGAAGGTGTAAGTCAACTACCCTGGCCAGCAGGATCTCCGGATCTGTCCCCCATTGAGCATGTTTGGGACTGGATGAAGCGTCGTCTCACGCGGTCTGCACGTCCAGCACGAACGCTGGTCCAACTGAGGCGCCAGGTGGAAATGGCATGGCAAGCCGTTCCACAGGACTACATCCAGCATCTCTACGATCGTCTCCATGGGAGAATAGCAGCCTGCATTGCTGCGAAAGGTGGATATACACTGTACTAGTGCCGACATTGTGCATGCTCTGTTGCCTGTGTCTATGTGCCTGTGGTTCTATCAGTGTGATCATGTGATGTATCTGACCCCAGGAATGTGTCAATAAAGTTTCCCCTTCCTGGGACAATGAATTCACGGTTTTCTTATTTCAAATTCCAGGAGTGTATATGACACGTAAATAACCACATCTCCAACTACTATAGACTGTGCTCTCAGCACTAGGTTTTTGCTCAGTTTCAAAAGCCTGTCTAAGAGAAATACGGTATTTTCCCCCACTTAATTCCAAACAGTCAGTCTATACTCTTCCAAGGAGCCAATAGGACCTCTTTTTGTCAGACAGCCAGTAACTACTGAAATCAGTCAAAGCAGCTGTTGTATGTCTTAAAGCAAAGCGTGTTTCTTTAGAAAGTTTCCTGTTATCATTCAAGCCATGCCATAAACCTAACCAAGACACAAAGCTCTTTAAAAAATCAAATATGTGATACGAATTAGAAGTTGCAGTTTCCTGAAAAACATTTCTTAGCCTCTGACCCTTAAGTAATGTTTTCGCATTCACAGTACACCACTGAAGTTTTATTATTCTTACAAATGTTACAGCACTTTAAAAATTTTGAATTCCTTTCTTCGAGCCTAGTCTCTGCAAAGCAACAACTGTCATATCATTAAAAAGCACTTGTTTAGCATCTTGCCTTTCAATTGAATTTGGAAACAGAGATTTTAAAGCTAGAGAGTTTCTCTATTGTAATAAATCATCCTTTTCAACCTCCCTCCATGCTCCCACTGAAATCAGGAAAACACAGAATCTGCTCCTTTTCATTGAACCAGTTGTTACAAATACACTTTAAAGGATGAACTGTATCCCCAAAATAGTACAGTGGGCGATCTGCAGAAGTCCTTGCAGGGTGACAGTACTTTACCTTTACTTCTGGTGGAGTGCTAAAGTTAGATATTGCTTTTCTATAAATTCAGTTACTGTCTCCCACTAACCCAACTACCTCACATCAAGCTGCTTCTAATTTAAGAATTACTTCTTTTATGTATGAGAAAACTACATAAGCCTGAATTGTTTTAAGTGGGAGAATGTATACCACATCCATGTAAGGTGAATGTAATCTTTGTATCCTAAAAACATAAACACTGGTTGCACACAAAAAGTTGTCACTGTTGAACGCACCACCTGCAATATTCCCACCTTCGTTGTCAAGTTTTTGATGAAAGTAATAAATACTCCTTGCAAAAATAGAATTGTAACTTAAATATACTCTGTTAGTGATATACGACGCCGCTTTTTCATTTTCTGTTAAAATATTTTATTATACAGTAGATAATCGACGGTCGCAATTTGCACACGATATCTACAATGTATTTACCATAAATGAGGTCCTCTGATTTAAGTTAAATTAGTGGTTTTTGTTGCTAATTTCAATAGGTACTGTCTAACTTTTTTTTTGTATAACGTTATTTTTTGTTTTATCACGATTTTTCTTTATATCGCTACGCTACGTTTAGCCTAGACATTTACTGAAGAATACAGCAATTATAGCGTCGCAGATGTGTTTGACGTCAGTATATGCCTTTCAGATGGCGATGAGTTTTCGTCGCTACTTATGGTGCAATTGCTCGCCGACACTCACAAGCACGTGTGAAAGTAGTGGAGACATCGCGTTACCCCGATATGTGTAGCTCAAGTTATGAGAAAGAATAGTTAGTAATGATTGTAAACATGCGCTGTTAAGTTTTAGCCACAATTATTCACATTACTTCAAATCCAACTGTCGGCGCTCATATTTTACACTTCCGTCAACGGAGGCCGTCAGGGTATGAAACTGAACAATAACTTTAACTGTCACGGCGGATATTGTCTTAGGGTTAAGAGACTAGACAGGAATTTACAGAATTATTTACGTCTCGTTGTGCAGAAACAGAGTCCTAGCAGGATTCCAGTCAGTTGCTGTGGCAAAAGCCGATGGTGGTTATCATCGTAATCTTGCATTTTTGTTGAAATTTGACGCGACAGAAATACGGTGAACGTCCGAAATTCCGTCTCCGATTGTAACAAAATTTTCGACCTAGAGCTGTTTTGGGGGCACTTTTTGTGTTACATGTCATCTTAGTTGTTGCTTTACCAGATCCTTACGGACTGAAAACTAGTGAGCTGGTCTGAAATATAGTGACGATCACTTCGGACCTCCGATATCGGTTACGAAACCTCTGTGGGTCCCGTCATAGCATGATGCTCACCACACAGAACCGACAGCGGCTAATGAACGTCTACAGAGAAGGGCAGCAGAAATCGTGAAAGGTTTGTTTGACCCACAGGAGAGTGTCACGCAATTGTTGAAACAACTCAATGATGAGAGACGCAACCTATCCCACGAGAGACCGATTACGAAATGTCGCCGACGACTGCTAAGCGAGGAGTCCAGAGGCGCTCTCCAGCCACTACGCGTCGCTGCCGTAAGGAGGCGTCTCAGCACTCGCCCTTAACGCACTGCGTTCGCGAAGGGAACGGGAAAAAAATTCAAGATTTGTTGCCGTGCCAAGTACCCAATGCCATGCAGTTCACAGTGGCTTGCAGTGTACGTACAGGGATGTAGATGTAGACGTGACGGTGAATATTCGGTGCTCGTAAATACGTCGCGATGTAGATACTTCCAAAACAGCAACATGTGAACTAGTGTGTGCAGCTCCACATAAAGACAGATTCAATTGTTAGATTTGTCCGTGGGTTCTCATGTTGATTCTTGGATCGTTGAAGCATTTTTGAGGCGTTAGTGGTGCTCGGGAACAAACGATTAATCGGGAATCTTGTCAGGGATACTAACGATAGAGTAGCGTTAGACAACGTCTTACTAATATTACGGTAGGTCAAATAAAGTTGGAAATTTAGTTGGAATCCTATCATTTTAAGATTCTTATTATGCTTAGCATTCAGACTACCCAACCGTCAAAGTATTATGCACTGTTTACGGCTCAAACGTTTGAGCTCGCGACCGGTGGAGGAGAAACCTACTGGGGCAACTCTTACGAGACCAGAGGTAAGATAGTTGACTACAAATCAGTTACCAGAAGTGTGGGGAGGACGCACTGGACTTCGATACGTGAATCACAAATAGCGGCACTGTGCACCCCCGTCTACGTATTGTGGCAGACGATATTTCAAACATTCATTCCGCTGTCTGTTGTGATAGAATTACGCTTTGCATCCCTGTGCGTGGATGTGTCACTAAAGTGTCAAACTATATACTGAACAAGAGTTTTTGTAGCCCTCTTGTGGTAGTGTTATTGTTGGAAGCTTTACGACACTGTTTGCGGACGATACGGCGGTCTATAAGAGAGTGGCGACGCCAGAAGACAATATCGATTTGCTTAATGACCTGCAGAGGACTGATGAATGCTGCAGCCTCTGTGAGTTGATCCAGAACGTCAATGAATGTAACATATTGCGCATAGATAGGAAAAGAAATCCACTGCTGCCCAACTACACTATTGATTAAATGGTTCAAATGGCTTTGAGCACTACGGAACTTAACTGCTGTGGTCATCAGTCCCCTAGAACTTAGAACTACTTAAACCTAACTAACCTAAGGACATCACACACATCCGTGACCGAGGCAGGATTCGAACCTGCGACCGTAGCGGTCGCGCGGTTCCAAACTGTAGCGCCTAGAACCGCTCGGGCACTGCGGCCGGCTACTATTGATTACAAATTGATGGAAGCAGTATCTACCTTAAAATATCTAAGAGTAACTATCTTGAGCGACCCTATGTGGAATGACCATGTAAACCAAGGAGTAGTCTCATAACGAGAAGGATTAGGAAATACAACGCATCCACGAAACACGTGGTTTACAAGATGCTTGTACGATCGATCCTTGGGTACTGTTCAACAATCTGGGACGTTTTACCGGGTAGAACTGATAGGAGAGAGAGAGGAGATCCAACGAAGAGCGGCGCGTTTCGTCTCGTCATCGTTTTGTCGGAGCGAGAGCGTCGCAGGGGTGCCCAACAAACTCCAGCGGCACACGCTACAAGAGAGGCGCTGTGTACCACGGAGAGTTTTGCTGCTGAAATTTCGAGAAGGGATGAGTCGGACGGCGCATTACTTCCCCCCTCAAACATTTCGCGAAATGACCACAACGAAAAAATTGGAGAAATTAGAGCTAACGCTACCGACAATCATTTTTAACATTCGCCATTCGTGACAGGGACGGGGAGGGTCGGGATCAGTTGGGTACACGCTCCCATGCTTCAGTGTCACACTTGGGCCGTTCCTCTAAATGCATTATTTTTTCCTCTCTTTCAATTTGAAATCCTTAGGTCTCGTAATTATAAAACTTATCATCATTTTCTATGAATAATGCATGACTTCTTGTTTCTAATTACATATTGGACGCGAAATTCCTGTTTCCATTTCAAATACAAATAACATAACAACTTAATTTTTAACGCAAAAATGAAGAACCAAATACTCTTTATTTGGACTATTTCCATCGTTTTATACCCCAGAGGTAGACAAGTACCGTAGAAACATGAAAAACTATCATTTTCACAGCATCGAGCACATCATACAAATGCTGCATTTTTACAGGAGAACTGACCTGGAGCCAACCTGCGGGATTTGGCCTGAGAACTAACAAGAAAAAAATGGTTCAAATGGCTCTGAGCACTATGGGACTTAACTTCTGAGGTCATCAGTACCCTAGAACTAAGAACTACTTAAACCTAACTAACCTAAGGACATCACAAACATCCACGCCCGAGGCAAGATTCGAACCTGCGCCCGTAGTGGTCGCGCGGTTCCAGACTGTAGCGCCTAGAACCGCTCGGCCACTCCGACTGGCCTCTACGGAACAGGAAGCAGCCTCAGCCATTTTCGTACTGCTCATTACCAACGCGACAATCAGAGCACAACACTGTAGAAGCTGTAACTGCACACGATTTTTGAAATGAAAACTACGTTGCTAAAGGGTGATTAAGAAAATCGTTGATGGCTGTTACTACATTTGAATATCTTAAAGTTTCATTTAACGTAACTTAGCAGTAATACATATCTTATGTATCTTATGTTCCTAATACAGAAATAGTACCTACACTACTGGCCATTAAAATTGCTACACCACGAAGATGACGTGCTACAGAGGCGAAATTTAACCGACAGGAAGAAGATGCTGTGATATGCAAATGATTAGCTTTTCAGAGCATTCACACAAGGATGGCGCAGGTGGCGACAACTACAACGTGCTGACATGAGGAAAGTTTGCAACCGATTTCTCATACACAAACAGCAGTTGACCGGCGTTGCCTGGTGAAACGTTGTTGTGATGCCTCGTGTAAGGAGGAGAGATGCGTTCCATCACGTTTCCGACTTTCATAAAGGTCGGATTGTAGCCTATCGCAATTGCGGTTTATCGTATCGCGACATTGCTGCTCGCGTCGGTTGAGATTCAATGATTGTTAGCAGAATATGGAATCGGTAGGTTGAGGAGGGTAACACGGAACGCCGTGCTGGATCCCAACGGCCTCGTATCACTAGCGGTCGAGATGACAGGCATCTTATTCTCACGGTTGTAACGGATCGTGCAGCCACGTCTCTATCCCTGAGTCAACAGATGGGGACGTTTGCAAGACAACCACCTGCACGAACAGCTCGACGACGTTTGCAGCAGCACGGACTATCAGCTCGGAGACCATGGCTGCGGTTACCCTTGACGCTGCATCAGAGACAGGAGCGCCTGCGATGGTGTACTCAACGATGAAACTGGGTGCACGAATGGCAAAACGTCATTTTTCCGGATGAATCCAGGTTCTGTTTACAGCATCATGATGGTCGCGTCCCTGTTTAGCGACATCGCGGTGAACGCACATTGGAAGCGTGTATTCGTCATCGCCATACTGGCGTATCACCTCGCGTGATGGTATGGGGTGCCATTGGTTACACGTCTCCGTCACCTCTTGTTCGCATTGACGGCACTTTGAACAGTGGACGTTACAGTTCAGATGTGTTACGACCCGTGGCTCTACCCTTCATTCGATCCCTACGAAACCCTACATTTCAGGTGGATAATGCACGACCGCATGTTGCAGGTCAGGTCCTGTACGGGCCTTTCTGGATACAGAAAATGTTTAGATTGCTGCCCTGGCCAGCACATTCTCCAGATCTCTCTCCAATTGAAAACGTCTGGTCAATGGTGGCCGAGCAATTGGCTCGTCACAATACGCCAGTCACTACTCTTGATGAACTGTGGTATCGTATTGAAGCTGCATGGGCAGCTGTACCTGTTCATGCCATCCGAGCTATGTTTGACTCAATGACCAGGCGTATCAAGGCCGTTATTAGGGCCAGAGGTGGTTGTTCTGGGTACTGATTTCTCAGGATCTATGCACCCAAATTGCGTGAAAATGTAATCACATGTCAGTTCTAGTATAATATATTTGTCCAATGAATACCCGTTTATCATCTGCGTTTCTTCTTGGTGTAGCAATTATAATGGCCAGTAGTGTACTTCGAAGAGCATAACAACACCAGTCTACGAGTGCTACGGCTTCTCATCAATCGTCGCGTTTGTGTTTGTTTACAACAGGTTTATTCTTATGACGAACGGAGTGTAGTAAACAAGAGCTCTAAAATGCTTAACTGAAAAGGCTATGAGCACACGTTCAGTAGGAGAGATCATTTCTCAGCAGCGAAGATGAAAAAGTGTGAGAATATTGAAGAATGGGATACAACCCGTCGGCTTTGATCAATGATGTCACACGTTACCACACATCTGGCATTGCAAAGATTTAAAAGCATAGACGAATGTTGAGAAACAAACATTTGAAGTACAGTGGCAACAGATCGTGCACATGTATCATGTACATCAATATTTCGAATGTAGTGTGAGGCATATCGCTTTCTCTTACAGTAGAAAACCCTAGTATAAAGTGATATATCTGACATTGGCATGGAGTGCCTATGTTGATATATACACGAATTTTACGTTTATCAGTTTTTTCACCTTCGTTGGTACTAGCGTCTACTGAAAAATAGGATACTAGTACTAGCGAAGCCGAAAAAAGACACAAACATAAAATTTGTATCCTGTACTTCAGGTGACCTACATAGTCCAGTGGAAGAATACGATACTAGTACCAGCGAAGGCGATAAAGTACTGCCGGTGGAAGTGGCCGTGCGGTTAAAGGCGCTGCAGTCTGGAACCGCAAGACCGCTACGGTCGCAGGTTCGAATCCTGCCTCGGCCATGGATGTTTGTGATGTCCTTACGTTAGTTAGGTTTAACTAGTTCTAAGTTCTAGGGGACTAATGACCTCAGCAGTTGATAACCATAGTGCTCAGAGCCATTTGATAATGTACTTGCATCCTATATACATGTATAGGTCAGCTGAAGAACAGGATACAACCATCGTACTTCTTCAGCTGACCTAAATAGTACAAGATACGAATCGAGTGCAGGGGAAACAGCAATTAGAACGACTGACTATCAGACACAGGTATAATTCGCAAGACCTACTCAAGTGATTCCAAATTACCACCAGCATCAAAAATCGTACACATTATTTATTTCTTAATAAAACATTCATTTATTCCTAGTTACGATTATTACCACAGAAAGTAACTAATTTATTACCTATGATTCGAAAATAAATTAATATCTATGACTAAAATATGACGTCATTAGTCAAAGCCGACGAGTTTTATCCCATTCTTCGTTTGACCCTGAACACCTCCCAAAATATGGAAAACAAAGAGCTGCAATAGAAGAGATTGGTTTAACAGCATCTGAGATGACGAAGTGCTCATAGCTGTTAAGGTATGCATGTTAGAGCTCATGTTTAATAGACATTTTTGCTTCGAATGATCATTCCTGTCATATCTCTGAATATTGACCGTTGCTCCTGGGACAGCAGAAAATTGGAACGGTTATCACAAAAGAACTTTAACTATTTATCGAAATGGGAACGAACCAAGTACCGCGAAACAAGGAAAGACTACAGCTGTGGCACAGTCTTAACATGGTGATAAACATCTTAGTAAATTAGCTTACTACGCCTATTTTCACTCATTGCTTTCATATGGCATCATATTTTGGGGCAATTCATCACTGAGGAATAAAGTATTTATTGCACAAAAGCGTGTAATCAGAACAATAGCTGGAGTCCACCCAAGATCATCCTGCAGACATTTATTTAAGGATCTAGGGATATTCACAGTAGCTTCTCAGTATATATACTCTCTTATGAAATTTGTTATTAACAACCAAACCCAATTCAAAAGTAATAGCAGTGTGCATAACTACAATACTAGGAGAAAAGATGATCTTCACTATTCAAGATTAAATCTACTTTGGCACAGAATGTGGTGAATTACACTGGCACTAAAGTCTTTGGTCACTTACCAAATAGTATCAAAAGTCTGACAGATAACCAACAAGTATTTAAGAAGAAATTAAAAGAATTTCTGAATGACAACTCCTTCTACTCCATAGTGGAATTTTTACGATATAAATTAAGGGAAAAAAAAGGTTGTTATATTAACTTAAGTATGTTATTAAATTAACTTAATTATGTCATGTATTGGAAAATTTGACTCGTTCCACATCATTACGAAATATCGTATTCATGATCCATGGAACTGGTATTAATCTAATCCAATCATAACAGTCATGGCGCTCCATTTCTTTCTTGTTACCCACAGCGGTTGCAGCGCACCAAGCGGCCGGGAAGTTACACTGTTGAGTTCGGTGAGATCTTTTAAAAGCGAAAGCGTTGCGTAATTGTTTATATTGGTCTTTAGAATGGTTTTCACAAACGGAAGCGTATGTAGCGCTGCACATTGGAACAACAACAAGAAGAAGACACCACATTTTTCTTTTTTAGTTTCCTAGCATACCTAGCAGATGTGAACTGCTACATTATGGAACAGTTCATTTACAATTTTCTTGTAACCTACAAATATTTCCTATAGAATGTCGTGTTCTTTAAGAACAAAAACGTCGCTAGTAAACAGAAGGAGACGTGACAGCTTGCAGAGAGGCATTTTCGGTTGAGGCGGAATCTTCTCACGAAATTTCAATCACTAGTTTTCTGCTCCAAATGCGAAAACATTTTGCTGCCGCCCACCTACATAGAAAGAAACGATCATTATAATAAGAGAAATCAGAGCTCGCACGGAAAGATATATGCATTCGTTTTTTCCGCGCACTGTTCGGAGATTGAAATAATAGAGAATTATTGTGAAGGTGGTTGGACGAACCCTCTGCCAGGCACTTAAGTCTGATTTGCAGAGGATCCATGTAGATGCAGTGGCGGATACATACGGGGTGGAACCCCCCTCCCCCCGCCCTTGCGTGGCCGATTCGTTCGTTTCTTTCGGCAGTAGACTCGACTGAATCGAGATATGAAGTAGTTGTACTAAAAATAAAATAATTGTGCTTGCATAAGGCTGATTTCCAAAATAACCCAGTTTTAGTTGTACTTTCCTGTGTAGCACGCGCGTCCGCGTTATCGTATTTTATACGTTTTTGTCTGGCACATAAATAGCTAACACACACCTACGAGTAAAGTCGCGACCATTCTAGTAACCTCGATTCGTTATCCTGTCTGGCATTTGTTCAAGAAAGTCGCGAATATTCTACTGTTTCCTTGTACAGAGAACCTTCGATACGTAGCGTTATAAATACGGACTATTCGCCGAATGGGAAGCTAGTTTACATTCAGAAGCAGAAATATGAATATTGAAGAATGAATAAGTAAAAAGTCCTAGTTGTAGCAAGTGCAAGTGTGAAGGCTATTCAAGAGTGAGATTGACCAATTGATTGTGAAGTATTAATAATAGTAATTCGTAGTAATTTCTCAGGAAAAATATTGTTATGAGACTCGTAACAACATTTTTACCAATAACGTAACAGTAGTTTCCCTTACCTAACTCGTAATCTACGGTAATAGTGATTTTCGAGAAAATGCCTAAAAACGCATTTTTATTACAGTAAAAGTAAAGGTAGCTCAAGATATCTATAGCGTCCCATCCTTGAGGTTCTTCTGTATCCGCCACTGTGTAGATGTAGATATATATCTACTCCAAAACGTAAATTTTTCTTCACTGCACTTCCAGTCAAATCAGTACACGTGGAAAATAGGAAACGTGTAAGCAATGCAATACCTACGTTATTTAAAGTAGCAGATAAACTACCACAACTGTAGTTCAAGGAAAAACCCGACTGGAGTCACAATAAAAGAATAAAAGCAATAAAACTGTTTCCCAATACAGATGAAACCAACTCCGTAATTGTTGCTGCGTCTGATTCACAAACAGTTAGAATCTTCAACACATTCGATTTTGAAGCAAAAGTAATTAGATTTACAAAAATATTTATGTATTAGAAAGCCAAGTGACGTGTAAGACTATGCGAAACATTAGGCTGCTTACGAAGTTGTTACGCGTCAAGGAAAGCGTCTGTTTTAATTAGAACAGACAACAAAACAAATATATTCTTCTCATGCATGAAATATACGTTTAAATCCTCTTGTTTTCAGCAGAGTAAGCTACAATTATACGCATATTCGAAAGTATTACTTCATCATTCGGTTGTAGCTTATGTCATTGAACCAGGTTCAAATGGCTCTGAGCACTATAGGACTTAACTTCTGAGGTCATCAGTCCCCTAGAACTTAGAACTACTTAAACCTAACTAACCTAAGGAGAACACACACATCCATGCCCGAGGCAGGATTCGAACCTACTACCGTAGCGGTCTCGCGGTTCCAGACTGTGTAAGTAGGCTGTTTAGGTTTTCTTATTGGTAACGCCACGTAGCGCTCTGTATGAATATCACTGGCTGTGCTGTGTGCAGTCTGTGGCTAGTTTGCTTTGTTGTCTGCCATTGTAGTGTTGGGCAGCTGGATGCGAACAGCGCGTAGCGTTGTGCAGATGGAGGCGGGCTGCCAGCAGAGGTGGATGTGGGGAAGTGAGATGGCGGATTTTTGAGAATGGATAATCTGGAGGTGTGCCCATCAGAAACAGTACATTTGTACGAATGGATGTCATGAACTGCTGTATATATTATGACTATTAAGGTAAATACATTGTTTGTTCTCTATCAAAATCTTTCATTTGCTAACTATCCCTATCAGTAGTTAGTGCATCCGTAGTTTGAATCTTTTATTTAGCTGGCAGTAGTGGCGCTCGCTGTATTGCAATAGTTCGATTAACGAAGATTTTTGGTGAGGCAAGTGATTTGTGAAAGGTATAGGTTAATGTTAGTCAGGGCCATTCTTTTGTAGGGATTTTTCGAAGTCAGATTGCGTTGCGCTAAAAATATTGTGTGTCGGTTTAAGCACAGTCGTATATAATTTTTCAAAGGGGACGTTTCATCATTACGATGCTATGTTTTACACGGTCTTGTGTAGCTTGAGACCAATACGCTGAGAGGAAGGCATGATAAAATTCTCCTTCACTGTGACAATCGTGAATGACCGATCGCATTCTTTCAGCTGGTTCATTCTGTAAGTAGCCACACATAAATTTTAATCTGTGCTCTAACGACCAGTTGGGTGGAAAACAATGAGAGAATTGATGGAGCCATGCTTGTGGATGAATGTCGTTGTCAGAATTCTTAAATGTTTTGAATTTACGTGTAGTAATGAACAGCTTATAGTCAAAATCATCGTGTCGGCGAGTCGCACATCGCTAATTGTTACTTCGTTTCGGCGGTTCCATCTCAAAATCCAATGCGCCTTGCCAATTTCTTTCATAATTTCCGAAGTGTCCTGTGTTATTATTTTGTGGTTGTTCCGTATTTCTATGTCCCTCTTCTCGTACTGGAACGCGAGTGTAATTCTTATATTACTTGTGCCAACTGATCTTGTACTTCCTGGATTTCTCTTTTGTACTGTGTATTGATTTGATTTTGATTTTGTTTGAATTTTCTAATTTGTTCATACTCTTCTGTGTCAGTGATGGCTACAGGTCTTGTGTCATTCAGATCATCATCTACCTTGGCAGATAAGTTAGTGAACTGATCCGAAAGTTCGGCTACTTTCTCCGATAGTGTACTTATTTCCTCAGTGTGTTTTTCTGAACCAAGTTTCAGAGTGTCCATTTGTGTTGAAATCGTATCTACTGTGTCCTTTAAGTTTTCTTGAGTTTTTGCAAGTTGTGTAACCGAATCGGTAGATGCAACTGAGTCAATTTTAGCTTGCAAGGTGTCGTGATTTCCATGAACAATAGTTTGCAGTTCTTTTATGGCTGCTTCGTGATTTTGTAATGCATTTTCATGACGCGAAAAAATAGGTTGGAAATGCTCACAACTTTGTGTTTTTACGTCATTACAGACTTTTTGACATTTCGATTCGATGTTATGTAACTCAGTAGTTAAATCTTCACGTGTTTGTTCAAGCGTGGTGTCTAACTTTTGAAGATTTTGTTCCATTGTGTCTAACTTTTTAAGATTTTGTTCCACTCTGTCTAACTTTTTAAGATTTTGTTCCACTGTGTCCAACTTTTGAAGATTTTGATCCATTGTGTCTAACTGTTGCTGTGTTTGTCTCTGGTGTTGTTCCATTGTGTCTAACTTTTGAAGATTTTGTTCCATTGTGTCTAACTTTTGAAGCCTTTGTCCCATTTGTTGCATTAACTGTAATAACAGTGCACTGGTGTCTGAAACATGTTCCTCAGTGCTTTTCGGCAGTGAATTTGCACCGGTGATATTCGCATTTTGAAAAGCAGAAAATGTGTCTTGATTTATTTGAGAAAACGGTGAGGACGCAAAACCTGAATCTACAGTATTTGCAAGATTGTGTCCTGTCGTTTCTGAATCCTGAGGCGAGCCGTTGCCGACTGATCGATCGATAATGCTTCCCTGTTCACTAATTGTTTCACTGCCTACACCATTATGTGCAGCCCGCTCCATGTCCCTACGCACAATTACCAAATTACTACTTTGAACATTAGTTAATTCATTACATGGTGGCGCTAACACACTGCTTTCGTCTTCACTGTCATTTCTCAGTTTACTTTGGAGCCTAGTATTACGTTTTTCACACGCCATTATTGTCACAATATTTCACACGACAACACAGAAAAACACAATTTGAAGAGCAAAAATAAGAGACCACATTAACATAGCACTGAAAATAATATGTAGTTAGTTGCAAGCGCAGCTGCGAAATACTTGGTGCAAATCTACATGCATGCCACAACTGTTTTACTGTACAACAATGAAAGACTGCAACTACAAAGGAGATTCTCTCTACAATTACGCGCTAGCAATCAACAAAATCTACACTAATTACACAAACTACAAGAAAAAATCAGAAGATTCCAGTGAGGTATCCTCGGCTAAGGGTTGACATATGACACGTCCCCTTTGAACAATTATACATGACTGTGCTTATACTGACACACAATATTTTTAGCGCAACGCAATCTGACTTTCAATAATCCCTACAAAAGAATGGCCCTGACTAACATTGAACTATACCTTTCACAAATCACTTACCTCACAAAAATCTTCGTTACTCAAGCTACTGCAATACAGCGAGCGCCACTACTGCCAGCTAAATAAAAGATTCAAATTACTGAAGGCACTAACTACTGATAGGCATAGTTAGCAAATGAAAGATATTAATAGAGAACAAACAATGTATTTACCTTAATAGTGTTGAAAAATCATAATATATATAGCAGTTCATGACATCCAGTCTTACAAATTTCAAAACTCCGCCAATTCTCTCCCCACATCCACCACTGCTGGCGGCTCACCTCCAACTGCGCAACGCTACGCGCTGTTAACATCCAGCTGCCCAACACTACAATCGCAGACAACAATGCAAACTAGCCACAGACTGCACACAGCACAGCCAGTGATTTTCATACAGAGCGCTACGTGGCGTTACCAATAAGAAAACCTAAACAGTCTACTTACACTATATGGAATGTAATACCTAAATTATTTAACGTAACAAATGAGCCCCCACAACTGTAGCTTAAGGGAAAACGTCAGAAGTAATAAAACTGTTTCTCGACACTGAAAAATTCATTTCAAAAATGATTTCCTAAACCTGAGCGGCGTACGGCAAGAATCTTCAACACGTGCACTTTTGAAGCAAAAGTAATTACATTTACAAGAATAATTGTGTATTAGGAATTCGAGTGATGTGTTAGAAAGGGGCAAATCACGAGACACCATAAAAATTTTTTTAAGTGGTTCGGAAAGTACCCATGGCAATAACAACAGAAATATGTGCTACTCGTGCATGACATATGCGTTTACATTCTCCTTCTTTCAGTGCAGTATGCTGCAAATACACGTATTCCAAAGAATTTCTTAATGAATTAGTTATAGCTTACATCGTTGAACCAGTATGGTTGGGCTGTATTCACATGTATTTGATGATACTTCACGTCTCTTGATAACTTCCTAATACATGAAACTCAAAAATGTAATAGCTGTTTCCTGAATTAAGTAGAATATAACTAGAAACAAAACACTATCCTTAAGACGCATGTGACTGCTTTCTCACCCCTCGGGGCGCTAGTATCGCTCTAGCTGTCGAACAGTAAGGGAGTGCGGCCATAAAATCTAGAGCTGTTCCTAAAATATCGATATCCTTTCCAAAATATATCGATTTTCAACGTCGTGAAATTCAACGCCGACATATCGACATTTTTATATCGAAACGCCTATATCGAGTGCTGATATTTTTATTTTATATTCTTTTCTCCTATTGAATTTCTATTATTTATTTTTATTATCTTATTATTTATTTTATGTTATTATATTTTATTTATTATTATTTGTATGTCTATTATATTATTTTTCGCAATTTTCGGTAAATATTTGAAGCTTTTTAAAAAATAATAGTAGAACATAATTTAATTTTCTCTGTGTGAATGAGTCATTTATGTCTCAGTGAATGAAATTTTTGTCGAAGTAATTAAACTTACGATCACCAGAATAATTATGACATCTTATCTACTAAATTTTAGTGTTGATATCACTGTCACAGTAACTCTGTTAGTGTAATTTACAGGCTATGGGGTCTGTTTCTGTCGCCACGTTTTTCTTCGCACCTAGTAAAAGTTGGCATACGACCTCCAGCAGAACAGAAGGAAACCACAGCGTATTGTAACTAGCTTAACATGCATCACCTTAACATACGGCAACTACAGAGTTTCCTTGTAAATGATAAAGAGCGGCACCACTTCTTCATAAATGACACACCGTTACACTTTCGGGAAAGAAGTAGACGCTCTTGCGCTGACGCTTGTTCGCAGCAGCGACCTAGCGGCGATGACCTGACAGTTGCGCCGTGAGGCCGGGATATCGGAGGGTGTGGGTTGAGACCCTTGTTATCTTCTGCAAGTTCTGCAAGCCCGGCTGTTCGGAACCTAGCTGCTCGGTAACGTAAAACTCTGTATCTCATTAGGTCAAAATCATTGTTTTCAAGGAAAGTACCTACTATTCTATTACGCATACCACTTTTCAAATACTAAATACAAATACATTGCACAGACTCTTACCGCAGTCTGTGCCTGCCAAAAATTACACCGTTTCGACCACTTCTTTGTAAATGACACACCGTTACACTTTCGGGAAAGAAGTAGACACTCTTGCGCTGACGCTGGTTTGCAGCAGCAACCTAGAGGCAATGACCTCACAGTTGCCACGTGAGGCCTGGATATCGGAGAGTGTGGGTTGAGACCCCTGTTATCTTCTGCAAGTTCAGCAAGCCCGGCTGTTCGGAATGTAGCTCATTAGGTCAAAATCATTGTTTTCAAGGAAAGTACCTACTATTCGATTACGCATACCACTTTTCAAGTACTAAATATGGTGTCTGTTTCTGTCGCCACGTTTTTCTTCGCACGTAGTAAAAGTTTGCATACGACCTCCAGCAGAACAGAAGGAAGCCACAGTGTATTGTAACTAGCTTAAGATGCATTTTGCACCTTAACATATGGCAACGACACAGTTTCCTTGTAAATGATAAAGAGTGGCACCACTTCTTCGTAAATGACACACCGTTACACTTTCGGGAAAGAAGTAGACACTCTTGCGCTGACGCTGGTTTGCAGCAGCGACCTAGAGGCAATGACCTCACAGTTGCCCCGTGACGCCTGGATATCGGAGGGTGTGGGTTGAGACCCCTGTTATATTCTGCAAGTTCTGCAAGCCCGGCTGTTCGGAATGTAGCTGCTCAGTAAATCGGTAAATCAAATCTCCGACATCGCTGCGGCGGGAAAAAAAAAATTGTACAAGAACGGGACCAACGACGAGTGAAGAGAATCGTTCAACCCGACATAAGTGCAACTTTGCAAATTGCTGCAGATTCCAATGCTGGGGCACCAACAAGTTTCAGCATGTGAACCACTCAACCAAACATCATCGATATTGTTTTTCTGAGCTGATGGCCCAATCGTGCAGCTTTGATGACCACAGAACAAAGAGTCTTACACATTGCCATATGCCCGTGAACACTAACATTGGACTTTTGATGTCAGGATTCACATTGTTTGGTCGGACGAGTCTCATTTCACATTGCACTTCTGCTCATACACGTACAGGTATGGAAACAACCTCATGAGTCCATGTGTAGAAGGGTAACATTCATAGCACCCCACTCTCCATTGTTGTCAAATGTATTCAAGATGGCGGTGATAACGTCATCCAAGATGGCTGCCTGTAGACTTGGCAACAGAGCATGACATCATCCAAGATTGCGGCCGTCACGTCATCTGATGACATGAGTACCAATATCATAGATGGCGGCTTTTGGCAGGGAAGTACCACGGCAGACCCCTCCCCCCTGCCATGCCACCATCTTCGGAAGATTAGATTTTTTCAGGTAATTGAATTATGTGCTTCTATGGGTCCCCACCCCTCCCCTTTCCGACTTTGTTGCATAATGGTGTGTCATCCTCTTGGAAAATGCGTGGGGATTTCGAATTTTGGAGGGAATTTTGCTCCAAGAACTTACTCATGCACCTGAGGGGGGGATAAGATGGTGTTGCCCCCACTAGAGTCTGCTCATGTCGTTCAATTTGTATAAATTTGTATAAGTTTGAAATGTCCTGACAGATTAAAACTGTGTGCCAAACCAAGACTCTAAATGAGGAACTCAGTCTGGCACACGGTTTTAATCTGCCAGAATGTTTCATATCAGTGCACACTCTCATTCTTGGTTAAATTTGTTCGAATTTGTATAAATCTGTCGAAATTTGTTATTCACCTCCAACATTAGTGGCTTAGTGTAGTGCTATGACCACAAGAGGCTGAGATATCAGTGCTTGTTGAGCTACAGGTGTGGAATTAGCATGTGTTCAACTAGCGAGATTTTGATGCCAGGCAGGGGGAGTTGTAATAGCTGTGTTACATGCACTGATCCAGCCAAGGACTGCATCCACAGCTCAGTGTATGAAGAATGGAAGCGGGCATTAATGCATGAAAATATGAAGAGGAAGAAGAATAAGGTCCTGCAAATAAATGCTTTGCATAACACAATCCATGAAAACATCTGTCTCTGCTGGAATTGTCTGTCATTTCTAAAACCTATGAATAAGCCCCCACTACACAAGAGACAACTCCCTCCAATCCCCCAGACCAGAGAACTGAGCTAGTAGGCGAGTTCACTGCTAGAGGGCACCGCTATAGGTCACATGATCATGCAGTTCAGTCCATAGGAGCACACTATCATAATGACGTAATGTTTTTTTTTTTCTTGGCTGCACTTGTGCCCCAGCCTCCTCATCGCCCCAGAGGTCTGGAGGGTAAAATTGGGGGATAAGGATTCAGCCTGTTTTGGTCTGCTGGTGAGAGGAAGGAGTGCACTTTATTTTTTGAAAAATTTATTTAGAGACGGATTACATGTAGTTTATTTATTACATTGATACAAAACAATAACCCTGACATGCTTTGGGTCAAAATATACAATTTACAGACCAGGAAACCACTCGTAAATAATGCAGTACTCTGCTCTGCAGAGACGCAAAACTCGTAAACAACCGTAATAATCCAGTACACAGCATACAGACATGCAAACTGCTCATAGATCACCGAAATAATGCTATCCAAAAACCCTCAAAATTCCTAAACACCCAAAAACAATGCAGTGCACAAACACTGAGTCCACATAAAAAACGTAACCTGGAGGACGGCCTCTCCATTCGGAGGGCTCCTACCGTCAGTGGCAGACGTGGGTCATTCCCACTGCAGGCCACAGCCACCGCCGCGCCGAGCACACACACACAGAATCATCCTACGAAATCGGACACATATATGTTTCGTCACTGTACTTACAAACAAACATTAGGATCGCGGCCTCAATTGGATGACATTCGACAATGGACAAAGATATACACCCCGCTGACGGCTGTGGCTCTGGAAATTGAAATATCTTTACCATTATTATGACGTGACATACTCTTTCCTTTGCTGTCACAGTATTCCATGTCAAATCCATACCTTCCTTACGACTGGACACAGTCATTTCCTTTGCACATGTCAGAGCACAAACACATACTTTATAAGCCTGGTGCTCAAGGGGAACTTATCACACATCCCCTACTACTAAGTATAATGTTTCATAAATAACTGATTGCTGGCGATAAGAAATAATACTGACCGGGAATCAACGATGGACGAACATGTCTCATAAATTTTTATTGCGAGTGGTCCAGCTGTCATAGAAAGAGAAGCACAATCGTCTTATAAACGGTCAGACGTTGTTATTAACATGTTCTAGCTGCAAGAAACGTCATCAGCACCACTAGAGCTCTGGATTAATATTTAAGCAGTAAATATAGGTGATAAAAGATTCGCTTCTTGGAGCAAAATCTCCCTACATCGTGCATTAAAACATAGCAACAAAAATGTAATAAACGCCGGCAGGGATGTGACATGAACGTCACACGAAGCATCGACCTACAACATTTACATACTGTGTAAGGTAAAGCCCTATGCAGAAATAACAGTTACATCTGTCTATTTCGTTCCGTTAAGAGCGACGTGTTGAGTTCTGTCCGTAAGGAAGTCTCGTAGCCAGTTGCAAATCTATTGCGATACCTGCTAAGCTCGCATTTCTTAACTAAACGGCAGTGTGGGGCGGTGTCAAATGCCTTCCTGCTCTCAACAAACACGGCATGAACCTGAGCAACGATGCCTTGTTGAGGAACAGAGCGAGCTGAGTTTCGCAAACTCCTTGTTTACAGAATCCGCATGCGTTTTTATAGAAGATATTTTCGTTACCCAAGAACGTCAAAATAGTGCGCGCTGAACATGTCGCGCTGAACATGTCCTATAATTTTTAAACAGATTTACGTAAACGATAAAAGTCTGTGTAGTTATGTGCATCTGTCGTACGACCCTGCGCTTTCCTCCTGTTGCTAAATGCCCTTCGTTACTTCAGCGATCTGCAAAGATAAACTGCTTGTAGAAATGAGGAAACGCAGATGCCAGACTGAGATTCATTGGAAGAATCCACAGGAAATATAATCCATCAAAAAGGTAGTAGCATAAAACACAATCGATCTACCAATACTTGAATACTGCTGATCAATACGGAATCCGTACCATGTAGGGCTGATAGAGGAAACAGAATATCCAGAGAAGAGCAGCACGTTTCGCGACAGGATCGTTTAGTGAGCGCGAAAGCATCTCGGAGATCCTCACCCAACTCCTGTGGCAGATGCTGAAAGAGAGGCGTTCTGCGTCACATCACGGTCTATTGTTAATGTTCCGAGAGCGTACATTGCTAGAAGAGTCAATCAATACACTGACACCTCCTACGTATATCTCGCGAAAAGACCACGAAGATATAAAACTAGAGACGTTCACCACAGAAACAGAAAACGACAAAGTGTTAAGTTTCCTTGATTTCACAATATATAGACGCAACAACCAACACCAATTCTCCATTTTCAGGAATGTGAACTCCACCAGCACAGCCATTCACAAACGTTCTAATAAACCCATTGCGCACAAACTAGCCAGTTTCCAATACTCACTGAAAACAACTATAACAATGAATTACCGACGATCAGACAAGTAGCTGTACAGAATGGATACGATACAAATGCTATAGATCAATTGAATCACAAAATTAAAACACAATCAAGAAGGACACCCAACACATAAAAACAAAAGCCTTCTCACCAACTTACAAACAAACAGAACACACATATGAGCACAGATGAACAAGAAACACCCACAAAAATAAACAGCTGGTTCACTTTCACCTACAACAACAAGGTAGCCCACAGAATAGGCAACGTACTCAAAAAACAATGGTTAAAATTAGCCTACAGGACAGACAACTCATCACAGAGAAAGCCAAGAACAACCAGCAAAAGACAGACAAACACAACAGATCTGGTATTTACCAACTAACATATCAGGATAGCAAATCAGTTTATACAGGACAGAGAAGCAGAAACTTTAATACTAGATACACAGAACGCAGAAGAGCATTAAAAAATAACTACTGTCATTCCACATTTGCTGAACACATTATGTACAAGATAAATAACCCAACAGATATCAAGACTGCCTTGAAAATTCTCAAGTGCGGCAACAGCACCCCACATAAAGTAATAATTGAAGAAAAGTATCAAATACAAAAAGCCATAGTTGAAGGAAAAGAGGAAATAAATGAATATACAGTTCTCTGCAATGGAACTCTGTTCTCCGCCCTCAAAGAATTATTAGGTAACTCCAACCTATAAAAGCCCTCCCCCACATTACCCTTCACACACACACACACACACACACACACACACATAATTAATTTTAGGCATAACTATAACAGTTTCCAAATCGTACTTTTTGCTAAACAACTTGTCTACATTAAGTTCTATATGGTTGCAGATGACAAACTGTGAAAGAAAACAAGTACTATAAAGACATAATACCTCAGGAAAACTACAACATGTGGTAAAAAGGTATGAATACATAAGAGATGTCCTTCAAAAATATGTAATTGCAATTTCAAAAAATAATATTTACGTGTGTAGAAACAACAAAGAACATTCTTTATGTTTAACAGCCATAAAATAAAAGCCCACTGATATTGCTGCAACTTTAGTGAAATATGTTTGGGTTGTGAAACAAAATAGTGTTTTGTTAAAGGCGGACCCCAGCAAAAAATATTTGTATGTTCAGTTACTTAATATTCACATTTTCTCCATGAATCGGCAAGCGATTACATCACTCACGGTGGCGAGAATACATCACCGTCGTACCAGATTCTAAAACGCATATGGAGACGTAAAAGTGTACTTTTGAAAAGTGCCGTATATTTCCGTTGATGGCTGCATTTCTCGCGGGATTGTACACAATTTTGCCATCAAATCGTCCACTTACGCGACGTATTTACAAGCACCAAGTTGACCGTCACATTTACATCCCCGAACTGTACTGCAAACCACTCTGAAGTGCATTGCAGAGAGTACTTGGAACGGTAACAAGTTTCGATACTTTTTCCCGTTCCTTTCGCGTACGGAGTTCGTTAAGGGCGAGTGCTGAGACGTCTCTGTGCTGTGGCCGGCCTGACTGCCTTCAGCCTCCTTACGGCAGCGACGCGTAGTGGCTGGAGAGCGCCTCTGGACTCCTCGCTTGCGAAATGTCGTAAGTGGCCTCTGGTGGGGTAACTTGTGGATCTCTTAAAGCGTCTGCCGAATGAGTTGTTTCAACACTTGCGTGACACTCTCTCGTGGGTCAGCCACACCTGTCACAATTTGTGCTGCCCTTCTCTGTATACGTTCAGTAGCCGCTATCAGTGCTATCTGGTATGAGACCCACACACTAGAGTATTGTGCTATGACAGGACACACAAGTGTTCCCTAACCAATATCGACAGCACATGGCTCCACTGTCCGAGTATCCTGCCAGAGGTCTGAAGTCATCGTCAGTAAATGTCCACCCAGCCCACTAGTTTTCAGTTTGTCAGGATGAGATAACGCAGCAACTAAGATGACATGAAACATAAAAGAGTGCCCCCAAAACAGCTCTGTGTGAAATTCTTGTAACAACTGGGAACGGAACTTCGGACGCTCACGCTCCCCGTATGTCTGCTGCGTCAAATTTGTATAAACATGCAAGATCAGGACGGAAACCGCCATCGGCTTCTGCCCCTCCATCTAACTGCAGTCCTACTGTCGATGTCTGCGACTATCTTTCCGCACAGCTAGACTTAAATGTTTCGAATTCCTGTGTAGTCTCTTAACACTGAGACAGTACCCACGCTGACAGTTAAAATTATTGCTGATCATCATACGATGACGGCCTCTCTGTTAATGGAAATGTAAAACATGAGTGTTGGCCGCTGGATCAAGTTAAAGTAATGTAAATAACTGTGCCTAAAATTCAACAGCGGATATGAATACCTTTCTTAAGTTCTCAGAGGGTATCAAACTGCACAAAAATTGGCTTATTATAAAGTCAGATGGTGCCTTTAGTTTTGTTCTAACAGAAGCGACAGATATTTCTACACTTTTGCGGTTCGTTGTGATAAATACTGCCCAGAGTACATATTTGGTAAAAGTGAAAACACCAAACTTGGTACAAAGAGTTTCCTATCAACTATAACCCATTTAAATGCCTTATTTGACGTTATTGATAATTTGGAAAATTTCACCAGAAAGAATAGCTCACAGCAGACTACTTGCTATTCATAACCAATGATTTGAAAAATATGGTAAATTTTTTTGGAGAAACTGAAAACAGCAACGTTAATTGTTTATGTGAGCATGTGAATTTAATGGGTGTGCAAAGGAATCATTACAGATACTCGCTAAATTATATTATGTTTTGCAGTATTTGATTTTCAATATCACCACATACTTACGAGTTTATAAGGAGCACACACTGTCTTGTGCTATCCCATCCTAATACACTACATAAGATTTCTCCACATTTTGAAACACACTGAGTAGGTGAGCAGCTAGGTGGCAGTTTTCTGTCGTATACAACACAGAAAATCCAGTTCCTTTGTGAATCAGATCAAGTTGTTTCACTAATAGTTGACAAAATTCAATTGAGGCTTTATTTGGACTTCACATTAGATAATATTTTGGAATCTGCAGCCAGTTCTAAAAATGTGGCAACTAGAGCTCAGGTTTTTATCCCTCCAGTTAGCAACATGAATGGTAAAGAACCGTTCACTCTAATTAAGAAAATAGTTTTTAGACTACATGCCACTGGTTTTAATTAGCCTGTGTTGTTAGTGAGAATAATTCAAATATCAGATGGGCCACATCATGATTTGCTTCCCCTCCTCAACTATCAATTGTTTACAAACACCCTTTTGATGACACACAATCTCTCTTTATGTTTTATATTCTCCTCACATATTAAAATAAGTCACAAACAACTGAAACGATAAAAAGATAGTGATGAGGAAATGAAGTACCCACAGTTTGAATCAGTTTCAGAAAGTATACAACTGCTTGTGGACAAGTTCTCTGCAGTTAAAAAGCTACATAGCGTTGAGTGTACACAGATAACAAAATTTGCCAAAAAATCTAATTCAAAGTCTGTTTCTAAAAGTGACATTGAGTGACAAAATGTCAAACCTGTGCTTAATAGTTCCACTGGGATGGTTGTTCAAGATTTCTTAGCCTTGAGGAAACATAATCTTACTAAGGTTTGAGAGCACTGCTACATTCATCAATATTAATTTACACATGGTGTAACATTTTAAATGTTACCTTACCTGGTAGAGATAGCCATTTCAAGAATGCTCTGTAAAAACCGCTTTCCAGCTCAAGTGACGAAATTATCAGATATTGCCAAAGATTTTTTGTCATGGTTCGATATATGGAAATGTTTCCCTGATTACACATATGGATTATCCAATAACACACATTCAGCCATATCAGATACCACTCACATTCTAGAAATGACAAGTATTGCAGTGAGGGCACCAATTTTAAATATGTTCTGCCACGAAATGTTCAGACAGATGCTCTAGAAGCGAGATTTGGAAAACAGCGAACAATGGAAGGATCCCAATAATTGGTATCTTTGGTATTTTGAGAAAGGTATGAGGCATTCAATTCAAGCTAAGGATTCACACCTTGCTGCCCTGGAAAATTCCATCATCTGCTCTTCGAGAAGTTGGAATAGATTCACATTCTTTTAAAACTGCCGGCCGCGGTGGTCTAGCGGCTATAGGCGGTCAGTCCGGAACCGCGCGACTGCTACAGTCGCAGGTTCGAATCCTGCCTCGGGCATGGATCTGTGTGATGTCCTTAGGTTAGTTAGGTTTAAGTAGTTCTAAGTTCTAGGGGACTGATGCCCACAGATGTTAAGTCCCATAGTGCTCAGAGCCATTTGAACCATTTTTAAAACTGACTGAGTAGATGATGTGAACTTACCTCCATCATCACCAACAAACATTTACAGTATAATGGATTTCAGTAAGGAACGAGTTCAGTCTGTTCAGGAATACTTGCCTGTTTTCACATACTTGTCAGGGTATTGTGCCAGAGCTTTTCTTAAGAAGTTGAGATGTGAGACATCTAAAACATATTTAGAGCTAAATAAAAGACTTTTAGTAATTGAAAATGATGAGAATATAAGAAAGATGGACAGAAGTATGTCATAATGACCTAATAATGAGTTTATTAATGCTGTTATTTTCATTTATTTGGTTGCTAAAAACTTGGTGTCTAGAGAACATAAACAGAGCTTCCTTCGTGAGATGCTCTTTCCAGAGAAATTTACTGTTGATGTAATTAAAAGAGAGGACTTCTTCCTAAGGGAGTTTTCTTGTAGTAAAGTAGATCTCACAGATCACAGCTTTCTTCAGTGTGTAGTAAAAGTGGGTGTAATATGTTTCTCAATAATTATGTTAAGAAAATTAACGTTGTCATAACTGTAGAAACAGCTAAGAGAGAAGATTGTCAACTGTAAAGTAGTTTGGAATAACGTTTGTGACACATAAACCAACATTTACATTTGTCATTTTCCCCTCTATCCAAATTTTCTCTTACCAATATGCGTAATTGCATTTTTAACACTGAATGTGCATAATAATACTAAGCCTATATTTTACTTACAAAGATTTCGTTTCATTAGCAGCAGTATTCTGGTACATATGACATGGACACAAGGGCGTATCAGATTTATGAAATCTCTCTTTTGGCTTTGTTGATTAAAACTTGGTTACATGAGGGACTAAACTATCCGAGCGACAATATCGATACGATCTATAGTGAGTCATTTATGTCTCCGTGAATTACAATTTTGTCAAAGTGATTAAACTCGTGATCACCAGAATGATTACTGCATCCTGTCTGCTAACTTTTACTAAAACTATATCACACTAACTGCTATAGCATACTTTAAAGGCTATGGTGTATGTCGGTTTCACTAGCAATGTTTTTCTTAAGAAGCAGTAAAATTTTGTATTTGATCTCATACCCAATAGAAGGAAATCACAGAGAGTTGCAGCCAGCGTGTCATGCATTTGGCACTATAACCTACAGGAATGGCACAGTTTCTTTGTAAATGGCACACAGACTGACAGTCGAGAACTAAGTCTGTTACGCTCTCACGGAGGAAGTACACGTTCTTGCGCTGATGCTGGTTTGCAGCGACAGCCTAGTGGCGGTGACGTAACAGTTGTGATTTGTTTCTTGTGTCTTCGTTATCATATTCTCTCTTGAAAGGTTCAACGGTTGATACGTTATTAACTGACTTTATAAATGGTAACGTCTCTGCGATAAGTTATCAGCGCCTCGTAACCATGAAACGGCATACTGCGGATTATAAAATAAGCTGTTTCATGTTTAAATTGTCAATTATTGACGATAACAACTCATTCCTAAGAACACTCTTATACGAAGAAATTAACCGTCGATAAATCATTATGTGACTTTCATTATAGCAATGATTATAATCAATCATTCCAAGAACGACGTTTTCCGTAAACATCCCGTACCCGAAGATAAAGTCCTGTGAGAGGCCCATATTGAACGCAAACGAAATTCGATAGCCGTGGTCGATTTTTGCGTATGACGTCAAAATTACGTCACGTGTGCAAGAAGTAAAGTGAAACGAGTGTTACCTCATTTGTTGTGAAAAAAGAAATACAGGCAGAGATTTCAATACCATGACCTCCTTCATAATGTTTCATTTTCAAACAGTCAAATAATTCTTTCTGTTTACAGTGGTGAAATGTTATTTCAAGCGATTAGTTACTGTGTCGAAATAAACACTGTGACACATCTAATTGCAAGTTAATGTCATTTTAGAGTAACATTGCACCAGCAAAAAGTACCACTTTTCTAGTACACTGATTATTCTGAACTCGGGCATTACAATTATATTAACGATTTTTTTTTGTTCCCCTTGATTTGCGGCATTTGTTAATTAAGTAGATAATTCGGAAGCTAGTGTTTTGAGGATAATAAAATATTTCATGCAAAATGACTGCTATCAATAATAGTGTTCCTAGGCGAATGTACGTATGGACCTAGCACAGCTGAGGTCAGGCAGTCTGCGGCTGAGGGTAAGTGGAGCAACACCTGTGTCTCATGTCGTAAGCTGTGTGCCGTAGTACGATAACAAACATTCTGAAATATTCGCGCTATTTGTGTACGGTTCGTTTTCTTCAACTCTGGGCTTCATTTGTGACTTTTTTGACAGTAATCAATAATTAACTCCGAGTGAAAACTTATTAGAGGAACATCCGTGATTATTGACTCTCATGAACAATGACCGCTTAGCAGAGCACTGTTGACGGACTTGATTATTTTTGTGCACTATCATAAGTGTTTCGACTTCTCTAAATGTGTATGAGGGCAGTGATATGGTGAACTAACAGGTTAAATGTTTGTCACAGGTGAATTTTTTTCAGCTACTGGACTGTGTCGTGTGGTTACTAACACTAGTACAATTTAACAATCTATGAACCTGTGTAGTAGGTAGTACTCTGCATTCCTTTGATTCGAACTATACATGAGACACAAATCTGGCCATATCGGTGAACACTTTACACTGAGAGTGTAATTAAAGATTAAAGTGTTTTAAGTCTAAGTCTAGTGTCGACCACAATATCGCTATCGACTATTAGTGGAAGTAACATCTTTCAGGAAAATTTTTGAGCCAGTGCAGCTATCGAGAAGAACAATAGAGGCTTATGCAGAAGGAAGTAGAAATGTTCTACACTCTTCCAAATTATTCGAAGAGTACTGTAGGTGCAACTATAAATAAGCTTAAATATTCATTCTACGCCTCCAATAAGCCGCGAATTAAAACAGTACTGTAGGCTTACTATGTTTTTCTTTTACAGACTGCAGAATGAGAGAAACGTCCAAAACCAGGTTCTCAGGAATATGGCACGAAATCGGTCATTCGAATGAAAATCGAGAAGATATTAGAAGAAATTACTTCTCGACTAATTGGACACAGGAAAGCTGCATGGAAGTACTACATTCCAAGACAAACCATTGTGAACAATTTGAGAAACAAGAATGACGGAAAAGCTGGATGGCCCACTGTTCTTACCAAGACTGAAGAGAGATGTTTTGTAAAAGACTGTATCAGTGTCAGTGATACGGTTCTTCCAATATCAATATCTGACTTCAGGTGCATGGTTAAATCATGTTACCTGAAAAAGAACAGTAGACTGCCTTGCTGATAATATGCTTGAATTGGCCTGGGGAAAGGCATTTTTAGAGAGACATAGTTCTGAACTGTCTCACAAATTTACAGTCAATATTTAAACGAAGGGTGCTGCTGTAAATGAGGATGTAATCAATATCTTTTTTAGAGAAATACAAAGCTGAGGTTAAAGGCGGTCCTGCTGAAAAGTTTACAGTTTTGATGAAAATGTATGTCATGACATACCAGCAAAAGAAAGCTCTTATTTCGTTGGACATGTCGACGTCCTGAGAAAATTGAGGACACCTCAAGACCGTGCTTCACTCTTATGTTGTTGGGGAATGCAGCAGGAGCATTCCTTCCGCCTTATCTTATTGATAAACGTAAACGAAAATGGACTGACTGGATATACAGTCACCTCCTGGAACGCAAATAAACACAGCAGAGTGGGTGGCTAGAACAGAGTTGATTGACAATTGAATTCAAACTCACTTCCTCATGTTTGCCTCAAATAAGGAATGAAGGAGATTAATATTTGAAATATTCTCTCTTCTCAAATCTCAATGAAAACTTCAGAGCTTTGTGAGAAAAAGAACATATAGTTCATTTGCATTCCACCGAACGCTACTAGTCTTCTGCGATCTTCAGATCTTGTTTATTTTTCTCCTCTGAAGAGATTCTTTGTTACAGCGTTTTCTGAAGGGTACATTTAGCGGCGCATTGGCGAATATTTTGCGTTTAGGTAAAGAGACAACTACTACAAATTTAGTGAAAGGATTGAGAAATGTGGATATTAAATGCGATGGGAAACTTAGAGTATCTCCCTGTTGCGCTAGAAATGCTGTTTAATTCGCCTAAACTTTGAAGAGTGGTTTATATTTCATCAGTCTGACCCTTAGTGGGGAACTAATGTATCAGTAAAGAAGTCGATATTCTTGTATACAGGTGCTAATACTACATAGTTAACCAACACCTAGTGCCGTGAGCAAAAGACCAACTACCGCCCTGCCATCTGTTGGCAACGTCAGGCAACAGATGTGTGGCCCGCCTTTCGCCGACCAGTAGCAGCCGACAGCTGGAAGTCAGATTTATTTCGCATTTTGACGTCTTGTCAGATAGTATTTGAAGTAGAGTTCATCTCAACAATGATATATCTCTTGTTCTTCAAAGACTTGGATGTAAGGGCTCGAATATTTGCAGTACTTATCATAAAAATATTTAATACTCGTTATGGTAGTTCGTGGCAAATGCTATATAGTTCGTAGCTATTGCGTAATCAACATCTTCGGCGGTACACCGCAAGGTTACCGCCCTTCGATAGTGCACTTCTAGCGCTTATCGAAGTGTTAGGTGTTCCAGGTGCCAGCGCAGCAGCAGCAGCAGCAGCAGCAGCAGCAGCAGTTCCCGGTCCCGGCCTGCAGCAGTGGTCCCCCAGCCAGCCAGCCAGCCAGCCAGCCAGCCAGCCAGCCAGCCCGCCAGCCAGCCCGCCCGCCCGCCCGCCCGCCCTCCGGTGCCAGCAGCAGTCCAGCCAGCAGCGGTCCAGGCAGGCAGGCAGCAGCAGCAGCAGCAGCAGCAGCAGCAGCCGCCCCGGCCCCGGCCCCGGCCCCGGCCCCGGCCCCGGCCCCGGCCCCGGCCCCGGCCCCGGCCCCGGCCCCGGCCCCGGCCCCGGCCCCGGCCCCGGCCCCGGCCCCGGCCCCGGCCCCGGCCCCGGCCCCGGCCCCGGCCCCGGCCCCGGCCCCGGCCCCGGCCCCGGCAGCAGCGTTCCTGCCTCTCGCCGTCGCCGTCCGCTGTCCGCCGTCCCCCAGTGTGTGTCCTGTCCTTTTAGTGCTGTGTTTTTTCTTTCTTCTCCTTGTCGTCATGTCTGCCCCCACCACCACCGTCACTACTACTACCACCACCGCCATCGTGTATATGTCCCCTTCCGCCGCCTCCACCACTATCACTTGGTGTGCCCAGTCCCACCCCCCTCCTTCCATCCCTCCCCTCCTCTCTATCCCTTCGCCCTCGCTCTTTGTCGCCCCCTCTCCCGCTTCTTCCTCTCGTTCTGATCCCTTCCCCCCACTCCCCCAGCCTGTCACTGCAGCTCCGGCTCGGGTGGTGGCCCGTCGGGCCACTGCCCACGCCCAGCTCTCGCCGTCGCCGTCGCCGTCGCCGTCGCCGTCGCCGTCGCCGTCGCCGTCGCCGTCGCCGTCGCCGTCGCCGTCGCCGTCGCCGTCGCCGTCGCCGTCGCCGTCGCCGTCGCCGTCGCCATCGCGACCGCCACCACCATCACTGACGCCTTCGCCTGCACCGTCACAGTCATTATTTCCGGCGCCGACTGCTGCGTCCGTGCCGGGACCTGTCCCTTCCCGCCACCTCCCCATCGTTCCCGTCCCTCTTATCACCACCCGCCCATCAGCCGCTGTCAAACGCCCTAGTGGCGCCCCCACTTCCTCTGCTCCTAAAAAGGCTCCACCCCGCCCCCCATCCCCGCCCCAAAATACCATGGACGTCTCCCCACCAGGCCCCGCTCCCTCCTCCTCCTCCTCCTCCTCCTCCTCCCCACCCGGTCTCTACAAATATCTCCTCTCCCGTCCCGATCCTTCCTTCCTCGAGGCCCGGAATCTCTCCCTCCTCCTCCCCCAACATTTCCCTGGCGCCCCCATATCTCTCCTTACTCCCAGACGGGACTCTGTTCTTATCTCCTCCCCCAGCCCAACCCTCCATACTGACATCCTCTCCCGCCTCCCCATCACCCGTTTTGGTCCTAACGCCTCCCTCACCCCTGCTCCCTCCCCATCTCCTACCCGCCAACCCCAACCCCCACGTCGCCCGCCGACCCTCACCGCCGTGATCACTCGGCTTAGTCCGTCGATCACGGAGGAGGAGCTGTTGGCGGAGCTGAAGGCCCATCCCACCCTGGAGGTGCGGGCAGTCCGCCGCATTTTTAACGCGACCGGCCCCACCCGCCTTATGCGAGTGTTCTCTGAGGACGCCCCCTCCATTGACCGCCTCCTGAAGGAGGGTGCCCTCCTCTTCAATCAGCGGTACAAGGTAGACCCCTCCCATTCCCCCCCTCAATCCCTGCGCTGCCAGAGATGTCTGCGCTACAATGCACATACAACAGCCGAGTGCCGCGAGGCCCCCACCTGCCCGCATTGTCGACAAGCGCACTTCCTCCGGCAGTGCCCCAACCTTCAATCCCCTCCCTCCTGTAATACCTGGAGCCTCCCCCACCCTACCTACTCCCAAAAGTGTAAAGCCCGACCCCCTCCCGCCACCCCTGAACTCACCGTACCTGTCCGTCCCCTGGACGCCCCCACCCCTCCTGGCAATTCCCTTCGTCCCCCCCCCCAACTGCTGAGGACATCATCAGGTTCCTCACTATTGTCCTCCAAAACGTCCATCCCTTTCAGCGCCCCCACACCCTCCAACAGATCTCCCTCGCCGCCCGTTCCATCTTCCACCTTAAAATGTACGCCACCTATTCCCATAACCAGGCCCATTTCACCTTCTCCCGCCTTGACACCCTCGTCTAAATCCTTATCATGGCGCGACAGCATCGTATCCTGTTCAACAATATCCGCTCCCTTCCCGCCAACAAGAACCTCTTCCTGCACACCCTTGCTACCCACCGTGTGGATGCCTTCCTCCTCAATGAAACCTTCCTCCAACCCCACCACTCCATCCACACCTCCCCCTATCTCCTCCACCGATCCGATAATCCCCTCCCAGTTGCGCGTGGCGGAGTTGCCATTGGCCACCACCGCCAGATCCCCGTTCGGCTCCAACCTCTCCTTCCCGACCCCACCGAACACCTGATCCTTAGTCTCTTCTTCCCCGGCCTTACCGTTACCTGTGCCACCATCTATGTCCGCCCCAACGCCCCTCTTCCTTTCGACTTCCTCTCCCACATCGACCGTACCTTCTCCTCCTATGTGATCGCCGCCGACCTCAACATCCATAGTCGCTCCGCTGCCCAGTTACGGTGGTGGCATCGGTTCCTCTCCTCCCTTCAAGGCGACCTCATCCCCATCCCCCAGCACACCCGCCCCGAATCCAATTCCACTCCCGATGTTATTCTCTCCTCCCCCAACCTCCTTGGTCGCATTACGGTGGATGTCCTGGAGCCTATTGGTAGTGACCATCTCCCTGTCCTCCTCACCGTTTCAGACGGTCGTCGCCCCCACCCCGACCCTCGTCATGACCCTCCCCCCAAGTACATCCATGACTATTCCCGTGCCAACTGGAATGCCTACCGGGATACCCTCTCCACTCAGGTCGACAGCCACCCTCTCGCCTACCGCCGTCCCGATGATGTCTCCCATGCCGCCTCCTGTCTCCAGCAGACCTTGTCTGAGGCCGTGGAGGCCCACGTCCCTACTGTTGCCATCCACCCCCACCGTCCTACCTTGCCGCCACAGGCCGTCCTCCTCCTCCGTGAATCCCGTCGTCTCTACCGTGCCTTCCTCCGCACGCGTGACCCGGACACCCTACGACGCCACCGGCAACTACAGCGACACATTCGAAATTTGCTCGCGGCTAAGAAACGCCGGGACTGGCGACAGACATGCACCCGTTTAAATACTACCCTCCCTATAAACTCGTCCAAGTTCTGGACCGCCTTCCATCGCCTTACCGGAACTAAGCCCTCCCCCTACTATCCTCTTCTCCACGATGACCACCCCTTCCCTGACGCCCTTAGTAAGGCCAACCACTTTGCCTCCTACCTCTCCGATGTGTTTTCCATCCCTGATGATCCTCGGTTCGATTACTCCCTCTTCCCAGATATCCGCGATCGAACTGACACCTCTGTCCCTCCCCTCGTACCTGGTTTCCAGTACTTGGACAACATTCCACACACGGAACTTAATGCCCCCATCACTACACAGGATCTCATTACTACACTCCGCACCAAACGCAACACCGCTCCTGGTCACGATCGTGTCACCTACCGTCACCTTCGTGAAGCTCCTGTCTCTTTCCTCTCCACCCTGGCCAGGCTCTACAATGTAGTCCTGTCCACTGGTTACTACCCCGACCTGTGGAAAACCTCTCGTATCCTCATGTTCCTCAAACCTGGCAAACCGCCGTCCGCCGTCTCCTCCTACCGTCCCATCAGCCTTACCTCGGTCTTCAGCAAGGTCCTGGAATCTATCCTCACCCGCCGCATCCACCAGCATCTCCGCCAGCACCGCCTCCTCCCCGTTACCCAGTGTGGCTTTCGGCCGTCCTTCTCTTCCGACGATCTTCTCCTTCACCTCACTCATCTCCTTTCCGAACAGCTCAATTCCCGTCGCTCCGCAATCTTCCTCTCTCTTGACCTCGAACGCGCATATGACCGCGTATGGCATTCCGGTCTCCTCTTCAAGCTCCAAACCTTCGCCCTTCCCATTAACTACGTTCGTCTGATCGGTTCCTTTCTCTCCCGCCGTCCTTCCCATGTCACCATCCATAACGCCGATTCCTACACCTTCTTCCCCTCCGCCGGTGTGCCCCAAGGCTCCGTCCTCTCCCCCCTTCTGTACTTGTTGTACACGGCGGACATGCCGCCGCCGTCACCCCCCGTCCACCTTCTCCAGTTTGCCGATGACACCGCCTTCCTTGCCCTTGCCCCCACCCTGCAACGCTCCCAACACCTTCTCCAATCCCATCTTGACCGGTTCACAGCTTGGTGCGACCAGTGGTTGCTCACGGTCAATCCTTTCAAAACCCAGGCGATCATTGTAGGCAAAACCACCCCTTCCTTCCGCCTCCTTGATTTCTATCTCACCGTTTATGGCCGTCCCATCGCTCTCACCCCCACCCTTAAGTACCTTGGCGTCACCCTCGACCGTCGCCTCTCCTGGACTCCCCATCTCCAGACAATCCAAGCCAAGGCACGTTCCCGACTCCGTCTCCTCGAGCTCCTTTCCGGCCGTACGTGGGGTCTGGACCCCTCCACCATCCTCCACACCTATAAGTCCCTCATCCGCCCTATCCTCTGTTACGCCCATCCCGCCTGGATCTCCGCCCCCCCTTCCTTTTATAAATCCCTCCAAATCCTTGAACGCCATGCTCTCCGCCTTGCCTATCGCATCCGTCTCCCCTCCCCCACGCGGATCCTGTATGATCTTATCCCCTTCCCCCACCTCCTCCTCTTCCTCGAACGAATACGCATCCTCTACACCTCCCGTAAACTCGATCCTCCTCACCCGCTCGTCTCCCCGATCCTCTCCCACCCCCGCCCGCTGCCGCGCCTGTACTCCCATGTCCCACCCGGTCTCCATCTCTCCACCCTCCTTACCCTCTCCCAAGGTGGCTTCCGCCAGCTCCCCCTCCCTGATGATGTCCTCCTCCCCTCCATCTACCCCTCCTACCAACTTTGATCCTTCCACCCTCCTCCTGTGCATGCTCCTCAGGGCACCCTCCCTCCCTTCTCTCCCTTTTTCCCTCCCCCCTCCTTTTCTCTCCCCTCCTCCCCCGGGCCTCCCCTCCCCTGTCCCTCTCCCTCCTGCCCCCGTCTCCTCCGCCATTGGCGTCCTTTTCTCCCTTCTCCCCCACCTCACCCCCGTTCCCCTCTTGGCAGGTCCCCGGACTCGCACACGCTACGTGGACTTTCGCGCGCCGGAGATCGCCGCCATCAGTGTCTTGTGTGTGCCGTCGTGTTTAGTGTTCAGTGTTCACCGTCACACTCCGTTGTTCACCAGTGCCATCGTCTTCTTCAGTGTTTGTGCGTCATCTCAACAGTTTGCAGTGTGGTTTATCGTCGAGTGTGAACGGCTCCGTGTTTGTCTCTCTGTGTCTCCTGTTTTATCGCCCACCATTTTGTGACTTTTATGTTTTTCTCCTGTTTTTTATGCTTATGTCTTCTTTGGCTGAAGAGCAGCGTAGTGTGCTGCTGCCAGCCTGCCTATTGTATAGGTTTTAAAATGACAATAAAGTAAAAAAAAAAAAAAAAAACGTACTTAACCCTCGTCTAAATCCCGATCATGGCGCGACAGCAACGTATCCTTTTCAACAACATCCGCTCCCTACCCGCCAACAGGAACCTCTTCTTGCACACCCTTGCCGCCCACCGCGTGGATGCCTTCCTCCTTAATGAAACCTTCCTCCAACCCCACCAAACCATTCACACTTCGCCCTACCTCCTCCACCGCTCCGATAATCCCCTCCCAATTGCGCGTGGCGGAGTTGCCATTGGTCACCACCGCCAGATCCCCGTTCGCCTCCAACCTCTCCTTCCCGACCCCACCGAACACCTGATCCTTAGTCTCTTCTTCCCCGGCCTTACCGTTACCTGCGCCACCATCTATGTCCGCCCCAACGCTCCTATTCCCTTCGACTTCCTCTCCCACGTCGATCGTACCTTTTCCTACTACGTGATCGCCACCGACCTCAACATCCATAGTCGTTCCGCCGCCCAGTTACGGCGGTGGCATCGGTTCCTCTCCTCTCTTCAAGGTGACCTCATTCCCATCCCCCAGCACACCCGTCCCGAATCCAATTCCACTCCTGATGTTATCCTCTCCTCCCCCAACCTCCTTGGCCGCATAACGGTGGATGTCCTGGAGCCTATTGGCAGCGACCATCTCCCTGTCCTCCTCACCGTTTCAGACGGTCGTCGCCCCCGCCCCAACCCTCGTAATGACCCCCCCCTAAGTATGTCCATGACTACTCCCGTGCCGACTGGAATGCCTAACGGGATACCGTTTCCACCCAGGTCGATAGCCACCCCTTCACCTACCACCACCCTGACGATGTTACCCATGCCGCTTCCTTTCTCCAGCAGACCTTGTCTGAGGCCGTGGAGGCCCACGTCCCTACTGTCGCCATCCACCCCCACCGTCCTACCTTACCCCCACAGGCCGTCCTCCTCCTCCGTGAATCCCGTCGTCTCTACCGTGCCTTCCTCCGCACGCGTGACCCGGACACACTACGACGCCACCGGCAACTCCAGCGACACATTCGTAATTTGCTCGCGGCTAAGAAACGCTGGGACTGGCGACAGACATGCACCCGTTTAAATGCTACCCCACCAATAAACTCGTCCAAGTTCTGGTCGGCCTTCCGTCGCCTTACTGGAACTAAGCCCTCCCCTTATTATCCTCTTCTCCATGATGATCACCCTTTCCCTGACTCCCTTAGTAAGGCCAACCACTTTGCCTCCTACCTCTCCGATGTATTTTCCATTCCCGATGTTCCGCAGTTCGATTACTCCCTCTTCCCGGATATCCGCGATCGAACTGACACATCTGTCCCTCCCCTCGCTCCTGGTTTCCAGTACTTGGACAACATTGCACACACGGAACTCAATGCCCCTATCACTAAACAGGATCTCATTGCTACACTCCGCACGAAAAGCAACACCGCTGCTGGCCATGATCGTGTCACCTACCGTCACCTTCGTGAAGCTCCTGTCTCTTTCCTCTCCACCCTGGCCAGGCTCTACAATGTAGTCCTGTCCACCGGTTACTACCCCAACCTGTGGAAAACCTCCCGTATCCTCATGTTCCTTAAACCTGGCAAACCGCCTACAGCCGTCTCCTCCTACCGCCCCATCTGCCTTACCTCGGTCTTCAGCAACGTCCTGGAATCTATCCTCACCCGCCGCATCCACCAGCATCTCCGCCAGCACCGCCTCCTTCCCGTTACCCAGTGTGGCTTTCGGCCGTCCTTCTCTTCCGACGACCTTCTCCTTCACCTCACTCATCTCCTTACCGAACAGCTTAATTCCCGTCGCTCCGCAATCTTCCTCTCCCTGGACCTCGAACGTGCCTATGACCGCGTATGGCATTCCGGTCTCCTCTTCAAGCTCCAAACCTTCGCCCTTCCCATTAACTACGTCCGTCTGATCGGCTCCTTTCTCTCCCGCCGTCCTTCCTATGTCACCGTCCATAACACAGATTCCTACCCCATTTTCCCCTCTGCCGGTGTGACCCAAGGCTCCGTCCTCTCCCCCCTTCTGTACCTCTTGTACACGGCGGATATGCCGCCGCCGTCAGCCCCTGCCCACCTTCTCCAGTTTGCCGATGACACCGCCTTCCTTGCCCTTGCCCCCACCCTACAGCGCTCCCAACACCTTATCCAATCCCATCTTGACCGGTTCACCGCTTGGTGCAACCAGTGGTTGCTCAAGGTCAATCCCTCCAAAACCCAGGCGATCATTGTAGGCAAAACCACCCCTTCCTTCCGCCTCCTTGATTTCTACATCACCATCTCTGGCCGTCCTATCGCCCTCACTCCCACCCTTAAGTACCTTGGCGTCACCCTCGACCGTCGCCTCTCCTGGACTCCCCACCTCCGGACAATCCAAGCCAAGGCACGCTCCCGACTCAATCTCCTCAAGCTCCTCTCTGGCCGTACGTGGGGTCTGGACCCCTCCACCATCCTCCACACCTATAAATCCCTCATCCGCCCTATCCTTTGTTATGCCCATCCGGCTTGGATCTCCGCCCCCCCTCCCTTTTATAAATCCCTCCAAATCCTTGAACGCCATGCTCTCCGCCTCGCCTATCGCATCCGTCTCCCCTCCCCCACACGGCTCCTGTATGATCTCATCCCCTTCCCCCACCTCCTGCTTTTCCTTGAAAGGATACGGATCCAGTACACCTCCCGTAAACTCGATCCTCCTCACCCGCTCGTCTCCCCGATCCTCTCCCACCCCCGCCCGCTGCCGCGCCTGTATGCCCACGTCCCACCTGGTCTCCATCTCTCCACCCTCCTTACCCTCTCCCAAGGTGGCTTCCGCCAGCTCCCCCTCCCTGATGATGCCCTCCTCCCCTCCATCTACCCCTCCTACCAACTTTGATCCTCCCGCCCTCCTCCTGTGCTTGCTCCTCAGGGCACCCTCCCTCCCTTCTCTCCCTTTTTCCCTCCCTCCTCCTTTTCTCTCCCCTCCTCCCCCGGGCCTCCCCTCCCCTGTCCCTCTCCTTCCTGCCCCCGTCCCCTCCGCCATTGGCATCCTTTTCTCCCCTCTCCCCCACCTCACCCCTGTTCCCCTCTTGGCAGGTCCCCGGACTCGCACACGCTACGTGGACTTTCGCGCGCCGGAGTTCACCGCCATCAGTGTCTCGTGTGTGCCGTCGTGTTTAGTGTTCAGTGTTCACCGTCGCACTCCATTGTTCACCAGTGCCATCGTCTTCTTCGGTGTTTGTGCGTCGTCTCAACAGTTTGCAGTGTGGTTTTTATCGTCGAGTGTGAACGGCTCTGTGTTTGTCTCTCTGTGTCTCCTGTTTTATCGCCCACCATTTTGCAACTTTTATGTTTTTCTCATGTTTTTGCTGCTTATGTCTTCTTTGGCTGAAGAGCAGCGTAGTGTGCTGCTGCCAGCCTGCCTATTGTATAGGCTTTAAAATGACAATAAAGTAAAAAAAAAAAAACGTACTCAAACCCATCCAGCCTGGATCTCCGCCCCCCCCCCTTCCTTTTATACATCCCTCCAAATCCTCGAACGCCATGCTCTCCGCCTTGCCTATGGCATCCGTCTCCCCTCCCCCACGCGGATCCTGTATGATCTTATCCCCTTCCCCCACCTCCTCCTCTTCCTCGAAAGGATACGAATCCTATACACCTCCCGTAAACTCGATCCTCCTCACCCACTCGTCTCCCCGATCCTCTCCCACCCCCGCCCGCTGCCGCGCCTGTACTCCCATGTCCCACCCGGTCTCCATCTCTCCACCCTCCTCACCCTCTCCCAAGGTGGCTTCCGCCAGCTCCCCCTCCCTGATGATGCCCTCCTCCCCTCCATCTACCCCTCCTACTAACTTTGATCCTCCCGCCCTCCTCCTGTGCTTGCTCCTCAGGGCACCCTCCCTCCCTTCTCTCCCTTTTTCCCTCCCTCCTCCTTTTCTCTCCCCTCCTCCCCCGGGCCTCCCCTCCCCTGTCCCTCTCCTTCCTGCCCCCGTCCCCTCCGCCATTGGCATCCTTTTCTCCCCTCTCCCCCACCTCACCCCTGTTCCCCTCTTGGCAGGTCCCCGGACTCGCACACGCTACGTGGACTTTCGCGCGCCGGAGATCACCGCCATCAGTGTCTCGTGTGTGCCGTCGTGTTTAGTGTTCAGTGTTCACCGTCACACTCCATTGTTCACCAGTGCCATCGTCTTCTTCGGTGTTTGTGCGTCGTCTCAACAGTTTGCAGTGTGGTTTTTATCGTCGAGTGTGAACGGCTCCGTGTTTGTCTCTCTGTGTCTCCTGTTTTATCGCCCACCATTTTGCAACTTTTATGTTTTTCTCATGTTTTTGCTGCTTATGTCTTCTTTGGCTGAAGAGCAGCGTAGTGTGCTGCTGCCAGCCTGCCTATTGTATAGGCTTTAAAATGACAATAAAGTAAAAAAAAAAAGCGTACTCAAAACATCAGAGGGTTGGAACCCCTCAGTCGACGACGTCAGGTTGCAACGCCTGGGCTACTCTCAGGTTGTAATCTCCGTCTTCGGCGGTTGTGTCTGTCTGCCCGTCGCTTCCTGCTGTCGCAGTTCGTCCGTCTGTCCGCCTGCCTGCTCGCTGTCCGTCCGTCTGTCTGTTCGCCGCCGTCTGCTGTCCGTTCGCCCGTCTGTTCGTCGCCGCCAGCCGGTGCTCGCCGCCGCCGCCGCCGTCGCCGTCCGCCCTGGTCGTCCGACCCTGGTCTTCGTCCGTCTGCGTCTTCGCCTGTTCCCAGTTTGTGTCTTTCCGTGCTGTGCGTTTTTTCTTCTTGTCATCATGTCCGCCCCCACCACCACCGTCACTACTACCACCACCGCCATAGTCTATACATCCCCTTCCGCCGCTTCCACCACTATAACTTGGTGTGCCCAGTCCCACCCCCCTCCTTCCATCCCACCTCTCCTCACTCTCCCTTCACCCTCTCTCTTTGTCGGCCCCTCTCCCCCTTCTTCCTCTCGTTCTGATCCTTTCCCCCCACTCCCCCAGCCTGTCACTGCAGCTCCGGCTCGGGTGGTGGCCCGTCGGGCCACTGTCCACGCCCGGCTCTCCCCGTCAACTTCGCCATCACCGCCGCCACTGCCACTGTCATCGTCATCGTCGCCGTCGCCTTCGCCTTCACCGTCACCGTCACCATCTCCGGCGCCGACTCCGGCCCCGGGACCTGCCCCTCCCTGCCACATTCCCGTTGTTCCCATCCCCCACACCTCCTCCACCGCCGTCAAGCGTCCCAGTGGCACCCCTGCTTCCTCTGCTTCCAAAAAGGCTCCGCCTCGTCCTCCTTCCCACACCCATGATGCCATGGATGTCTCCCCACCTGTCCCTGCCCCCTCATCCTCCTCCTCTACCCCCTCCTCCTACCGCTACCTCCTCTCCCGTCCTGATCCCTCTCTCCTTGAAGCCCGGAACCTCACCCTCTTCCTTCGCCAGCATTGTCCTGGTGCCCCCATCTCCCTCCTCACTCCTCGCCATGATTCGGTCCTCATCTCCTCCCCCAGCCCAACCCTACACACATTCCTCCTTTCCCGCATCCCTGTCACCCGCTTTGGCCCTCATGCCTCTCTCACCCCTGCTCCTTCACCACCTCCCTCCCGCCAACCCCAACCTCCGCGTCGCCCGCCAACTCTCACCGCCGTGATCACTCGACTTAGTCCAGTGATCACGGTGGAGGAGGTGTTGGCGGAGCTCAAGGCGCATCCCCATTTGGAGGTGCGTGCGGTTCGCCGCATACATAACGCTGCCGGCCCCACCCGCCTTATGCCGGCTTTTTCTGCGCACGCCCCCTCCATTGACCGTCTCCTGAAGGAGGGTGCCCTCCTTTTTAACCAGCGGTACAAGGTCGACCCCTCCCGTTCCCCTCCTCAATCCCTGCGCTGCCAGAGGTGTCTGCGCTATAACACGCACCCCACAGCTGAGTGCCGCGAGGCCCCCACCTGCCCGCATTGTTGGCAAGCGCACTTCCTCAGGCAGTGCCCTAACCTCCAATCCCCTCCTTCCTGCAATACCTGCGATCTCCCCCATCCCACCTACTCCCAAAAGTGTAAAGCCCGACCCCCTCCAACCACTCCTGAACTCACCATCCCTGTCCGTCCCCTGGGCGCCCCCACCCCTCCTGGCAATTCCCTTCGTCCTCCCCCCCCCCCCGCTGAGGACATCATCAGGTTCCTTACTATCGTCCTCCAGAACGTTCATCCCATTCAGCGCCCCCACACCCTCCAGCAGATCTCCCTTGCCGCCCATTCCATATTCCAACTCCAGATGTACGCCACCTACTCCAACAACCAGGCCCATTTCACCTTCTCCCGCCTTGACACCCTCGTCTAAATCCCTATCATGGCGCGACAGCAACGTATCCTTTTCAACAACATCCGCTCCCTTCCCGCCAACAAAAACCTCTTCCTACACACCCTTGCCACCCACCGCGTGGATGCCTTCCTCCTCAATGAAACCTTCCTGCAACCCCACCACACAGTCCACACATCGCCCTACCTCCTCCACCGCTCCGATAATCCCCTCCCGATTGCGCGTGGCGGAGTTGCCATTGGGCACCACCGCCAGATCCCCGTTCGGCTCCCACCTCTCCTTCCCGACCCCACCGAACACCTGATCCTTAGTGTCTTCTTCCCCGGCCTTACCATCACCTGCGCCAACATCTATGTTCGCCCCAACGCTCCTCTTCCCTTCGACTTCCTCTCCCACATTGACCGTACCTTCTCCTCCTACGTGATCGCCACCGACCACAACATCCATAGTCGTTCCGCCGCCCAGTTACGGCGGTGGCATCGGTTCCTCTCCTCCCTTCAAGGTGACCTCATTCCCATCCCCCAGCACACCCGTCCCGAATCCAACTCCACTCCTGATGTTATCCTATCCTCCCCCAACCTCCTTGGCCGCATAACGGTGGATGTCCTGGAGCCTATTGGTAGCGACCATCTCCCTGTCCTCCTCACCATTTCAGACGGTCGTCGCCCTCGCCCAGACCCTCGTACTGATCCTCCCCCTAAGTATGTCCACGACTATTCCCGAGCCGACTGGAATGCCTACCGGGATACCCTTTCCACCCAGGTCAATAGCCACCCTCTCACTTACCACCACCCTGACGATGTCACCCATGCCGCCTCCTTTCTCCAGCAGACCTTGTCTGAGGCCGTGGAGGCCCACGTCCCTAATGTCGCCATCCACCCCCACCGTCCAACCTTACCCCCACAGGCCGTTCTCCTCCTCCGTGAATCCCGTCGTCTCTACCGTACCTTCCTCCGCACGCATGACCCGGACACACTACGACGCCACCGGCAACTCCAGCGACACGTTCGTAATTTGCTCGCGGCTAAGAAACGCCGGGACTGGCGACAGACATGCACCCGTTTAAATGCAAACCTACCAATCAACTCGTCCAAGTTCTGGTCGGCCTTCCGTCGCCTTACCGGAACTAAACCCTCCCCCTACTATCCTCTTCTCCACGATGATCACCCCTTCCCTGACACCCTTAGTAAGGCCAATCACTTTGCCTCCTACCTCTCCGATGTTTTCTCCGTCCCCGACGATCCCCAGTTCGATTACTCCCTCTTCCCGGATATCCACGATCGAACTGACACCTCTGTCCCTCCCCTCGCTCCTGGTTTCCAATACTTGGACAACATTACACACACGGAACTCAATGCCCCTATCACTACACAGGATCTCATTGATACACTCCGCACAAAACGCAACACCGCTCCTGGTCACGATCGTGCCACCTACCGTCACCTTCGTGAAGCTCCTGTCTCTTTCCTCTCCACCCTGGCCAGGCTCTACAATGTAGTCCTGTCCACCGGTTACTACCCCGACCTGTGGAAAACCTCCCGTATCCTCATGTTCCTTAAACCTGGCAAACCGCCGTCCGCCGTCTCCTCCTACCGTCCCATCAGCCTTACCTCGGTCTTCAGCAAGGTCCTGGAATCTATCCTCACCCGCCGCATCCTCCAGCACCTCCGCCAGCACCGCCTCCTTCCCGTCACCCAGTGTGGCTTTTGGCCATCCTTCTCTTCCGACGATCTTCTCCTTCACCTGACTCATCTCCTTTCCGAACAGCTTAATTCCCGTCGCTCCGCAATCTTCCTCTCCCTTGACCTCGAACGCGCTTATGACCGCGTCTGGCATTCCGGTCTCCTCTTCAAGCTCCAAACCTTTGCCCTTTCCATTAACTACGTCCGTCTGATCGGTTCCTTTATCCCCCGCCGTCCTTCCTATGTCACCATCCATAATACAGATTCCTACACCTTTTTCCCTTCCGCCGGTGTGCCCCAAGGCTCCGTCCTCTCCCCCCTTCTGTACCTTTTGTACACGGCGGACATGCCGCCGCCGTCGCCCCCCGTCCACCTTCTCCAGTTTGCCGATGACACCGCCTTCCTTCCCCTTGCCCCCACCCTGCAACGCTCCCAACGCCTTCTCCAATCCCATCTTGACCGATTAACCACTTGGTGTGACCAGTGGTTGCTCAAGGTCAATCCTTCGAAAACCCAGGCGATCATTGTAGGCAAAACCACCCCTTCCTTCCTCCTCCTTGATTTCTATCTCACCGTCTATGGCCGTCCTATCGCCCTCACTCCCACCCTTAAGTACCTTGGCGTCACCCTCGACCGTCGCCTCTCCTGGACTCCCCATCTCCAGACAATCCAAGCCAAGGCACGTTCCCGACTCCGTCTCCTCAAGCTCCTTTCCGGCCGCACGTGGGATCTGGACCCCTCCACAATCCTCACAACCTATAAATCCCTCATCCGCCCTATCCTTTGTTACGCCCATCCAGCCTGGATCTCCGCCCCCCTACCTTCTATAAATCCCTCCAAATCCTTGAACGCCATGCTCTCCGCCTTACCTATCGCATCCGTCTCCCCTCCCCCACGCGGATCCTGTATGGTCTCATCCCCCCACCTCCTCCTTTTCCTTGAAAGGATACGGATCCTGTACACCTCCCGTAAACTTGATCCTCCTCACCCGCTCGTGTCCCCGATCCTCTCCCACCCCCGCCCGCTGCTGCGCCTGTATTCCCACATCCCACCCGGTCTCCATCTCTCTACCCTCCTTACCCTCTCCCAAGGTGGCTTCCGCCAGCTCCCCCTCCCTGATGATGTCCTCCTCCCCTCCATATACCCCTCCTATCAACTTTGACCCTGCCCCACCCCCCACTTCTGGTGTCCTTTCCTTTAGGCACCCTCCTCCCTCCCTTCTCTTCTCTTCCCTTCCATTCTCTTTCCTTTTCCCCCGTCCCCTCCCTCCACCCCTCTTCCCCCGGGCTTCCCCTCCCCCTTCCTCCCTCCCCCCTTTCTCCCCTGCCCGTGGCATCTCTGATCTCCCCTCTCCCTCTCCCACTCCCCTTCCTCCTCCTCCTCTCTTGGCAGGTCCCCGGACTCGCACACGCATAGTGAACATTCACGCGCCGGAGATCGTCGCCATCAGTGTCTAGTGTGTATGCTTCGTTTTGTGTTTCGTGCAGTTACAACTCGACTGTTCACATGTGCCGTCGCCGTTCTCCGTGTTTTGTGCGCCGTGTCAACAAGTGTTAGTGTTTTTATCGTCCAACGTGAACGGCTTCTTGTTTATTGTTTTTTGTATCTACTTTCTTTGCCCGCCATTTTTTGTATTGTCTGTGTCACCTATCTCATGTTATTGTACCCCATAAGGCTGAAGAACGGCGTATAAAGCTGCTGCCAGCCCGCCTTGTATGAGGTGATTAAAATTACAATAAAGGAAAAAAAAACAAAAAAAAGCGTACTCAAACGGTACCATTCGAGGGTTGGATTCCCTCTCGTCTTCATCGAAGAGTTTCACTGCCTGGGCTACTCTCAGGGTACAACTTCGACGTGGAAGATTCCCGCCGTTTCTTTGCCGTGTCGTCTGCTCGCCGTCACTACTGCTCGCCGTTGGGTTCTTCTCGCCGCCGCCGCCTGGTTGCCGCCTGCCGGTGCTCGCCGCCGCCGCCGCCGCAGCCGCCTGGTCGCCGCCGCCGCCGCCTGGTCGCCGCCTGCCGGTGCTCGCCACCGCCGCCGCCGCCGCCGTTTGGTCGCCGCCTGCCGGTCCTCCCCGTCACCGCCTGGTCGCCGCCTGCCGGTGCTCGCCGCCGTCCCCTGCCGCCTGCCGGTGCTCGCCGCCGCCACCGCCGCCGCCTGCCGGTCGCCGCCGTCGCCGTCTGGTCGCCGCCGCCCCCCTTCTCGCGCGCCGCCACCATGTCCCAACCCACCACCACCACCACTATCATTTTCACCTCTCCCTCCGCTGCTCCAACCACCATCACATGGAGCTCCTCCTCCACCCCACTTCCCGTCCTTCCTTCTCTCCCTGTCCACCCTACCCCTGCGCCACTTTCGGCTGTAATCACCCCCAACTCCTTCTCCCCTATCACTGTCGCCCCATCGACAGCTACTGACTTTCCGCCGCTCCCCGCACCCCCTCCGACAGGCTCCAAGCCAGCACGGATCTCTGCTCGCCGTTCCACAGTCTCAGTGACACCCACGCCCCATCCGTCTGCGTCATCCGCTGCTCAGGGTGGTCCTGCCCCCCGCCATCTCCCCCAGCAACCCGTACCCCTGCCCCCTCTCCACCCGGTCGTGCCCACGAAACCTTCAAAGCGCCCGAATGTTGACCCTTGCCCCGAAGTCTCCTCCAAAAAAACCCCCAACCCCCGTGACCCACCCACCCCCATGGACGCGGCTCCGACCCCCGCCCCCGCCACGCCTGCCACCCACACCTTTGTCCTCTCCAATCCTGACCCTCAATTCCTTGATGCCCGCTCCCTCACCCTCGCCATCCGGAAATACTACCCCAATGCTCCCATCTCCCAACTGATTCCTCGCAGGGACTCAGTCCTCATAAAATCCCCCAGTGCTTCCCTCCACACCGATCTCCTCTCCCGCATCCCTCGTATCCAATTTGGCCAACGTGCAACCCTCACCCCCTACCACACCCCGTCCTCTCCCCATCAGCCTCAACCTCCCTGGCGTCCGCCAACCTTCACCGCTGTGATCACGAAACTTAGCCCCGTGATCATGGAGGCTGAGGTGTTGGCGGAACTCAACTCCCGGCCCGACATTGAAATCCGCTCGGCCCGTCGCATCTTCAATGACGCCGGGCCGACTTTTCTCATCCGGATATTCACCGAATCCTCCTCCTCCATTGACCGCCTCCTCACCGAGGGAGCCCTCATCTACAATCAGCGCCATAAGGTGGACCCCTCCCGTTCCCCAGTCCAATCCTACCGCTGCCAACGCTGTCTCACCTACAACGACCACATTACCTCTGCCCCCCTACTTGTCCCCACTGCAAAGCTTCACACTTCCTCAAGCATTGCCCCAACCTCACCTCTCTCCCCTCCTGCAACACTTGCAACGAACCACATCCTACCTACTCCTCGAAGTGTAAAGCGAAACGTCCACCAGTAACCCCTGAGCTCACCGTGCCTGTCCGTCCTGTTGATGACCCCATTCACCCCAACAACTCGCTCTGCCCTCCCCCTTCTGCTGAGGACATCATCCGCTTCACCACCATTGTGCTCCAAAACATCCACCCCTTCCAGCGCTCACACACTCTTTCCCAAATCACCCTCGCTGCCCGTTTCATCTTCCATCTTACCACCTATGCCACATACTCCCACAACCAGGCCCACTTCACCTTCACCCCCCTCACCACCCTTGTCTAACTCTCCACTCCCATGGTACAACAACCGTACCGTATCCTGTACCACAACATTCGCTCCCTGCCCACCCACAAACTCCTCTTCCTCCACACCCTACGTCAGCACCGCGTGGGTGCCTTCATCCTAAATGAAACCTTCCTTCAACCCCGTATCTCCGTCTCCATGGCTCCTTACACTCTACACCGCACCGATAACCCGTACCTTCTCGCGCGTGGCGGAGTTGCTATAGGCCACCTCAAGCACCTCCCTGTCCGGCCCCAACCTCTCCTTAACAATCCTGCCGAGCATCTCACCCTCAGCCTTTTCTTCCCCACCCTTACCATCACCTGTGCCACCATTTATGTCCGCCCTCGCACCCCCATCCCGTATGATTTCCTGGCCCACATTGACCGCACCTTCTCCACCTACGTGATTGCCGCCGACCTCAATATCCACAGCCGTGATCCTGCCGACCTCCGGCGGTGGCATCAGTTTCTCACCACTCTCCAGGGAGACCTGGTTCCCCTGCCTCAGCACACCCGGCCCGAATCCAACACCACTCCTGATGTGGTCCTTGCCTCTCCAAACCTCCTTGGGCGCATCACCGCGGATGTCCCTGACCTCATTGGCAGTGACCATGCTCCTATCCTCCTCACTATCTCTAACGGTCGCCATCCCCGCCACACTCCTCGCCCTGCCGTCCCTCCTAAACTTGTCCATGATTACTCCCGTGCCAACTGGGATGCCTACCGGGATTCCATTCACACCCAGGTTGACGGCCACGACCTTGCCCTCCAGTCTCCTGATGACATCTCTCGCACTGCTGCCTTCCTGCACCAGACCTTGTCTGACGCCGTCGCCACCCATATCCCCACCAAAGCCATCCACCCTCACCGTCCCGCCCTGCCTCCACAGGCCATCCTTCTCCTTCGAGAGTCCCGCCGCCTCTACCGCTCTTTTCTCCACACTCGTGACCGGGATACACTTACCCGCCACCGGCAATTACAGCACCACATCTGCAACCTGCTTGTTGCGAAGAAACGCCGAGCCTGGCGCCAGGTATGTACACAACTCAACGCCACGCTCCCCATCAACTCTTCCAAGTATTGGTCTGCTTTCCACTGCCTTACTGGGAACCGCCCCACCCCCCAGTACCCTCTCCTCCTTAATGACCGTCCCTTTCCTGACAACCTCAGTAAGGCCAACCACTTTGCCTCCCACCTCTCTGATGTTTTTTCCATCCCAGATGATCCCCACTTTGATTATTCCCTCTTCCCTGATGTCATGGACCGTACGAATACCTCTGTTCCTCCCCTTGCTCCTAGCTTCCAGTACTTGGGCCACACCCCTCCATCTGCACTTAACACTCCCATCACTACACAGGACATCAGCCTCACACTCCGCACTAAACGCAACACTGCTCCCGGCCACGACTGCGTTACCTACCGCCACCTCAAACACTGCCCTCCCTCCTTCCTTTCCCTCCTTGCCACCCTCTACAATGTCATCCTTGCCACTGGCTTCTATCCCGACCTGTGGAAAACCTCTCGTATCCTGATGTTCTCCAAACCCAATAAGCCTCCATCTGATGCCTCTTCCTATCGTCCTATCTGTCTCACATCGGTGTTCAGCAAGCTCTTGGAATCCATCCTTTCCCGGCGCATCCATCTCCACCTCCACCAAAACCACCTCCTCCCAAACACCCAATGTGGCTTTCGACCTTCCTTCTCTGCTGATGACCAACTCCTCCGCCTCACTCATCTCCTCTCCCTCCAGCTTAACTCCCGTCGCTCCACCATTTTTGTCTCACTTGACCTCCAAAAGGCCTACGACCGTGTCTGGCATCCCGGTCTCCTGTTTAAACTCCAAACCTACGCCCTTCCTATCAGCTACATCCGTCTGGTGGCCTCCTTCCTCTCCCACCGCCCCTCCTATGATACCATCCATCATGCCAATTCCCACACCTTCTACCCCTCTGCCGGTGTGCCCCAGGGCTCTGTCCTCTCCCCTCTCCTCTACCTCCTGTACACGGCAGGTATGCCCCAACCCCCCCCTCCAGTACACCTCTTGCAATATGCTGATGACACCGCATTCCTCGCCCTCGCTCCTACCCTCCAACGGTCCCAACGCCTTCTCCAGAATCACCTTGACCTTTTTGCTGCATGGTGTAACCAATGGCTCCTGAAACTCAATCCTTCCAAGACCCAGGCAATCATCGTAGGTCGTACCACTCGCTCCTTCCGGCTCCTGGATTTCTCCCTTACTGTCTGTGCACGTCCGGTCCGCCTCACCCCCACCCTCACCTACCTTGGCCTCACCATTGACCGTCACCTCACCTGGATACCTCATCTCCGCTCCATCCAATCCAAAGCCCGCAACCGCCTCCGACTCCTCAAACTCCTCTCTGGCCGGACATGGGGGTTGCACCCCTCTACCATCCTCCACACCTACAAATCCTTAATCCGTCCCATCCTCTGTTATGCCAGTCCTGCCTGGATATCTGCCCCCCCCAAATTCTATCAGTCCCTCCAGATCCTTGAGCGTCATGCACTCCACCTCGCCTTCCGTATTCGCCTCCCGTCCCCCACGCGGATCCTCTATGATCTCATTCCTTTCCCCCATCTGCTCCTATTCCTCGAACATATCCGCATCCTCTACACCTCCCGCCATCTTGAACACCCTCACCCCCTGGTTGCTCCTCTCCTCTCCCATCCCCGCCCCCTGCCACGTCTTCACCGTTGTGTCCCCCCTACCCTCCATCTCTCCACCCTCCATCTCCTTTCTCAAGGTGGCTTCCGTCAACTCCCCCTCCCGGATGATGCCCTCTCCCCCTCCATTTATCCTTCCTATCAACTCTGATCCTCACTCCCCCTCCTTTCCTCTGTCCTTTCCCTGGGCTCCCTCTCCCCCCCCCTTCCGTCCTGTTTTCTCCCCACTAAACCTCTCCCTACCTCCCTTCTCCCCCCCACAAGTCCTTTTGTATTCCCCTCCTCTGCCTACCCCACTCCCTGTCGCGTCTGCCCCCCACCCCTCTTATGGGTCCTCATCCCCCATCAGCTCCTTTCCCGGTTCCCCCCTCCGCTTTTACTCTCCTTTCCCCCCTTTTTTGTTTTCCCGTCATCTATCCAGTTTCCCCCCACCTGATCTCGGCTGTGGTATGTCACATTTGCCAACTTTTTAGTGCGGTGTTCCAGTGACTGTTCAGTGTTGTTCATCTTTCTCGTGTTGCGAACAGAAACCATGTTGTCGCTAGGTGTGAATTTTATGTCTTTTGCGAACAGAATCCAGACTGTCGCCGTGTTTTTTAATTGTCTGTCTATTGTTTTACCTGTCTGCTTCGTATGTATTTTATTAGCATCATTATCCCTCTGTTCTTTGTTTTAAGTTCCACGATTCCTTTTCGCCATGTTACTCTTTAAGTCTCCAATTTTATCTCCTGTTTTTATTATTTATTCTCTTCATGTTTTTTACAAAGTCTGTAGGCTGAAGAGCGGCATACTAAGCTGCTGCCAGCCCGCCCCCTTCGGGGGAATTGAAATTCAATAAAGAAAAAAAAAAAGTACTCAAATTAGGAAAATAACAAATGTCTTTCACTTGATTTTTGGAGAGGTACATCAAATTGTCGTTTGTACCTCGTAACGTGGGTCAAACATTTGCAGTAGTGATGGGCTAAACTGCGATTTTTCGAAATAAGTGATTTCTGTGAATGCTGCTTTTCAGTATCTGTTATTCTTAACTGTTATGTGTCGCAGTTAAGAACATTAGTCGTGTATCTCTCCACGGCAAGTATGTTTTACGTTTTTTCTTCCGTTGGATTTAATTTACATAAGTCGTGTATCCCTCCGCCACTGCTATTTCTGTGATTTACCACCGTATGAAAAAGTTACAATTGTCAACACAGAAAATTGCATCTCAACAAACCTGTCATTGGCAAGTATGTTTTACGTTTTTTCTTCCGTTGGCTTTAATTTTGTATTAAAGACACAACTGTGAAAATATTAATAGTGTAAGTAATATGTAAGTAGCCGTACAGTACCGTAATAGTTCGTGTTTAGAAAATGAATTCTAACATATTGTTATGTTCACAGGTACCTGAACTACATTTCAGTCACTCAGTAAAGTGAGAACTCAAAATATCATTGTCAACAGATCTGGAGAAATTGCCACTGCGTCTTTAGACCGTTTTCGTCAGACGAGAGGTTAGTTTCTAAGCGTTTCGATGGACTTAATTACTTCAGTGAGATCGTTCTTGCAAATGTGATATTCATTATAGCAAATATTAGCAATCTACTCTATCAATTATATTGCTAGTAATTAGTGACAGCAAAAATTGTTTAATAATCCTTGTGTTTTTGCAGACGCAGTTCTGACTCTGATTACTGGTTGCTGTACGTATCTATCCACATCAAGGCTGTTGAGAGAGACTCGTGAAGATTCAAGACAGCTCTTAGAGGATTTGCAGTTTAAAAGTGAAATAATTGTGAAATAAGTGTGTGAATGATTAAACTGTGTTTTATTGAAGTTGTTGTGCGATTTTAAAGGAATAATAAATGTTAAATACAGTGAGTGAATAATAAAAATCTCATTTTCCACATGTTTAAGCCGTCCTATACCCGTAATTTTCCGCCACTTATTTACTGGTAAACACTTGTTGGAGAGTGACATGCCGCCCCCCCCCCTCCTCCCCTTCTCAACAATCTTGGTGTGACACTGACGTGTAACATATCCCAAAGTCTACAATATGCATTTTGAGGCTGTTGATATGAAAGTGGGAAGTACAGATCTTCCAGTTAAATCAGGAATAGCTTAAGTGCATTACTTCTGCTGTGTTATCATTGCAAAGTCCTGTAGGCATGTGGAGTATCAACCAAAACTGTCATATTGGAAGCAGAATCAAACACATTTGTTACGTTACTTGATATTTTCAGGAGAAAAAGGCAATGTTGCTTCCTATTAATATAATACATTCAGAGTCACAGCAGTATTTGACCAACCATAACTGATGCTGAATGTGCATATCATCATATAACATGAAGGGCTTATTTCAATAGTGGTACAAGTCCATTACCTCCACTTTTCTGTCTATAATGCTTCTGAAATTAATGATCCAAACAAACATTAATAAAGGTTCATCTCTAGCAAGAAGCCATAGGCGTGAATATTTCTGGTATCTCAACTGCAGATTTTTTAGCGCTCATTTAACTTTACGACTCTGTATCTCAAAATGAACAAAAATGGACTTGTACCACTATTGAAATAAGCCCTTCATATGCACACACAGCACATCGATCTCGTGAGGCACAAGGCTCTCATAACGAAGTACGTACGTCGGTCAACAGATGGCACTAGGAAAAGTACGTTAACTGCGCTTTTTAGTTCCTACTTGCGACTCTTAGTTGCGATTTGTCACAGAAATCGCAGTTTGACTCGGTAGCGAATAGCGTAGTATGAACTTTGCTCAACAGATGGCAGTGCTAACTGCGCTTTTTAGTTGCTACTTGCGACTCTTAGTTGCGACTTGTCACGGAAATCGCAGTTTGACTCGATAGCGTGTCGCAGAGATGAGCGTAGTACGAACTTTGGCCTACAGATGGCACTGTTAACTGCGCTTTTTAGTTGCTACTTGCGACTCTTAGTTGCGACTTGTCACGAAAATCGCAGTTGGACTCGATAGCATACCGCAGAGATGGACGTAGTACAAACTTTGGCCAACAGATGCCACTGTTAACCGCGCTTTTTAGTTGCTACTTGCGACTCTTAGTTGCGACTTGTCACTGAAATCGCAGAAAGCAGTGCTAAATTCGACCAATAGATGGCTCACGTCTTTGAATGTGAAATACTACTTGCGACTGCTAACTGTGACTGAAATCGCAGTTAGATTCTGTAAAGTTGCTACTGTGATATCTGTGACTTCTCAGTCACTGTGATTTCTAACAGATACGCGATTTCCTGCCCACCACTAATTTGCAGTGTATGTGTTATATTGTTAACATAGAGCTAAGGAGTAGGCTGTCTTGCTTATGAGTTGGTTCATATTATGTCGGATGAATGAGGACACTTGAGGATTTGAATGCAATGTTGTGAACATTATTTAAAAATTAGGTAATCGTGTTCAACATACAGAGTTTCATTGTAATATCAATATGTTCACAATCCAGAAGCACTATAACTGACGCGTTTCGTACGAGCAAGACAGAATTACTCTGCAAGAAAAAAATAAAGGCGCTATAAATTAATAATGTTCTACAATGGTGATCATTTCCCTTGTAACGTGTAACATAATAAAACGTGCTTCAACTTATTTCTGTTGCATCAGAGCACTTTCGATACTGGAATAGAATTTGATGAATGGAGAACTTAAGCCCATTAAAAATGTTCGATTGAGGGCGAGACGAACAACATAACCAGGCAGTCCGACGTCTCATTCAGCTCTCGATAGCCAGGCGTGCAGAAGACTTCAGGGGATTGGGTCCACAGCTTCTGATACACAGGCCTCACGGTCAACTGTGACGTCATTGCCGATAGACCGTCGCTGATTGCCGCAAAAGCCTGCAGTTCTTTCGTGAAAGTGTAAAAAAATCACGAGACTTAGTTCTCGACTATCAATCTGTGTGCCACTTACAATGAAACTGTGCCGCCCTTTATCGGTTAAAAAGACACTATGCCTTTCCTGTATACTGTTGTGCAAAATCCATGTTACGCTGGTTGCAATGCTCTGTGATTTCCTTCTATTGTGTTTGAGATCATTTGCAGAATTTTACCGTTTGTTAACAAAAACGTTGGGAGTGAAACCGCCATACGCCACAGCCTGTAAATTATTCTACGTGATGGAGATAGTTTTAGTAAAACTTATAGATAGGATGGAGTAATTATTCTGGTGACCATAAGCTTAATTACTTCGACAAAAATATAATTCACTGAGACATAAATGACTCACCAAAGATAGTATCGATGTTGTCGTCAGAATCAGTTTAATTGTAGACCCTCATGTAACCAAGATTTAACCAAAAAAGCAAAAAGAAAGATTTCATAAATCTGACACGTCCCTCTGTCTGTGTGATCAGAACTGTCAAATATGTACCAGCATACTGCCGTTAATGAAATGAAATGTTTATAAGTAAAATATAGGCTTAGTATTATGCACTTTCAGTGTTAACAACGCAATTACACGTATTGAGAAGAGAAAATTAGGAATGGGAGGAAAATGTAAATGTTTGTTAACCTGATACAAAATTTATTTCAAGCTCCTTTACAGTTGACAATTTTCCCTTTTTGCTGTTATTACCGTTACCGCTAATTATTGAGAAAGATATTACACGGTACTTTTACCACCCACTGAAGAATTCTGTCGTCTATGTGATCTACCTACGAAAACTCCCTTCGGAAAAAGTTTTTTTTTTTAATTTCATCAGCATCTAGAATTAAAAAGTAAATTTCCCTGGGAAGGGCATCTAATGAAGCTGTGTTGAAGTTCTCGGGAGACCAAGCTATTACCAACCGAATAAGCAGAAATAACAACATTAATAACCTCATTACCCTGCATTGTTTTCTAATGCTGATAATATATAATCTCTCTCTAAATATGTTTCACATGTGTTGTGTCTCAGATTCTTAAGAACACCATTTGCACAGTGCCCTGACAAGTATGTGTAAGAAAAGGCAAATATTTCTGGACTGAATTTGATGCTCTCTGAAATCGATTATACTGTCAAAGTTTGGTGGTGGGGGCCGTGTGTCGTGCTTGGGTTACTCAGTTGGTAGAGCACTTGCCAGCGAAAGGTAAAGGTCCCGAGTTCGAATCTCGCCCCAGCACACAGTTTTAATCTGGAAGGAAGTTTCAATATTAAAAATGTTCCACCATGCACAAATTAATTTTGATGAATTTAGCAGCGCTCTCGAAACTTTCAGTAAGATGATGTTCCCCCAAGGCTACCAAACCTTGAACAGTCCTCTCATTGAAAATATCAAGCACAACTTTGAAATTTTCTCACTCCAGGTTGTTTTTATGCAGATACTTTAATTTTTTTTGGTAAAAATTTGTTATCTGTTTGTACTCCACGTCGTGCAGAGAATTTCGCCATAAGGAGTTCTTTGCTTTGTGAAACAGTTTCAAACTGTGGGCACTTTATTATCTGATCTGGATCTTCTTTATCGATCCAATGGTATGTGACACATTTTAATATGTGAACGAAATGTGAAACTAAAAAAGGGGTTGTGTGTCATTACAAAGAAGATTGTAAACAATTGACAGTTGAGAAGGGGAAGCAAAGAATGACGTGGCCCATGTGTTAATTGAACTTTTGTCACTAACATCACAGACTAATCAGTGAACAACAAGGACTGATTCACAAATAAATAGAAGCTTGTGTTTTGAATACAACAGTTAATTGCCCCCTAGCTGCTCAACTGCTGAATGTGTTGGAAAATGCAGACAAATCCTATGCTGTATATTAGGATGGGGTATCGCAAGACAATTTGCGCTCCTTATAAACTCGTAAGTGTGTGGTGATATTGAAAATAAAATTCTACAAGACATAATGCAATCTGGCGAGTATCTGTAACCCTTCTTTTGGACACCCATTCATTTCACTTGCTAACAAAAAATTTAATATTCCTACTTTCAGTTTTATCAAAAAAATTTAACTTTTTTTTCAAATAATTGGTTATGAATAGTAAGTAGTCCGTTTCTGAAGTATCTTTGTTCTCTCATGGTTTTCCAAGTTATCTATAACGTCAATTAAGTCATTTAATACTACTTTGCATGACCTATATTTTCTGCATATTTACATACCCTGGGTCCAATGGACCCATAATGTATAAATCGAGAATTTAAATAGAAAAAGTATTCTGTGGACATTAACACGCAGAAATATTTTGTTTTAAAGCTTATCAGTATAATAGAAGACAGCTGCGATTATTTTTAACACTTATACTGAAAAATAAGCCACCAGTATTATCACAGACTGTTCTCGGATCAGTGGCTATAGTATTCACGAAGAACAAATCAATAAGGAAACAAGGATAATAATTTTTACAGTTGTTTCGCACCACACTGCTATGGTCTTGCCACACGTTTTGTGCATTTACAGAACACTGTCCTTTGGAGCAGGACACAATAAACAGCGACTCTTCTGATGACTGACAGTGCTGCTATTGTTACTACTGCTGTTTTGCGTTTTAGGAATAGTAACAAACTTCTCCATATCCAGGTATATGGATTTCTGTTAAGGGGGTTAGACGATCTTCTGTTTATAAACAGTTGGATCAACTCCACTGAAAGGTCCTTGATGAAAAGTCTCCTCCTGCGTAAAGTCACTTTGTGATACATGGAATGTTGTGTTTTGTAATGAATAAAGGCATTTCGAGTGTGTACATCCCTATGTTGCACCACAGAGCCATTGGCCACCGTTTAGTTCCTCTTTGCATGTATAATCCATAATATTCACACCATCCTTCGTTCGGTTGTAAGATTTCACAATCTCAGGGGTCAGGTTTGGATACTGTTCATCTATAGATTTATCATGATGCATGGAACATAGGACTACACACTTGTTTTTCTTTCGTGATAATCGAACCATCGTCATTTCTTTTGTAAATGCAAATAGACTTGTATTTTCTGCTCTACTCAAAGTAGGCTTAATCTCTTTTGGAATTTCTGTTTTATTCATCCTCATTGTTCCCACAACAATAAGGTTTTGTCACAACAGATTTTCTGCCAATTTTATTATTTTAAAATAATTATCTACAGTAACATTTCTGGGTGTACCAGCAATATTGCCTGCAAGCATCTTCACTGTGGTAAGGCCCACATTTTTCTGGGGTGACTAACCTGGTTCTCTTCCTGTGTACACAGTCCTGTCAATGGCATAACCAACTTAGCTTCACACATACAGAATATTTTCATTCCATACTTTCCAGGCTTGTTTGGCATATACTGCACAAATTCACAATGGCTCCTAAATGCAACTAGGTGTTCATCCACAGCGACATTACTTTTAGGTATCATTATTTTCTTGCACTGTCTGGTAAATATTTTTCATACATAGTATATAGCAGCAAGCTTATCGGTTTGTAACCTAGCCTCTTTCTTCTTTTGTCATCAAATCTAATGAATCTTCTTATTGCCTCAAACCGATTCACAGACATTGTAGCACTGTATAACGGACTGGAAAATTTTCATGAAAAAATTCCCTAATTGGAACATCCCAAACCTTATCTGCGCCATTATGAAGTAAAATTACCCAGAAGGCGAACATTTCGTCTGTAGCTTCATCATTCCAGTTTATTTTTTTGGTATACAAAGTCTTCTTGCTTCTAGGTTTGTGCGTCTCACGATTTCATCCGCAATAGTTAGAGGAGTAAATAAATCCTAAGCATCTTTGGGAGTGTAAGCGATTATGCCCCTTGCTGGTCTTGGAATATTTATTCACCAAATTATGTGCAGGCATTTTATTTAGCACTGGGGGTACTAAACCTACTGCATACCATTTGGGGCAATATATATGGTAGCATTTTCACTGCTTATTTGTCCTGAGGCATTATTACCTACGTCATCGTCATCATCATTACGATCATCATCGTCACTAACATCATCATCACCACCACCACTACGTTGTCCTTCACTCAGAGAGCTGCAAGCCGTTGCCTAAGGAACAATTTCACGGTTTTATTCTGAAAGGAAATCATCATCTTCAGCACCCCACTGACTAACAGCTGATTCAAAATTTGGGCTTGATAAGCGTATGCTATCTCCTTTCCTGCTCCTATTTATAGATGTAGATTCTGATATTATATCTGAAAAAATGTGAAGAAATAACCTCTCTTCTTCTGTAGACTGTAGGACTGTAACTCATTTTATTGTTTAGTGTTACAAATGACACTTACCTTTCTTCCGAGTTCCTATCGAATATTAAACACACCACTGCTGTGCAGCAGACTCCCACAACATTATACTCGTAATAATCCACTACAGTATTTCGCTCTGTTACACCACACAGGAGTACACCATCTGTTGCGAGCTGTAACAATATATTTCCTGCAATGAAAACAATGTGTAGGTGTACTAATAATGTATTCTCTGTATTTCAACAAAACGTAATCGATTACAGCCCAGTCTAATTTGATAACGCTGCAACATAAACCATAGCTATATGTATATAACAGGTTATATAAGAATGTGGTATAAAGATGACAATGTATGTAACACTTAAAACTGATGACACGGATTTCTAATGGTACATTTAATGTGTTACTGAATACTGCAAGAGAGCATACCCGATGAGTTGGGCCACAATTTTAAGTCTTTGATATTGTAATTAAAAGTTACTACTGTCTGCAGGTCTGTTGGACTCAGGGTATGCATACCAGGTTCAAATGGTTTATTGTTAATGGGAACTTCCTTGTACCAGGTTTTGTGGTTACACATTTACCAACATGTAACTGCATACTTGGGCCAGTATTCACCACAACAGAACATGAAAGTGTAAGAGTAACTGTCGTTTCTATTAGAGCAAAACTAATGACACTATACTACTTTACAGTATGCCACTCTTTGGGCACCTTGATCCCCTCCAAGCACTAAAGAAAAAAAAAGATTTAAGGGTACGAAATGTCTTTCCTGTTCATATTGGGCATAAGTTGTTACATTGGCTACAATAGCTAGTACTTAGTGTCTGTTTTCCAGGCTCTTCCAATGAAAAAGGAGGTGACGAAAGGTACTCCAGAGAGTTAGGTAGAATCCATGGTACAGTTGCTGGTCTAAGGCGAGGTTTCAGAAGAGGCGCAGAATATTTCTTTCCTGTGGATGTGTAGAAATATTCACCACGTCTCTGAATGAGGTCATCAGCGAAATGGAGTTTGCAGACCTTGAAATTTTACAAAAACATTTTATTAGCTACAAGTGATAATGCCCAAGGACAAGGTTGCCACTAACGCACAGATGCTATTAGTGTCGGTTACTTTCAGAACAAATAGTTCAATACTGACTCAACATTTTGAGTTATAAAGCTGCATAAGTAAATCACAGTCCGCTAGTGATTCGGTACTTTATACAGTGAAATAGCTCTGCTACAGATTGGCATCAGGTCAACTGAAATCACGTTGTTCCTGAACAACTGGACATCATGCTAACACGAACACACGACAAGTTGTTCTTGCTCTCTGTATTAAAGCACTCATACCATGACACAATCTAAGTGACTTGTAAAGACGCTGAGCTTACCTTTGAATTCTGGGTAACATGGAAATTTTCATGATGTATTGCAGTCAGCTATACAGTTCTGCTGGAGTTCTGACATTTTAGGAGAAAAAATCACCGCTACTCGTGACACATTTCCATAATTTCGTCTGCAACTAGGAACACCACATTTCTACACCATTTCGAATCATTGCACTTAACTGTCGCATATATCAAGAGTGTAAATAAAACAAAGTAAGAAATGCATGTAACTATGAAAACTTCAATTGGTTAAGACATGTTCCTGCAAAACGCAAGAAAACGAAATGAAATCAGCCACGGCTGGTCCTGCCATCGAGCGGTACGCCACGTAACTACACCCTGTTGCAAGTCGGCGCAACAAGATGGCAGCACGGTAAGTAGCCTCATGTTTGTCCTGAACGATCGTTACTCGACGTGCAGTTTTTAGCGTATAGCTTGCCACCTGGAAACAAAACCTCACAGCATGCATTGTGATGTCACAACAGGAGTCAAACAATATCTGCACTTTGGGATGCCCTGCAACATGGATTGTCCATTTAAGTGAATGTATCATTAGTTCCTGCGTCTTGCATAAACGTAAATTATCATTTAAAACAACGTAAAATAAATATGGTCATAATTTCCTTCACTGATTCCTATTATCACTGCAAATCTCATATTATTTCGACTGTTTTTAAGTGCAGCTTTGTAATTTTAACATAGGCTCGTAGATTGACAAAACTTAAATCGTAATTTACACCATTTTGTGCTACAATTAGCGGTCCAGGTATTCGCATTTTTATGTTAAAACGTATATTTTTCATCAGAATAAAACATTAACATCTCTTAATGGGAAACGTGTGCAGATGTGAATCACTAATTGCAAAATATAGAGACAGCATACCATGTTCATTTTCTATTAATGGAAAATTACCGAATTAGCTGAAACCTAGCCACCAAAATTTTCTTTCATACAAATAAACATCTAAAGAGCAGCACACAAATCAATGCAAATATTTTGGAATCTATTGATTCATGTAATGTCATCAATGAGTAAGAAAACACACATTCATGACCCTTAAAAATAATAGAGATATTCTGTTACACACATCAGGCAGAAAAAAAAGCACACACACAGAAAGCGAGGGGTGGGAAGAAATGGAATAATTATTTAAAAATATAAAAGTGACTTTTTATTTCACCTCATAATGCGATTTCCAATACACTCTCCTACATATCAATAAAAAAATTCAAGTATGCTCTAATGATGTTTTCCTTCTTTTAAAAAGCTTTTAAATTTTTCTTCATAGCTGCATAATTTCTTCTCTTAATATGATTATTTAATATGATATTTACACAACAGAGCAGTATGGAACACCTGATAGATTCAAGACTATGTTCATTTTTTACTTTGAAATCCACCAAACAAATCACTGGGAATATTACAGGATGCTACCTTCAGAAGCACACACCTTTGATTTCCCTATTGGAGAAACAAAATTTGATGTTCTTTTTACATTTTTTGAAAAGTTAAATAAACATATGTTACACATGATACATCTTCTTTGGGATATGCCAAGCCTCCTCGATCCTTTGCCGTTATCAAATGATCATCTTGCTTTACATCATCTGAAATAAGAAATACTCACAGTGCAATACTCACAGTGAGGTTTTTTTTTTTCAGCACTTGGTGTGAGCAGTATCCTGATATGTAGTGAAATAACAGCCATTTGTCCTCCACTATCCCTTCAACATCATTCTCATCTACCACCAAACTTAATAAATCTGGTACTGGGATATCATTTAACTCCTGGGTTTCGAAAGTTGTTTCAAAACTATATGACACGTAAATAACCACATCTCCAACTACTATAGACTGTGCTCTCAGCACTAGGTTTTTGCTCAGTTTCAAAAGCCTGTCTAAGAGAAATACGGTATTTTCCCCCACTTAATTCCAAACAGTCAGTCTATACTCTTCCAAGGAGCCAATAGGACCTCTTTTTGTCAGACAGCCAGTAACTACTGAAATCAGTCAAAGCAGCTGTTGTATGTCTCAAAGCAAAGCGTGTTTCTTTAGAAAGTTTCCTGTTATCATTCAAGCCATGCCATAAACCTAACCAAGACACAAAGCTCTTTAAAAAATCAAATATGTGATACGAATTAGAAGTTGCAGTTTCCTGAAAAACATTTCTTAGCCTCTGACCCTTAAGTAATGTTTTCGCATTCACAGTACACCACTGAAGTTTTATTATTCTTACAAATGTTACAGCACTTTAAAAATTTTGAATTCCTTTCTTCGAGCCTAGTCTCTGCAAAGCAACAACTGTCATATCATTTAAAAGCACTTGTTTGGCATCTTGCCTTTCAATTGAATTTGGAAACAGAAATTTTAAAGCTAGAGAGTTTCTCTATTGTAATAAATCATCCTTTTCAACCTCCCTCCATGCTCCCACTGAAATCAGGAAAACACAGAATCTGCTCCTTTTCATTGAACCAGTTGTTACAAATACACTTTAAAGGATGAACTGTATCCCCAAAATAGTACAGTGGGCGATCTGCAGAAGTCCTTGCAGGGTGACAGTACTTTACCTTTACTTCTGGTGGAGTGCTAAAGTTAGATATTGCTTTTCTATAAATTCAGTTACTGTCTCCCACTAACCCAACTACCTCACATCAAGCTGCTTCTAATTTAAGAATTACTTCTTTTATGTATGAGAAAACTACATAAGCCCGAATTGTTTTAAGTAGGAGAATGTATACCACATCCTTGTAAGGTGAATGTAATCTTTGTATCCTAAAAACATAAACACTGGTTGCACACAAAAAGTTGTCACTGTTGAACGCACCACCTGCAATATTCCCACCTTCGTTGTCAAGTTTTTGATGAAAGTAATAAATTCTCCTTGCAAAAATAGAATTGTAACTTAAATGTACTCTGTTAGTGATATACGACGCCGCTTTTTCATTTTCTGTTAAAATATTTTATTATACAGTAGATAATCGACAGTCGCAGTTTGCACACGATATCTACAATGTATTTACCATAAATGAGGTCCTCTGTTTTAAGTTAAATTAGTGGTTTTTGTTGCTAATTTCAATAGGTACTGTCTAACTTTTTTTTGTATAACGTTATTTTTTGTTTTATCACGATTTTTCTTTATATCGCTACGCTACGTTTAGCCTAGACATTTACTGAAGAATACAGCAATTATAGCGTCGCAGATGTGTTTGACGTCAGTATATGCCTTTCAGATGGCGATGAGTTTTCGTCGCTACTTATGGTGCAATTGCTCGCCGACACTCACAAGCACGTGTGAAAGTAGTGGAAACATCGCGTTACCCCGATATGTGTAGCTCAAGTTATGAGAAAGAATAGTTAGTAATGATTGTAAACATGCGCTGTTAAGTTTTAGCCACAATTATTCACATTACTTCAAATCCAACTGTCGGCGCTCATATTTTACATTTCCGTCAACGGAGGCCGTCAGGGTATGAAACTGAAGAATAACTTTAACTGTCACGGCGGATATTGTCTTAGGGTTAAGAGACTAGACAGGAATTTACAGAATTATTTACGTCTCGTTGTGCAGAAACAGAGTGCTATCAGGATTCCAGTCAGTTGCTGTGGCAAAAGCTGATGCTGATTATCATCGTAATCTTGCATTTTTGTTGAAATTTGACGCGACAGAAATACGGTGAACGTCCGAAATTCCGTCTCCGATTGTAACAAAATTTTCGACCTAGAGCTGTTTTGGGGGCACTTGTTTTTGTTACATGTCATCTTAGTTGTTGCTTTACCAGATCCTTACGGACTGAAAACTAGTGAGCTGGTCTGAAATATAGTGACGATCACTTCGGACCTCCGATATCGGTTACGAAACATCTGTGGGTCCCGTCATAGCACGATACCCAACTGTGTGGGACCCATACCACACAGAACCGACAGCGGCTAATGTACGTCTACAGAGAAGGGCAGCAGAAATCGTGAAAGGTCTGTTTGACCCACAGGAGAGTGTCACGCAAATGTTGAAACAACTCAGTGATGAGAGACGCAACCTGTCCCACGAGAGGCCGCCTACGAAATGTCGCAGGCGACTGCTAAGCGAGGAGTCCAGAGGCGCTCTCCAGCCACTACGCGTCGCTGCCGTAAGGAGGCTGAAGGCAGAGTCAGGCCGGCCACAACACGGAGACGTCTCAGCACTCGCCCTTAACGCACTGCCTTCGCGAACGGAACGGGAAAAAATTCAAGATTTGTTACCGTGCAAAGTACTCTCTGCCATGCACTTCACAGTGGCTTGCAGTGTACGTACGGGGATGTAGATGTAGACGTGACGGTGAATATTCGGTGCTCGTAAATACGTCGCGATGTAGATACTTCCAAAACAGCAACATGTGAACATAAAGACAGATTCAATTGTTAGATTTGTCCGTGGGTTCTCATGTTGATTCTTGGATCGTTGAAGCATTTTTGAGGCGTTAGGGTGCTCGGGAACTAACGATTAATGACCGGGAATCTTGTCACGGATACTAACGATAGAGTAGCGTTAGACAACGTCTTACTAATATTACGGTAGGTCAAATAAAGTTGGAAATTTAGTTTTAATCCTATCATTTTAAGATTCTTATTATGCTCAGCATTCAAACTACCAAACCGTCACATTATTATGCACTGTTTACGGCTCAAACGTTTCAGCTCGCGACCGGTGGAGGAGAAACCTACTGGGGCAACTCTTACGAGACCGGAGGTAAGAAAGTCGACTACAAATCAGTTACCAGAAGTGTGGGGAGGACGTACTGGACTTCGATACGTAAATCACAAATAGCGGCACTGTGCACCCCCGTCTACGTATTGTGGCAGACGATATTTCAAACATTCATTCCGCTGTCTGTTGTGATAGAACTACGCTTTGCATCCCTGTGCGTGGATGTGTCACTAAAGTGTCAAACGATATACTGAACAAGAGCTTTTGTAGCCCTCTTGTGGTAGTGTTATAGTTGGAAGCTTTGCGACACTGTTTGCGGACGATACGGCGGTCTATAAGAGAGTGGCGACGCCAGAAGACAGTATCGATTTGCTTAATGACCAGCAGAGGACTGATGAATGCTGCAGCCTCTGTGAGTTGACCCAGAACGTCAATGAATGTAACATATTGCGCATAGATAGGAAAAGAAATCCACTGCTGCCCAACTACACTATTGATTAAATGGTTCAAATGGCTTTGAGCACTACGGAACTTAACTGCTGTGGTCATCAGTCCCCTAGAACTTAGAACTACTTAAACCTAACTAACCTAAGGACATCACACACATCCGTGACCGAGGCAGGATTCGAACCTGCGACCGTAGCGGTCGCGCGGTTCCAAACTGTAGCGCCTAGAACCGCTCGGGCACTGCGGCCGGCTACTATTGATTACAAATTGATGGAAGCAGTATCTACCTTGAAATATCTAGGAGTAACTATCTAGAGCGACCGTATGTGGAATGACCATGTAAACCAAGGAGTAGTCTCATAACGAGAAGGATTAGGAAATGCAACGCATCCACGAAACATGAGGCTTACAAGATGCTTGTACGATCGATTCTTGGGTACTGTTCAACAATCTGGGACGTTTTACCGGGTAGCACTGATAGGAGAGACAGAGGAGATCCAACGAAGAGCGGCGCGTTTCGTCTCGTCATCGTTTTGTCGGAGCGAGAGCGTCGCAGGGGTGCCCAACAAACTCCAGCGGCACACGCTACAAGAGAGGCGCTGTGTACCACGGAGAGTTTTGCTGCTGAAATTTCGAGAAGGGATGAGTCGGACGGCCCGTTACTTCCTCCCTCAAACACTTCGCGAAATGACCACAACGAAAAAATTGGCGAAATTAGGGCTAACGCTACCGACAATCATTTTTAACATTCGACATTCGCGACAGGGACGGGGAGGGTTGGGATCAGTTGGGTACACGCTCCCATGCTTCAGTGTCACACTTGGGCCGTTCCTCTAAATGCATTATTTTTTCCTCTCTTTCAATTTGAAATACTTAGGTCTCGTAATTATAAAACTTATCATCATTTTCTATGAATAATGCATGACTTCTTGTTTCTAATTACATATTGGACGCGAAATTCCTGTTTCCATTTCAAATACAAATAACATAACAACTTAATTTTTAACGCAAAAATGAAGAACCAAATACTCTTTATTTGGACTATTTCCATCGTTTTATACCCCAGAGGTAGACAAGTACCGTAGAAACATGAAAAACTATCATTTTCACAGCATCGAGCACATCATACAAATGCTGCATTTTTACAGGAGAACTGACCTGGAGCCAACCTGCGGGATTTGGCCTGAGAACTAACAAGAAAAAAATGGTTCAAATGGCTCTGAGCACTATGGGACTTAACTTCTGAGGTCATCAGTCCCCTAGAACTTAGAACTACTTAAACCTAACTAACCTAAGGACATCACAAACATCCACGCCCGAGGCAAGATTCGAACCTGCGCCCGTAGTGGTCGCGCGGTTCCAGACTGTAGCGCCTAGAACCGCTCGGCCACTCCGACTGGCCTCTACGGAACAGGAAGTAGCCTCAGCCATTTTCGTACTGCTCATTACCAACGCGACAATCAGAGCACAACACTGTAGAAGCTGTAACTGCACACGATTTTTGAAATGAAAACTACGTTGCTAAAGGGTGATTAAGAAAATCGTTGATGGCTGTTACTACATTTGAATATCTTAAAGTTTCATTTAACGTAACTTAGCAGTAATACATATCTTATGTATTTTATGTTCCTAATACAGAAATAGTACCTACACTACTGGCCATTAAAATTGCTACATCACGAAGATGACGTGCTACAGAGGCGAAATTTAACCGACAGGAAGAAGATGCTATGATATGCAAACGATTAGCTTTTCAGAGCATTCACACAAGGATGGCGCAGGTGGCGACAACTACAACGTGCTGACATGAGGAAAGTTTGCAACCGATTTCTCATACACAAACAGCACTTGACCGACATTGCCTGGTGAAACGTTGTTGTGATGGCTCGTGTAAGGAGAAGAAATGCGTACCATCACGTTTCCGACTTTCATAAAGGTCGGATTGTAGCCTATCGCAATTGCGGTTTATCGTATCGCGACATTGCTGCTCGCGTCGGTTGAGATTCAATGACTGTTAGCAGAATATGGAATCGGTGGGTTGAGGAGGGTAACACGGAACGCCGTGCTGGATCCCAACGGCCTCGTATCACTAGCGGTCGAGATGACAGGCATCTTATTCTCACGGTTGTAACGGATCGTGCAGCCACGTCTCGATCCCTGAGTCAACAGATGGGGACGTTTGCAAGACAACCACCTGCACGAACAGCTCGACGACGTTTGCAGCAGCACGGACTATCAGCTCGGAGACCATGGCTGCGGTTACCCTTGACGCTGCATCAGAGACAGGAGCGCCTGCGATGGTGTACTCAACGATGAAACTGGGTGCATGAATGGCAAAACGTCATTTTTCCGGATGAATCCAGGTTCTGTTTACAGCATCATGATGGTCGCGTCCGTGTTTGGCGACATCGCGGTGAACGCACATTGGAAGCGTGTATTCGTCATCGCCATACTGGCGTATCACCTCGCGTGATGGTATGGGGTGCCATTGGTTACACGTCTCCGTCACCTCTTGTTCGCATTGACGGCACTTTGAACAGTGGACGTTACAGTTCAGATGTGTTACGACCCGTGGCTCTACCCTTCATTCGATCCCTACGAAACCCTACATTTCAGGTGGATAATGCACGACCGCATGTTGCAGGTCAGGTCCTGTACGGGCCTTTCTGGATACAGAAAATGTTTAGATTGCTGCCCTGGCCAGCACATTCTCCAGATCTCTCTCCAATTGAAAACGTCTGGTCAATGGTGGCCGAGCAATTGGCTCGGCACAATACGCCAGTCACTACTCTTGATGAACTGTGGTATCGTATTGAAGCTGCATGGGCAGCTGTACCTGTTCACGCCATCCGAGCTATGTTTGACTCAATGACCAGGCGTATCAAGGCCGTTATTACGGCCAGAGGTGGTTGTTCTGGGTGCTGATTTTTCAGGATCTATGCACCCAAATTGCGTGAAAATGTAATCACATGTCAGTTCTAGTATAATATATTTGTCCAATGAATACCCGTTTATCATCTGCGTTTCTTCTTGGTGTAGCAATTATAATGGCCAGTAGTGTACTTCGAAGAGTATAACAACACCAGTCTACGAGTGCTACGGCTTCTCATCAATCGTCGCGTTTGTTTGTTTACAACAGGTTTATTCTTATGACGAACGGAGTGTAGTAAACATGAGCTCTAAAATGCTTAACTGAAAAGGCTATGAGCACACGTTCAGTAGGAGAGATCATTTCTCAGCAGCGAAGATGAAAAAGTGTGAGAATATTGAAGAATGGGATACAACCCGTCGGCTTTGATCAATGATGTCACACGTTACCACACATTTGGCATTGCAAAGATTTAAAAGCATAGACGAATGTTGAGAAACAAACATTTGAAGTACAGTGGCAACAGATCGTGCACATGTATCATGTACATCAATATTTCGAATGTAGTGTGAGCCATATCTCTTTCTCTTACAGTAGAAAACCCTAGTATAAAGTGATATATCTGACATTGGCATGGAGTGCCTATGTTGATATATACACGAATTTTACGTTTATCAGTTTTTTCACCTTCGTTGGTACTAGCGTCAACTGAAAAATAGGATACTAGTACTAGCGAAGCCGAAAAAAGAGACAAACATAAAATTTGTATCCTGTACTTCCGGTGACCTACATAGTCCAGTGGAAGAATACGATACTAATACCAGCGAAGGCGCTAAAGTACTGCCGGCGGAAGTGGCCGTGCGGTTAAAGGCGCTGCAGTCTGGAACCGCAAGACCGCTACGGTCGCAGGTTCGAATCCAGCCTCGGCCATGGATGTTTGTGATGTCCTTACGTTAGTTAGGTTTAACTAGTTCTAAGTTCTAGGGGACTAATGACCTCAGCAGTTGAGAACCATAGTGCTCAGAGCCATTTGATAATGTACTTGCATCCTATATACATGTATAGGTCAGCTGAAGAACAGGATACAACCATCGTAATTCAACTGAGGTACGTGATGCCAGTTATGCGTACGTCGCTTCTTCTTCTTTCGCCAATACTTCTTCAGCTGACCTACATAGTACAGGATACGAATAGAGTGCAGAGGAAACAGCAATTAGAACGACTGACTATCAGACACAGGTATAATTCGCAAGACCTACGCAAGTGATTCAAAATTACCACCAGCATCAAAAATCGTACACATTATTTATTTCTTAATAAAACATTCATTTATTCCTAGTTACGATTATTACCACAGAAAGTAACCAATTTATTACCTATGATTCGAAAATAAATTAATATCTATGACTAAAATATGACGTCATTAGTCAAAGCCGACGAGTTTTATCCCATTCTTCGTTTGACCCTGAACACCTCCCAAAATATGGAAAACAAAGAGCTGCAATAGAAGAGATTGGTTTAACAGCATCTGAGATGACGAAGTGCTCATAGCTGTTAAGGTATGCATGTTAGAGCTCATGTTTAATAGACATTTTTGCTTCGAATGATAATTCCTGTCATATCTCTGAATATTGTCCGTTGCTCCTGGGACAGCAGAAAATTGGAACGGTTATCACAAAAGAACTTTAACTATTTATCGAAATGGGAACGAACCAAGTACCGCGAAACAAGGAAAAACTACAGCTGTGGCACAGTCTTCACATGGTGATAAACATCTTAGTAAATTAGCTTACTACGCCTATTTTCACTCATTGCTTTCATATGGCATCATATTTTGGGGTAATTCATCACTGAGGAATAAAGTATTTATTGCACAAAAGCGTGTAATCAGAACAATAGCTGGAGTCCACCCAAGATCATCCTGCAGACATTTATTTAAGGATCTAGGGATATTCACAGTAGCTTCTCAGTATATATACTCTCTTATGAAATTTGTTATTAACAACCAAACCCAATTCAAAAGTAATAGCAGTGTGCATAACTACAATACTAGGAGAAAAGATGATCTTCACTATTCAAGATTAAATCTAATTTTGGCACAGAAAGTGGTGAATTACACTGGCACTAAAGTCTTTGGTCACTTACCAAATAGTATCAAAAGTCTGACAGATAACCAACAAGTATTTAAGAAGAAATTAAAAGAATTTCTGAATGACAACTCCTTCTACTCCATAGAGGAATTTTTAAGATATAAATTAAGGGAAAAAAAAGGTTGTTATATTAACTTAAGTATGTTATTAAATTAACTTAATTATGTCATGTATTGGAAAATTTGACTCGTTCCACATCATTACGAAATATCGTATTCATGATCCATCGAACTGGTATTAACCGAATCCAATCATAACAGTCATGGCGCTCCATTTCTTTCTTGTTACCCGCAGCGGTTGCAGCGCACCAAGCGGCCAGGAAGTTACACTGTTGAGTTCGGTGAGATCTTTTAAAAGCGAAAGCGTTGCGTAATTGTTTATATTGGTCTTTAGAATGGTTTTCAAAAACGGAAGCGTATGTAGCGCTGCACATTGGAACAACAACAAGAAGAAGACACCACATTTTTCTTTTTTAGTTTCCTAGCATACCTAGCAGATGTGAACTGCTACATTATGGAACAGTTCGTTTACAATTTTCTTGTAACCTACAAATATTTCCTATAGAATGTCGTGTTCTTTAAGAACAAAAACATCGCTAGTAAACAGAAGGAGACGTGACAGCTTGCAGAGAGGCATTTTCGGTTGAGGCGGAATCTTCTCACGAAATTTCAATCACTAGTTTTCTGCTCCAAATGCGAAAACATTTTGCTGACGCCCACCTACATAGAAAGAAACGATCATTATAATAAGAGAAATCAGAGCTCGCACGGAAAGATATATGCATTCGTTTTTTCCGCGCACTGTTCGGAGATTGAAATAATAGAGAATTATTGTGAAGGTGGTTGGACGAACCCTCTGCCAGGCACTTAAGTCTGATTTGCAGAGGATCCATGTAGATGCAGTGGCGGATACATACGGGGTGGAACCCCCCTCCCCCCTCCCTTGCGTGGCCGATTCGTTCGTTTCTTTCGGCAGTAGACTCGACTGAATCGAGATATGAAGTAGTTGTACTAAAAATAAAATAATTGTGCTTGCATAAGGCTGATTTCCAAAATAACCCAGATTTAGTTGTACTTTCCTATGTAGCACGCGCGTCCGCGTGATCGTATTTTATACGTTTTTGTCTGGGACATAAATAGCTAACACACACCTACGAGTAAAGTCGCGACCATTCTAGTAACCTCGATTCGTTATCCTGTCTGGCATTTGTTCAAGAAAGTCGCGAATATTCTACTGTTTCCTTGTACAGAGAACCTTCGATACGTAGCGTTATAAATACGGACTATTCGCCGAATGGGAAGCTAGTTTACATTCAGAAGCAGAAATATGAATATTGAAGAATGAATAAGTAAAAAGTCCTAGTTGTAGCAAGTGCAAGTGTGAAGGCTAGTCAAGAGTGAGATTGACCAATTGATTGTGAAGTATTAATAATAGTAATTCGTAGTAATTTCTCAGGAAAAATATTGTTATGAGACTCGTAACAACATTTTTACCAATAACGTAACAGTAGTTTCCCTTACCTAACTCGTAATCTACGGTAATAGTGATTTTCGAGAAAATGCCTAAAAACGCATTTTTATTACAGTAAAAGTAAAGGTAGCTCAAGATATCTATAGCGCCCCATCCTTGAGGTTCTTCTGTATCCGCCACTGTGTAGATGTAGATATATATCTACTCAAAAACGTAAATTTTTCTTCACTGCACTTCCAGTCAAATCAGTACACGTGGAAAATAGGAAACGTGTAAGCAATGCAATACCTACGTTATTTAAAGTAGCAGATAAACTACCACAACTGTAGTTCAAGGAAAAACCCGACTGGAGTCACAATAAAAGAATAAAAGCAATAAAACTGTTTCCCAATACAGATGAAACCAACTCCGTAATTGTTGCTGCGTCTGATTCACAAACAGTTAGAATCTTCAACACATTCGATTTTGAAGCAAAAGTAATTAGATTTACAAAAATATTTATGTATTAGAAAGCCAAGTGACGTGTAAGACTATGCGAAACATTAGGCTGCTTACGAAGTTGTTACGCGTCAAGGAAAGCGTCTGTTTTAATTAGAACAGACAACAAAACAAATATATTCTTCTCATGCATGAAATATACGTTTAAATCCTCTTGTTTTCAGCAGAGTAAGCTACAATTATACGCATATTCGAAAGTATTACTTCATCATTCGGTTGTAGCTTATGTCATTGAACCAGGTTCAAATGGCTCTGAGCACTATAGGACTTAACTTCTGAGGTCATCAGTCCCCTAGAACTTAGAACTACTTAAACCTAACTAACCTAAGGAGAACACACACATCCATGCCCGAGGCAGGATTCGAACCTACTAACGTAGCGGTCTCGCGGTTCCAGACTGTGTAAGTAGGCTGTTTAGGTTTTCTTATTGGTAACGCCACGTAGCGCTCTGTATGAATATCACTGGCTGTGCTGTGTGCAGTCTGTGGCTAGTTTGCTTTGTTGTCTGCCATTGTAGTGTTGGGCAGCTGGATGCGAACAGCGCGTAGCGTTGTGCAGATGGAGGCGGGCTGCCAGCAAGGTGGATGTGGGAAGTGAGATGGCGGATTTTTGAGAATGGATAATCTGGAGGTGTGCCCATCAGAAACAGTACATTTGTACGAATGGATGTCATGAACTGCTATATATATTATGACTATTAAGGTAAATACATTGTTTGTTCTCTATTAAAATCTTTCATTTGCTAACTATCCCTATCAGTAGTTAGTGCCTTCCGTAGTTTGAGTCTTTTATTTAGCTGGCAGTAGTGGCGCTCGCTGTATTGCAATAGTTCGATTAACGAAGATTTTTGGTGAGGTAAGTGATTTGTGAAAGGTATAGGTTAATGTTAGTCAGGGCCATTCTTTTGTAGGGATTTTTCAAAGTCAGATTGCGTTGCGCTAAAAATATTGTGTGTCGGTTTAAGCACAGCCGTATATAATTTTTCAAAGGGGACGTTTCATCATTACGATGCTATGTTTTACACGGTCTTGTGTAGCTTGAGACCAATACGCTGAGAGGAAGGCATGATAAAATTCTCCTTCACTGTGACAATCGTGAATGACCGATCGCATTCTTTCAGCTGGTTCATTCTCTAAGTAGCCACACATAAATTTTAATCTGTGCTCTAACGACCAGTTGGGTGGAAAACAATGAGAGAATTGATGGAGCCATGCTTGTGGATGAATGTCGTTGTCAGAATTCTTAAATGTTTTGAATTTACGTCTTGTAATGAACAGCTTATAGTCAAAATCATCGTGTCGGCGAGTCGCACATCGCTCATTGTTACTTCGTTTCGGCGGTTCCATCTCAAAATCCAATGCGCCTTGCCAATTTCTCTCATAATTTCCGAAGTGTCCTGTGTTATTATTTTGTGGTTGTTCCGTATTTCTATGTCCCTCTTCTCGTACTGGAACGCGAGTGTAATTCTTATATTACTTGTGCCAACTGATCTTGTACTTCCTGGATTTCTCTTTTGTACTGTGTATTGATTTGATTTTGATTTTGTTTGAATTTTCTAATTTGTTCATACTCTTCTGTGTCAGTGATGGCTACAGGTCTTGTGTCATTCAGATCATCATCTACCTTTGCAGATAAGTTAGTGAACTGATCCGAAAGTTTGGCTACTTTCTCCGATAGTGTACTTATTTCCTCAGTGTGTTTTTCTGAACCAAGTTTCAGAGTGTCCATTTGTGTTGAAATCGTATCTACTGTGTCCTTTAAGTTTTCTTGAGTTTTTGCAAGTTGTGTAACCGAATCGGTAGATGCAACTGAGTCAATTTTAGCTTGCAAGGTGTCGTGATTTCCATGAACAATAGTTTGCAGTTCTTTTATGGCTGCTTCGTGATTTTGTAATGCATTTTCATGACGCGAAAAAATAGGTTGGAAATGCTCACAACTTTGTGTTTTTACGTCATTACAGACTTTTTGACATTTCGATTCGATGTTATGTAACTCAGTAGTTAAATCTTCACGTGTTTGTTCAAGCGTGGTGTCTAACTTTTGAAGATTTTGTTCCATTGTGTCTAACTTTTTAAGATTTTGTTCCACTCTGTCTAACTTTTTAAGATTTTGTTCCACTGTGTCTAACTTTTGAAGATTTTGATCCATTGTGTCTAACTGTTGCTGTGTTTGTCTCTGGTGTTGTTCCATTGTGTCTAACTTTTGAAGATTTTGTTCCATTGTGTCTAACTTTTGAAGCCTTTGTCCCATTTGTTGCATTAACTGTAATAACAGTGCACTGGTGTCTGAAACATGTTCCTCAGTGCTTTTCGGCAGTGAATTTGCACCGGTAATATTCGCATTTTGAAAAGCAGAAAATGTGTCTTGATTTATTTGAGAAAACGGTGAGGATGCAAAACCTGAATCTACAGTATTTGCAAGATTGTGTCCTGTCGTTTCTGAATCCTGAGGCGAGCCGTTGCCGACTGATCGATCGATAATGCTTCCCTGTTCACTAATTGTTTCACTGCCTACACCATTATGTGCAGCCCACTCCATGTCCCTACGCACAATTACCAAATCACTACTTTGAACATTAGTTAATTCGTTACATGGTGGCGCTAACACACTGCTTTCGTCTTCACTGTCATTTCTCAGTTTACTTTGGAGCCTAGTATTACGTCTTTCACACGCCATCATTGTCACAATATTTCACACGACAACACAGAAAAACACAATTTGAAGAGCAAAAATAAGAGACCACATTAACATAGCACTGAAAATAATATGTAGTTAGGTGCAAGCGCAACTGCGAAATACTTGGTGCAAATCTACATGCATGCCACAACTGTTTTACTGTACAAAAATGAAAGACTGCAACTACAAAGGAGATTCTCTCTACAATTATGCGCTAGCAATAAACAAAATCTACACTAATTACACAAACTACAAGAAAAAATCAGAAGATTACAGTGAGGTATCCTCGGCTAAGGGTTGACATATGACACGTCCCCTTTGAACAATTATACATGACTGTGCTTATACTGACACACAATATTTTTAGGGCGACGCAATCTGACTTTCAATAATCCCTACAAAAGAATGGCCCTGACTAACATTGAACTATACCTTTCACAAATCACTTACCTCACAAAAATCTTCGTTACTCAAGCTACTGCAATACAGCGAGCGCCACTACTGCCAGCTAAATAAAAGATTCAAATTACTGAAGGCACTAACTACTGATAGGCATAGTTAGCAAATGAAAGATATTAATAGAGAACAAACAATGTATTTACCTTAATAGTGTTGAAAAATCATAATATATATAGCAGTTCATGACATCCAGTCTTACAAATTTCAAAACTCCGCCATTTCTCTCCCCACATCCACCACTGCTGGCGGCTCACCTCCAACTGCGCAACGCTACGCGCTGTTAACATCCAGCTGCCCAACACTACAATCGCAGGCAACAATGCAAACTAGCCACAGACTGCACACAGCACAGCCAGTGATTTTCATACAGAGCGCTACGTGGCGTTACCAATAAGAAAACCTAAACAGTCTACTTACACTATATGGAATGTAATACCTAAATTATTTAACGTAACAAATGAGCCCCCACAACTGTAGCTTAAGGGAAAACGTCAGAAGTAATAAAACTGTTTCTCGACACGGAAAAATTCATTTCAAAAATGATTTCCTAAACCTGAGCCGCGTACGGCAAGAATCTTCAACATGTGCACTTTTGAAGCAAAAGTAATTACATTTACAAGAATAATTGTGTATTAGGAATTCGAGTGATGTGTTAGAAAGGGGCAAATCACGAGACACCATAAAATTTTTTTAAGTGGTTCGGAAAGTGCCCATGGCAATAACAACAGAAATATGTGCTACTCGTGCATGACATATGCGTTTACATTCTCCTTCTTTCAGTGCAGTATGCTGCAAATACACGTATTCCAAAGAATTTCTTAATGAATTAGTTATGGCTTACATCGTTGAACCAGTGTGGTTGGGCTGTATTCACATGTATTTGATGATACTTCACGTCTCTTGATACCTTCCTAATACATGAAACTCAAAAATGTAATAGCTGTTTCCTGAATTAAGTAGAATATAACTAGAAACAAAACACTATCCTTAAGACGCATGTGACTGCTTTCTCACCCCTCGGGGCGCTAGTATCGCTCTAGCTGTCGAACGGTAAGGGAGTGCGCCCATAAAATCTAGAGCTGTTCCTAAAATATCGATATCCTTTCCAAAATATATCGATTTTCAACGTCGAGAAATTCAACGCCGACATATCGACATTTTTATATCGAAACGCCTATATCGAGAGCCGATATTTTTATTTTATATTCTTTTCTCCTATTGAAATTCTATTATTTATTTTTATTATTTTATTATTTATATTATGTTATTATATTTTATTTATTATTATTTGTATGTCTATTATATTCTTTTTCGCAATTTTCGGTAAATATTTGAAGCTTTTTTTAAAAATAATAGTAGAACATAATTTTATTTTCTCAGTGTGAATGAGTCATTTATGTCTCAGTGAATCAAATTTTTGTCGAAGGAATTAAAATTACGATCACCAGAATAATTATGACATCTTATCTACTAAATTTTAGTGTTGATATCACTGTCACAGTAACTCTGTTAGTGTAATTTACAGGCTATGGGGTCTGTTTCTGTCGCCACGTTTTTCTTCGCACGTAGTAAAAATTGGCATACGACCTCCAGCAGAACAGAAGGAAGCCACAGCGTATTGTAACTAGCTTAACATGCATCACCTTAACATACGGCAACTACAGAGTTTCCTTGTAAATGATAAAGAGCGCCACCACTACTTCATAAATGACACACCGTTACACTTTCGGGAAAGAAGTAGACGCTCTTGCGCTGACGCTTGTTTGCAGCAGCGACCTAGCGGCGATGACCTGACAGTTGCGCCGTGAGGCCGGGATATCGGAGGGTGTGGGTTGAGACCCCTGTTATCTTCTGCAAGTTCTGCAAGCCCGGCTGTTCGGAACCTAGCTGCTCGGTAACGTAAAACTCTGTATCTCATTAGGTCAAAATCATTGTTTTCAAGGAAAGTACCTACTATTCTATTACGCATACCACTTTTCAAATACTAAATACAAATACATTGCACAGACTCTTACCGCAGTCTGTACCTGCCAAAAATTACACCGTTTCGACCACTTCTTTGTAAATGACATACCGTTACACTTTCGGGAAAGAAGTAGACGCTCTTGCGCTGACGCTGGTTTGCAGAAGCAACCTAGAGGCAATGACCTCACAGTTGCCACGTGAGGCCTGGATATCGGAGAGTGTGGGTTTAGACCCCTGTTATCTTCTGCAAGTTCAGCAAGCCCGGCTTTTCGGAATGTAGCTCATTAGGTCAAAATCATTGTTTTCAAGGAAAGTACCTACTATTCGATTACGCATACCACTTTTCAAGTACTAAATATGGTGTCTGTTTCTGTCGCCATGTTTTTCTTCGCACGTAGTAAAAGTTTGCATACGACCTCCAGCAGAACAGAAGGAAGCCACAGTGTATTGTAACTAGCTTAAGATGCATTTTGCACCTTAGCATATGGCAACGACACAGTTTCCTTGTAAATGATAAAGAGTGGCACCACTTCTTCGTAAATGACACACCGTTACACTTTCGGGAAAGAAGTAGACGCTCTTGCGCTGACGCTGGTTTGCAGCAGCAACCTAGAGGCAATGACCTCACAGTTGCCACGTGAGGCCTGGATATCGGAGGGTGTGGGTTGAGACCCCTGTTATCTTCTGCAAGTTCAGCAAGCCCGGCTGTTCGGAATGTAGCTCATTAGGTCAAAATCATTGTTTTCAAGGAAAGTACCTACTATTCGATTACGCATACCACTTTTCAAGTACTAAATATGGTGTCTGCTTCTGTCGCCACGTTTTCCTTCGCACGTAGTAAAAGTTTGCATACGACCTCCAGCAGAAGAGAAGGAAGCCACAGTGTATTGTAACTAGCTTAAGATGCATTTTGCACCTTAGCATATGGCAACGACACAGTTTCCTTGTTAATGATAAAGAGTGGCACCACTTCTTCGTAAATGACACACCGTTACACTTTAGGGAAAGAAGTAGACGCTCTTGCGCTGACGCTGGTATGCAGCAGCGACCTAGAGGCAATGATCTCACAGTTGCCCCGTGACGCCTGGATATCGGAGGGTGTGGGTTGAGACCCCTGTTGGCTTCTGCAAGTTCTGCAAGCCCGGCTGTTCGGAATCTAGCTGCTCGGTAACGTAAAACTCTGTATCTCATTAGGTCAAAATCATTGTTTTCAAGAAAAATACCTACTATTCGATTACGCATACCAATTTTCAAATACTAAATACAAATACATTGCACAGACTCTTACCGCAGTCTGTGCCTGCCAAAAATTACACCGTTTCGACCACTTCTTTGTAAATGACAAACCGTTACACTTTCGGGAAAGAAGTAGACGCTCTTGCGCTGACGCTGGTTTGCAGCAGCAACCTAGAGGCAATGACCTCACAGTTGCCCCGTGACGCCTGGATATCGGAGGGTGTGGGTTGAGACCCCTGTTATCTTCTGCAAGTTCAGCAAGCCCGGCTGTTCGGAATGTAGCTCATTAGGTCAAAATCATTGTTTTCAAGGAAAGTACCTACTATTCGATTACGCATACCACTTTTCAAGTACTAAATATGGTGTCTGTTTCTGTCGCCACATTTCCTTCGCACGTAGTAAAAGTTTGCATATGACCTCCAGCAGAACTGAAGGAAGCCACAGTGTATTGTAACTAGCTTAAGATGCATTTTGCACCTTAGCATATGGCAACGACACAGTTTCCTTGTAAATGATAAAGAGTGGCACCACTTCTTCGTAAATGACACACCGTTACACTTTCGGGAAAGAAGTAGACGCTCTTGCGCTGACGCTGGTTTGCAGCAGCGACCTAGAGGCAATGACCTCACAGTTGCCCCGTGACGCCTGGATATCGGAGGGTGTGGGTTGAGACCCCTGTTATCTTCTGCAAGTTCTGCAAGCCCGGCTGTTCGGATCCTAGCTGCTCGGTAACGTAAAACTCTGTATCTCATTAGGTCAAAATCATTGTTTTCAAGGAAAGTTCCTACTATTCGATTACGCATACCACTTTTCAAGTACTATATATGGTGTCTGTTTCTGTCGCCACGTTTTCCTTCGCACGTAGTAAAAGTTTGCATATGACCTCCAGCAGAACTGAAGGAAGCCACAGTGTATTGTTACTAGCTTAAGATTCATTTTGCACCTTAGCATATGGCAACGACACAGTTTCCTTGTAAATGATAAAGAGTGGCACCACTTCTTCGTAAATGACACACCGTTACACTTTCGGAAAAGAAGTAGACGCTCTTGCGCTGACGCTGGTTTGCAGCAGCGACCTAGAGGCAATGACCTCACAGTTGCCCCGTGACGCCTGGATATCGGAGGGTGTGGGTTGAGACCCCTGTTATCTTCTGCAAGTTCTGCAAGCCCGGCTGTTCGGATCCTAGCTGCTCGGTAACGTAAAACTCTGTATCTCATTAGGTCAAAATCATTGTTTTCAAGGAAAGTACCTACTATTCGATTACGCATACCACTTTTCAAGTACTATATATGGTGTCTGTTTCTGTCGCCACGTTTTCCTTCGCACGTAGTAAAAGTTTGCATACGACCTCCAGCAGAACAGAAGGAAGCCACAGTGTATTGTAACTAGCTTAAGATGCATTTTGCACCGTAGCATATGGCAACGACACAGTTTCCTTGTAAATGATAAAGAGTGGCACCACTTATTCGTAAATGACACACCGTTACACTTTCGGGAAAGAAGTAGACGCTCTTGCGCTGACGCTTGTTTGCAGCAGCGACCTAGAGGCAATGACCTCACAGTTGCCCCGTGACGCCTGGATATCGGAGGGTGTGGGTTGAGACCCCTGTTATCTTCTGCAAGTTCTTCAAGCCCGGCTGTTCGGATCCTAGCTGCTCGGTAACGTAAAACTCTGTATCTCATTAGGTCAAAATCATTGTTTTCAAGGAAAGTACCTACTATTCGATTACGCATACCACTTTTCAAGTACTATATATGGTGTCTGTTTCTGTCGCCACGTTTTCCTTCGCACGTAGTAAAAGTTTGCATACGACCTCCAGCAGAACAGAAGGAAGCCACAGTGTATTGTAACTAGCTTAAGATGCATTTTGCACCGTAGCATATGGCAACGACACAGTTTCCTTGTAAATGATAAAGAGTGGCACCACTTATTCGTAAATGACACACCGTTACACTTTCGGGAAAGAAGTAGACGCTCTTGCGCTGACGCTTGTTTGCAGCAGCGACCTAGAGGCAATGACCTCACAGTTGCCCCGTGACGCCTGGATATCGGAGGGTGTGGGTTGAGACCCCTGTTATCTTCTGCAAGTTCTGCAAGCCCGGCTGTTCGGATCCTAGCTGCTCGGTAACGTAAAACTCTGTATCTCATTAGGTCAAAATCATTGTTTTCAAGGAAAGTACCTACTATTCGACTACGCATACCACTTTTCAAATACTAAATACAAATACATTGCACAGACTCTTACCGCAGTCTGTGCCTGCCAAAAATTACACCGTTTCGACCACTTCTTCGTAAATGACACACCGTTACACTTTCGGGAAAGAAGTAGACGCTCTTGCACTGACGCTGGTTTGCAGCAGCGACCTAGAGGCAATGACCTCACAGTTGCCCCGTGACGCCTGGATATCGGAGGGTGTGGGTTGAGACCCCTGTTATCTTCTGCAAGTTCTGCAAGCCCGTTTGTTGGGATCCTAGCTGCTCGGTAACGTAAAACTCTGTATCTTATTAGGTCAAAATCATTGTTTTCAAGGAAAGTACCTACTATTCGATTACGCATACCACTTTTCAAATACTAAATACAAATACATTGCACAGACTCTTACCGCAGTCTGTGCCTGCCAAAAATTACACCGTTTCGACCACTTATTCGTAAATGACACACCGTTACACTTTCGGGAAAGAAGTACACGCTCTTGCACTGACGCTGGTTTGCAGCAGCGACCTAGAGGCAATGACCTCACAGTTGCCCCGTGACGCCTGGATATCGGAGGGTGTGGGTTGAGACCCCTGTTATCTTCTGCAAGTTCTGCAAGCCCGTTTGTTCGCATCCTAGCTGCTCGGTAACGTAAAACTCTGTATCTCATTAGGTAAAAATCATTGTTTTCAAGGAAAGTACCTACTATTCGATTACGCATACCACTTTTCAAATACTAAATACAAATACATTGCACAGACTCTTACCGCAGTCTGTGGCTGCCAAAAATTACACCGTTTCGACCACTTCATCGTAAATGACACACCGTTACACTTTCGGGAAAGAAGTAGACGCTCTTGCACTGACGCTGGTTTGCAGCAGCGACCTAGAGGCAATGACCTCACAGTTGCCCCGTGACGCCTGGATATCGGAGGGTGTGGGTTGAGACCCCTGTTATCTTCTGCAAGTTCTGCAAGCCCGTTTGTTCGGATCCTAGCTGCTCGGTAACGTAAAACTCTGTATCTCATTAGGTCAAAATCATTGTTCTCAAGGAAAGTACCTACTATTCGATTACGCATACCACTTTTCAAATACTAAATACAAATACATTGCACAGACTCTTACCGCAGTCTGTGCCTGCCAAAAATTACACTGTTTCGACCACTTCTTCGTAAATGACACACCGTTACACTTTCGGGAAAGAAGTAGACGCGCTTGCACTGACGCTGGTTTGCAGCAGCGACCTAGAGGCAATGACCTCACAGTTGCCCCGTGACGCCTGGATATCGGAGGGTGTGGGTTGAGACCCCTGTTATCTTCTGCAAGTTCTGCAAGCCCGTTTGTTCGGATCCTAGCTGCTCAGTAACGTAAAACTCTGTATCTCATTAGGTAAAAATCATTGTTTTCAAGGAAAGTACCTACTATTCGATTACGCATACCACTTTTCAAATACTAAATACAAATACATTGCACAGACTCTTACCGCAGTCTGTGCCTGCCAAAAATTACACCGTTTCGACCACTTCTTCGTAAATGACACACCGTTACACTTTCGGGAAAGAAGTAGACGCTCTTGCACTGACGCTGGTTTGCAGCAGCGACCTAGAGGCAATGACCTCACAGTTGCCCGTGACGCCTGGATATCGGAGGGTGTGGGTTGAGACCCCTGTTATCTTCTGCAAGTTCTGCAAGTCCGGCTGTTCGGAATCTAGCTGCTCGGTAACGTAAAACTCTGTATCTCATTAGGTCAAAATCATTGTTTTCAAGGAAAGTACCTACTATTCGATTATGCATACCACTTTCCAAATAGTAAATACAAATACATTGCACAGACTCTTACCGCAGTCTGTGCCTGCCAAAAATTACACTGTTTCGAAAACTTCTTCGTAAATCACACACCGTTACACTTTCGGGAAAGAAGTAGACGCTCTTGCACTGACGCTGGTTTGCAGCAGCGACCTAGAGGCAATGACCTCACAGTTGCCCCGTGACGCCTGGATATCGGAGGGTGTGGGTTGAGACCCCTGTTATCTTCTGCAAGTTCTGCAAGCCCGTTTGTTCGGATCCTAGCTGCTCGGTAACGTAAAACTCTGTATCTCATTAGGTAAAAATCATTGTTTTCAAGGAAAGTACCTACTATTCGATTACGCATACCACTTTTCAAATACTAAATACAAATACATTGCACAGACTCTTACCGCAGTCTGTGCCTGCCAAAAATTACACCGTTTCGACCACTTCTTCGTAAATGACACACCGTTACACTTTCGGGAAAGAAGTAGACGCTCTTGCACTGACGCTGGTTTGCAGCAGCGACCTAGAGGCAATGACCTCACAGTTGCCCCGTGACGCCTGGATATCGGAGGGTGTGGGTTGAGACCCCTGTTATCTTCTGCAAGTTCTGCAAGCCCGGCTGTTCGGATCCTAGCTGCTCGGTAACGTAAAACTCTGTATCTCATTAGGTCAAAATCAGTGTTTTCAGGGAAAGTACCTACTATTCGATTACGCATACCACTTTTCAAGTACTATATATGGTGTCTGTTTCTGTCGCCACGTTTTTCTTCGCACGTAGTAAATGTTTGCATACGACCTCCAGCAGAACAGAAGGAAGCCACAGGGTATTGTAACTAGCTTAAGATTCATTTTGCACCTTAGCATATGGCAACGACACAGTTTCCTTGTAAATGATGAAGAGTGGCACCACTTCTTCGTAAATGACACACCGTTACACTTTCGGGAAAGAAGTAGACGCTCTTGCGCTGACGCTGGTTTGCAGCAGCGACCTAGAGGCAATGACCTCACAGTTGCCCCGTGACGCCTGGATATCGGAGGGTGTGGGTTGAGACCCCTGTTATCTTCTGCAAGTTCTGCAAGCCCGGCTGTTCGGATCCTAGCTGCTCGGTAACGTAAAACTCTGTATCTCATTAGGTCAAAATCATTGCTTTCAGGGAAAGTACCTACTATTCGATTACGCATACCACTTTTCAAGTACTATATATGGTGTCTGTTTCTGTCGCCACGTTTTCCTTCGCACATAGTAAAAGTTTGCATACGACCTCCAGCAGAACAGAAGGAAGCCACAGTGTATTGTAACTAGCTTAAGATGCATTTTGCACCTTAGCATATGGCAACAACACAGTTTCCTTGTAAATGATAAAGAGTGGCACCACTTCTTCGTAAATGACACACCGTTACACTTTCGGGAAAGAAGTAGACGCTCTTGCGCTGACGCTGGTTTGCAGCAGCGACCTAGAGGCAATGACCTCACAGTTGCCCCGTGACGCCTGGATATCGGAGGGTGTGGGTTGAGACCCCTGTTATCTTCTGCAAGTTCTGCAAGCCCGGCTGTTCGGAATCTAGCTGCTCGGTAACGTAAAACTCTGTATCTCATTAGGTCAAAATAATTGTTTTCAAGAAAAGTACCTACTATTCGATTACGCATACCACTTTTCAAATACTAAATACAAATACATTGCACAGACTCTTACCGCAGTCTGTGCCTGCCAAAAATTACACCATTTCGACCACATCTTTGTAAATGACAAACCGTTACACTTTCGGGAAAGAAGTAGACGCTCTTGCGCTGACGCTGGTTTGCAGCAGCGACCTAGAGGCAATGACCTCACAGTTGCCCCGTGACGCCTGGATATCGGAGGGTGTGGGTTGAGACCCCTGTTATCTTCTGCAAGTTCTGCATGCCCGGCTGTTCGGAATCTAGCTGCTCGGTAACGTAAAACTCTGTATCTCATTAGGTCAAAATAATTGTTTTCAAGAAAAGTACCTACTATTCGATTACGCATACCACTTTTCAAATACTAAATACAAATACATTGCACAGACTCTTACCGCAGTCTGTGCCTGCCAAAAATTACACCATTTCGACCACATCTTTGTAAATGACAAACCGTTACACTTTCGGGAAAGAAGTAGACGCTCTTGCGCTGACGCTGGTTTGCAGCAGCAACCTAGAGGCAATGACCTCACAGTTGCCCCGTGACGCCTGGATATCGGAGGGTGTGGGTTGAGACCCCTGTTAACTTCTGCAAGTTCAGCAACCCCCGGCTGTTCGGAATGTAGCTCATTAGGTCAAAATCATTGTTTTCAAGGAAAGTACCTACTATTCGATTACGCATACCACTTTTCAAGTACTAAATATGGTGTCTGTTTCTGTCGCCACGTTTTCCTTCGCACATAGTAAAAGTTTGCATACGACCTCCAGCAGAACAGAAGGAAGCCACAGTGTATTGTAACTAGCATAAGATGCAATTTGCACCTTAGCATATGGCAACGACACAGTTTCCTTGTAAATGATAAAGAGTGGCACTACTTCTTCGTAAATGACACACCGTTACACTTTCGGGAAAGAAGTAGACGCTCTTGCGCTGACGCTGGTTTGCAGCAGCGACCTAGAGGCAATGACCTCACAGTTGCCCAGTGACGCCTGGATATCGGAGGGTGTGGGTTGAGACCCCTGTTATCTTCTGCAAGTTCTGCAAGCCCGGCTGTTCGGATCCTAGCTGCTCGGTAACGTAAACTCTGTATCTCATTAGGTCAAAATCATTGTTTTCAAGGAAGGTACCTACCATTCGATTACGCATACCACTTTTCGAGTACTATAAATGGTGTCTGTTTCTGTCGCCACGTTTTCCTTCGCACATAGTAAAAGTTTGCATACGACCTCCAGCAGAACAGAAGGAAGCCACAGTGTATTGTAACTAGCTTAACATGCATTTTGCACCTTAGCATATGGCAACGACACAGTTTCCTTGTAAATGATAAAGAGTGGCACCACTTCTTCATAAATGACACACCGTTACACTTTCGGGAAAGAAGTAGACGCTCTTGCGCTGACGCTGGTTTGCAGCAGCGACCTAGAGGCAATGACCTCACAGATGCCCCGTGACGCTTGGATATCGGAGGGTGTGGGTTGAGACCCCTGTTATCTTCTGCAAGTTCTGCAAGCCCGGCTGTTCGGAACCTAGCTGCTCGGTAACATAAAACCCTGTACCTCATTAGGTCAAAATCATAGTTTTCAGGGAAAGTACCTACTATTCGATTACGCATACCACTTTTCAAGTACTACATATAGTGTCTGTTTCTGTCGCCACGTTTTTCTTCGCACGTAGTAAATGTTTGCATACGATCTCCAGCAGAACAGAAGGAAGCCACAGGGTATTGTAACTAGCTTAAGATTCATTTTGCACCTTAGCATATGGCAACGACACAGTTTCCTTGTAAATGATGAAGAGTGGCACCACTTCTTCGTAAATGACACACCGTTACACTTTCGGGAAAGAAGTAGACGCTCTTGCGCTGACGCTGGTTTGCAGCAGCGACCTAGAGGCAATGACCTCACAGTTGCCCCGTGACGCCTGGATATCGGAGGGTGTGGGTTGAGACCCCTGTTATCTTCTGCAAGTTCTGCAAGCCCGGCTGTTCGGATCCTAGCTGCTCGGTAACGTAAAACTCTGTATCTCATTAGGTCAAAATCATTGTGTTCAAGGAAAGTACCTACTATTCGATTACGCATACCACTTTTCAAGTACTATATATGGTGTCTGTTTCTGTCGCCACGTTTTCCTTCGCACGTAGTAAAAGTTTGCATACGACCTCCAGCAGAACAGAAGGAAGCCACAGTGTATTGTAACTAGCTTAAGATGCATTTTGCACCTTAGCATATGGCAACGACACAGTTTCCTTGTAAATGATAAAGAGTGGCACCACTTCTTCGTAAATGACACACCGTTACACTTTCGGGAAAGAAGTAGACGCTCTTGCGCTGACGCTGGTTTGCAGCAGCGACCTAGAGGCAATGACCTCACAGTTGCCCCGTGACGCCTGGATATCGGAGGGTGTGGGTTGAGACCCCTGTAATCTTCTGCAAGTTCTGCAAGCCCGGCTGTTCGGATCCTAGCTGCTCGGTAACGTAAAACTCTGTATCTCATTAGGTCAAAATCATTGTTTTCAAGGAAAGTACCTACTATTCGAATACGCATACCACTTTTCAAGTACTATATATGGTGTCTGTTTCTGTCGCCACGTTTTCCTTCGCACGTAGTAAAAGTTTGCATACGACCTCCAGCAGAACAGAAGGAAGCCACAGTTTATTGTAACTAGCTTAAGATGCATTTTGCACCTTAGCATATGGCAACGACACAGTTTCCATGTAAATGATAAAGAGTGGCCCCACTTCTTCGTAAATGACACACCGTTACACTTTCGGGAAAGAAGTAGACGCTCTTGCGCTGACGCTGGTTTGCAGCAGCGACCTAGAGGCAATGACCTCACAGTTGCCCCGTGACGCCTGGATATCGGAGGGTGTGGGTTGAGACCCCTGTTATCTTCTGCAAGCCCGGCTGTTCGGAATCTAGCTGCTCGGTAACGTAAAACTCTGTATCTCATTAGGTCAAAATCATTGTTTTCAAGGAAAGTACCTACTATTCGATTACGCATACCACTTTTCAAATAATACATACAAATACATTGCACAGACTCTTACCGCAGTCTGTGCCTGCCAAAAATTATACCGTTTCGCCCACTTCTTCGTAAATGACACACCGTTAAACATTCGGGAGAGAAGTAGACGCTCTTGCGCTGACGCCGGTTTGCAGCAGCGACCTAGAGGCAATGACCTCACAGTTGTCCCGTGAGTCCGGGATATTGGAGGGTGTGGGTTGAGACCCCTGTTATCTTCTGCAAGCCCGGCTGTTCGGATTCTAGCTGCTCGGTAACGTAAAACTCTGTATCTCATTAGGTCAAAATCATTGTTTTCAAGGAAAGTACCTACTATTCGATTACGCATACCACTTTTCAAATTCTAAATACAAATACATTGCACAGACTCTTACCGCAGTCTGTGCCTGCCAAAAATTATACCGTTTCGACCACTTCTTCGTAAATGACACACCGTTACACTTTCGGGAAAGAAGTAGACGCTCTTGCGCTGACGCTGGTTTGCAGCAGCGACCTAGAGGCAATGACCTCACAGTTGCCCCGTGACGCCTGGATATCGGAGGGTGTGGGTTGAGACCCTTGTTATCTTCTGCAAGTTCTGCAAGCCCGGCTGTTCGGAATCTAGCTGCTCGGTAACGTAAAACTATGTATCTCATTATGTCAAAACCATTGTTTTCAAGGAAAGTATCTACTATTCGATTACGCATACCACTTTTCAAATACTAAATACAAATACATTGCACAGACTCTTACCGCAGTCTGTGCCTGCCAAAAATTATACCGTTTCGACCACTTCTTCGTAAATGACACACCGTTACACTTTCGGGAAAGAAGTAGACGCTCTTGCGCTGACGCTGGTTTGCAGCAGCGACCTAGAGGCAATGACCTCACAGTTGCCCCGTGACGCCTGGATATCGGAGGGTGTGGGTTGAGACCCCTGTTATCTTCTGCAAGTTCTTCAAGCCCGGTTGTTCGGAATCTAGCTGCTCGGTAACGTAAAACTATGTATCTCATTAGGTCAAAATCATTGTTTTCAAGGAAAGTATCTACTATCGATTACGCATACCACTTTTCAAATACTAAATACAAATACGTTGCACAGACTCTTACCGCAGTCTGTGCCTGCCAAAAATTATACCGTTTCGACCACTTCTTCGTAAATGACACACCGTTACACTTTCGGGAAAGAAGTAGACGCCCTTGCGCTGACGCTGGTTTGCAGCAGCGACCTAGAGGCAATGACCTCACAGTTGCCCCGTGACGCCTGGATATCGGAGGGTGTGGGTTGAGACCCCTGTTATCTTCTGCAAGTTCTGCAAGCCCGGCTGTTCGGATCCTAGCTGCTCGGTAACGTAAAACTCTGTATCTCATTAGGTCAAAATCATTGTTTTCAAGGAAAGTACCTACTATTCGATTACGCATACCACTTTTCAAATACTACATACAAATACATTGCACAGACTCTTACCGCAGTCTGTGCCTGCCAAAAATTACACCGTTTCGACCACTTCTTTGTAAATGACAAACCGTTACACTTTCGGGAAAGAAGTAGACGCTCTTGCGCTGACGCTAGTTTGCAGCAGCGGCCTAGAGGCTATGACCTCACAGTTGCCCCGTGACGCCTGGATATCGGAGAGTGTGGGTTCAGACCCCCTTTATTTTCTGCAAGTTCTGCAAGCCCGGCTGTTCGGATCCTAGCTGCTCGGAAACGTAAAACTCTGTATCTCATTAGGTCAAAATCATTGTTTTCAAGGAAAGTACCTACTATTCGATTACGCATACCACTTTTCAAGTACTATATATGGTGTCTGTTTCTGTCGCCGCGTTTTCCTTCGCACGTAGTAAACGTTTGCATACGACCTCCAGCAGAACAGAAGGAAGCCACAGTGTATTGTAACTAGCTTAAGACGCATTTTTCACCTTAGCATATGGCAACGACACAGTTTCCTTGTAAATGATAAAGAGTGGCAACACTTCTTCGTAAATGACAATCCGTTACACTTTCGGGAAAGAAGTAGACGCTCTTGCGCTGACGCTGGTTTGCAGCAGCGACCTAGAGGCAATGACCTCACAGTTGCCCCATGACGCCTGGATATCGGAGGGTGTGGGTTGAGACCCCTGTTATCTTCTGCAAGTTCTGCAAGCCCGGCTGTTCGGAATCTAGCTGCTCGGTAACGTAAAACTCTGTATCTCATTAGGTCAAAATCATTGTTTTCAAGGAAAGTACCTACTATTCGATTACGCATACCACTTTTCAAATACTAAATATAAATACATTGCACAGACTCTTACCGCAGTCTGTGCCTGCCAAAAAATACACCGTTTCGACCACTTCTTCGTAAATGACACACCGTTACACTTTCAGGAAAGAAGTTGACGCTCTTGCGCTGATGCTGGTTTGCAGCAGCGCCCTAGAGGCAATGACCTCACAGTTGCCCCGTGACGCCTGGATATCGGAGGGTGTGGGTTGAGACCCCTGTTATCTTCTGCAAGTTCTGCAAGCCCGGCTGTTCGGAATCTAGCTGCTCGGTAACGTAAAACTCTGTATCTCATTAGGTCAAAATCATTGTTTTCATGGAAAGTACCTACTATTCGATTACGCATACCACTTTTCAGGTACTAAATACAAATACAATGCACAGACTATTACCGCAGTCTGTGCCTGCCAAAAATTATACCGTTTCGACCACTTCTTCGTAAATGACACACCGTTAAACATTCGGGAGAGAAGTAGACGCTCTTGCGCTGACGCCGGTTTGCAGCAGCGACCTAGAGGCAATGACCTCACAGTTGTCCCGTGAGTCCGGGATATCGGAGGGTGTGGGTTGAGACCCCTGTTATCTTCTACAAGCCCGGCTGTTCGGATTCTAGCTGCTCGGTAACGTAAAACTCTGTATCTCATTAGGTCAAAATCATTGTTTTCAAGGAAAGTACCTACTATTCGATTACGCATACCACTTTTCAAGTACTATATATGTTGTCTGTTTCTGTCGCCACGTTTAACTTCGCACGTAGTAAGAGTTTGCATACGACCTCCAGCAGAACAGAAGGAAGCCTCAGTTTACTGTAACTAGCTTAAGATGCATTTTGCACCTTAGCATATGGCAACGACACAGTTTCCTTGTAAATGATAAAGAGTGGCACCATTTCTTCGTAAATGACACACCGTTACACTTTCGGGAAAGAAGTAGACGCTCTTGCGCTGACGCTGGTTTGCAGCAGCGACCTAGAGGCAATGACCTCGCAGTTGCCCCGTGACGCCTGGATATCGGAGGGTGTGGGTTGAGACCCCTGTTATCTTCTGCAAGTTCTGCAAGCCCGGCTGTTCGGATCCTAGCTGCTCGGTAACGTAAAACTCTGTATCTCATTAGGTCAAAATCATTGTTTTCAAGGAAAGTACCTACTATTCGATTACGCATACCACTTTTCAAATACTACATACAAATACATTGCACAGACTCTTACCGCAGTCTGTGCCTGCCAAAAATTACACCGTTTCGACCACTTCTTCGTAAATGACACACCATTACACTTTCGGGAAAGAAGTAGACGCTCTTGCACTGACGCTGGTTTGCAGCAGCGACCTAGAGGCAATGACCTCACAGCTGCCCCGTGACGCCTGGATATCGGAGGGTGTGGGTTGAGACCCCTGTTATCTTCTGCAAGTTCTGCAAGCCCGTTTGTTCGGATCCTAGCTGCTCGGTAACGTAAAACTCTGTATCTCATTAGGTCAAAATCATTGTTTTCAAGGAAAGTACCTACTATTCGATTACGCATACCACTTTTCAAATACTAAATACAAATACATTGCACAGACTCTTACCGCAGTCTGTGCCTGCCAAAAATTACACCGTTTCGACCACTTCTTCGTAAATGACACACCGTTACACTTTCGGGAAAGAAGTAGACGCTCTTGCACTGACGCTGGTTTGCAGCAGCGACCTAGAGGCAATGACCTCACAGTTGCCCCGTGACGCCTGGATATCGGAGGGTGTGGGTTGAGACCCCTGTTATCTTCTGCAAGTTCTGCAAGCCCGTTTGTTCGGATCCTAGCTGCTCGGTAACGTAAAACTCTGTATCTCATTAGGTAAAAATCATTGGTTTCAAGGAAAGTACCTACTACTCGATTACGCATACCACTTTTCAAATACTAAATACAAATACATTGCACAGAATCTTACCGCAGTCTGTGCCTGCCAAAAATTACACCGTTTCGACCACTTCTTCGTAAATGACACACCGTTACACTTTCGGGAAAGAAGTAGACGCTCTTGCACTGACGCTGGTTTGCAGCAGCGACCTAGAGGCAATGACCTCACAGTTGCCCCGTGACGCCTGGATATCGGAGGGTGTGGGTTGAGACCCCTGTTATCTTCTGCAAGTTCTGCAAGCCCGTTTGTTCGGATCCTAGCTGCTCGGTAACGTAAAACTCTGTATCTCATTAGGTCAAAATCATTGTTTTCAAGGAAAGTACCTACTATTCGATTACGCATACCACTTTTCAAATACTAAATACAAATACATTGCACAGACTCTTACTGCAGTCTGTGCCTGCCAAAAATTACACCGTTTCGACCACTTCTTCGTAAATGACACACCGTTACACTTTCGGGAAAGAAGTAGACTCTCTTGCGCTGACGGTGGTTTGCAGCAGCGACCTGGAGGCAATGACCTCACAGTTGTCCCGTTACGCCTGGATATCAGAGGGGGCGGGTTGAGACCCCTGTTATCTTCTGCAAGATCTTCAAGCCCGGTTGTTCGGAATCTAGCTGCTCGGTAACGTAAAACTATGTATCTCATTAGGTCAAAATCATTGTTTTCAAGGAAAGTATCTACTATTCGATTACGCATACCACTTTTCAAATACTAAATACAAATACATTGCACAGACTCTTACCGCAGTCTGTGCCTGCCAAAAATTACACCCTTTCGACCACTTCTTTGTAAATGACAAACCGTTACACTTTCGGGAAAGTAGTAGACGCTCTTGCGCTAACGCTGGTTTGCAGCAGCGGCCTAGAGGCAATGACCTCACAGTTGCCCCGTGACGCCTGGATATCGGAGGGTGTGGGTTGAGACCCCTGTTATCTTCTGCAAGTTCTGCAAGCCCGGCTGTTCGGATCCTAGCTGCTCGGTAACGTAAAACTCTGTATCTCATTAGGTCAAAATCATTGTTTTCAAGGAAAGTACCTACTATTCGATTACGCATACCACTTTTCAAGTACTATATATGGTGTCTGTTTCTGTCGCCACGTTTTCCTTCGCACGTAGTAAAAGTTTGCATACGACCTCCAGCAGAACAGAAGGAAGCCACAGTGTATTGTAACTAGCTTAAGATGCATTTTGCACCTTAGCATATGGCAACGACACAGTTTCCTTGTAAATGATAAAGAGTGGCACCACTTCTTCGTAAATGACACGCCGTTACACTTTCGGGAAAGAAGTAGACGCTCTTGCGCTGACGCTGGTTTGCAGCAGCGACCTAGAGGCAGTGACCACACAGTTGCCCCGTGACGCCTGGATATCGGAGGGTGTGGGTTGAGACCCCTGTTATCTTCTGCAAGCCCGGCTGTTCGGAATCTAGCTGCTCGGTAACGTAAAACTCTGTATCTCATTAGGTCAAAATCATTGTTTTCAAGGAAAGTACCTACTATTCGATTACGCATACCACTTTTCAAATAATACATACAAATACATTGCACAGACTCTTACCGCAGTCTGTGCCTGCCAAAAATTATACCGTTTCGCCCACTTCTTCGTAAATGACACACCGTTAAACATTCGGGAGAGAAGTAGACGCTCTTGCGCTGACGCCGGTTTGCAGCAGCGACCTAGAGGCAATGACCTCACAGTTGTCCCGTGAGTCCGGGATATTGGAGGGTGTGGGTTGAGACCCCTGTTATCTTCTGCAAGCCCGGCTGTTCGGATTCTAGCTGCTCGGTAACGTAAAACTCTGTATCTCATTAGGTCAAAATCATTGTTTTCAAGGAAAGTACCTACTATTCGATTACGCATACCACTTTTCAAATTCTAAATACAAATACATTGCACAGACTCTTACCGCAGTCTGTGCCTGCCAAAAATTATACCGTTTCGACCACTTCTTCGTAAATGACACACCGTTACACTTTCGGGAAAGAAGTAGACGCTCTTGCGCTGACGCTGGTTTGCAGCAGCGACCTAGAGGCAATGACCTCACAGTTGCCCCGTGACGCCTGGATATCGGAGGGTGTGGGTTGAGACCCTTGTTATCTTCTGCAAGTTCTGCAAGCCCGGCTGTTCGGAATCTAGCTGCTCGGTAACGTAAAACTATGTATCTCATTATGTCAAAATCATTGTTTTCAAGGAAAGTATCTACTATTCGATTACGCATACCACTTTTCAAATACTAAATACAAATACATTGCACAGACTCTTACCGCAGTCTGTGCCTGCCAAAAATTATACCGTTTCGACCACTTCTTCGTAAATGACACACCGTTACACTTTCGGGAAAGAAGTAGACGCTCTTGCGCTGACGCTGGTTTGCAGCAGCGACCTAGAGGCAATGACCTCACAGTTGCCCCGTGACGCCTGGATATCGGAGGGTGTGGGTTGAGACCCCTGTTATCTTCTGCAAGTTCTTCAAGCCCGGTTGTTCGGAATCTAGCTGCTCGGTAACGTAAAACTATGTATCTCATTAGGTCAAAATCATTGTTTTCAAGGAAAGTATCTACTATCGATTACGCATACCACTTTTCAAATACTAAATACAAATACGTTGCACAGACTCTTACCGCAGTCTGTGCCTGCCAAAAATTATACCGTTTCGACCACTTCTTCGTAAATGACACACCGTTACACTTTCGGGAAAGAAGTAGACGCCCTTGCGCTGACGCTGGTTTGCAGCAGCGACCTAGAGGCAATGACCTCACAGTTGCCCCGTGACGCCTGGATATCGGAGGGTGTGGGTTGAGACCCCTGTTATCTTCTGCAAGTTCTGCAAGCACGGCTGTTCGGAATCTAACTGCTCGGTAACGTAAAACTATGTATCTCATTAGGTCAAAATCATTGTTTTCAAGGAAAGTATCTACTACTCGATTACGCATACCACTTTTCAAATACTAAATACAAATACATTGCACAGACTCTTACCGCAGTCTGTGCCTGCCAAAAATTATACCGTTTCGACCACTTCTTCGTAAATGACACACCGTTACACTTTCGGGAAAGAAGTAGACGCTCTTGCGCTGACGCTGGTTTGCAGCAGCGACCTAGAGGCAATGACCTCACAGTTGCCCCGTGACGCCTGGATATCGGAGGGTGTGGGTTGAGACCCCTGTTATCTTCTGCAAGTTCTTCAAGCCCGGTTGTTGGGAATCTAGCTGCTCGGTAACGTAAAACTATGTATCTCATTAGGTCAAAATCATTGTTTTCAAGGAAAGTATCTACTATTCGATTACGCATACCACTTTTCAAATACTAAATACAAATACATTGCACAGACTCTTACCGCAGTCTGTGCCTGCCAAAAATTATACCGTTTCGACCACTTCTTCGTAAATGACACACCGTTACACTTTCGGGAAAGAAGTAGACGCTCTTGCGCTGACGCTGGTTTGCAGCAGCGACCTAGAGGCAATGACCTCACAGTTGCCCCGTGACGCCTAGATATCGGAGGGTGTGGGTTGAGACCCCTGTTATCTTCTGCAAGTTCTGCAAGCCCGGCTGTTCGGAATCTAGCTGCTCGGTAACGTAAAACTCTGTATCTCATTAGGTCAAAATCATTGTTTTCAAGGAAAGTACCCACTATTCGATTACGCATACCACTTTTCAGGTACTAAATACAAATACAATGCACAGACTATTACCGCAGTCTGTGCCTGCCAAAAATTACACTGTTTCGACCACTTCTTCGTAAATGACACACCGTTACACATTCAGGAAAGAAGTAGACGCTCTTGCGCTGACGCTTCTTTGCAGCAGCGACCTAGAGGCAGTGACCACACAGTTGCCCCGTGACGCCTGGATATCGGAGGGTGTGGGTTGAGACCCCTGTTATCTTCTGCAAGCCCGGCTGTTCGGAATCTATCTGCTCGGTAACGTAAAACTCTGTATCTCATTAGGTCAAAATCATTGTTTTCAAGGAAAGTACCTACTATTCGATTACGCATACCACTTTTCAAATAATACATACAAATACATTGCACAGACTCTTACCGCAGTCTGTGCCTGCCAAAAATTATACCGTTTCGCCCACTTCTTCGTAAATGACACACCGTTAAACATTCGGGAGAGAAGTAGACGCTCTTGCGCTGACGCCGGTTTGCAGCAGCGACCTAGAGGCAATGACCTCACAGTTGTCCCGTGAGTCCGGGATATCGGAGGGTGTGGGTTGAGACCCCTGTTATCTTCTGCAAGCCCGGCTGTTCGGATTCTAGCTGCTCGGTAACGTAAAACTCTGTATCTCATTAGGTCAAAATCATTGTTTTCAAGGAAAGTACCTACTATTCGATTACGCATACCACTTTTCAAATTCTAAATACAAATACATTGCACAGACTCTTACCGCAGTCTGTGCCTGCCAAAAATTATACCGTTTCGACCACTTCTTCGTAAATGACACACCGTTACACTTTCGGGAAAGAAGTAGACGCTCTTGCGCTGACGGTGGTTTGCAGCAGCGACCTAGAGGCAATGACCTCACAGTTGCCCCGTGACGCCTGGATATCGGATGGTGTGGGTTGAGACCCCTGTTATCTTCTGCAAGTTCTGCAAGCCCGGCTGTTCGGAATCTAGCTGCTCGGTAACGTAAAACTATGTATCTCATTATGTCAAAATCATTGTTTTCAAGGAAAGTATCTACTATTCGATTACGCATACCACTTTTCAAATACTAAATACAAATACATTGCACAGACTCTTACCGCAGTCTGTGCCTGCCAAAAATTATACCGTTTCGACCACTTCTTCGTAAATGACACACCGTTACACTTTCGGGAAAGAAGTAGACGCTCTTGCGCTGACGCTGGTTTGCAGCAGCGACCTAGAGGCAATGACCTCACAGTTGCCCCGTGACGCCTGGATATCGGAGGGTGTGGGTTGAGACCCGTGTTATCTACTGCAAGTTCTTCAAGCCCGGTTGTTCGGAATCTAGCTGCTCGGTAACGTAAAACTATGTATCTCATTAGGTCAAAACCATTGTTTTCAAGGAAAGTATCTACTATTCGATTACGCATACCACTTTTCAAATACTAAATACAAATACATTGCACAGACTCTTACCGCAGTCTGTGCCTGCCAAAAATTATACCGTTTCGACCACTTCTTCGTAAATGACACACCGTTACACTTTCGGGAAAGAAGTAGACGCTCTTGCGCTGAACCTGGTTTGCAGCAGCGACCTAGAGGCAATGACCTCACAGTTGCCCCGTGACGCCTGGATATCGGAGGGTGTGGGTTGAGACCCCTGTTATCTTCTGCAAGTTCTGCAAGCCCGGCTGTTCGGAATCTAGCTGCTCGGTAACGTAAAACTATGTATCTCATTAGGTCAAAATCATTGTTTTCAAGGAAAGTATCTACTATTCGATTACGCATACCACTTTTCAAATACTAAATACAAATACATTGCACAGACTCTTACCGCAGTCTGTGCCTGCCAAAAATTATACCGTTTCGACCACTTCTTCGTAAATGACACACCGTTACACTTTCGGGAAAGAAGTAGACGCTCTTGCGCTGACGCTGGTTTGCAGCAGCGACCTAGAGGCAATGACCTCACAGTTGCCCCGTGACGCCTGGATATCGGAGGGTGTGGGTTGAGACCCCTGTTATCTTCTGCAAGTTCTGCAAGCCCGGCTGTTCGGAATCTAGCTGCTCGGTAACGTAAAACTATGTATCTCATTAGGTCAAAATCATTGTTTTCAAGGAAAGTATCTACTATTCGATTACGCATACCACTTTTCAAATACTAAATACAAATACGTTGCACAGACTCTTACCGCAGTCTGTGCCTGCCAAAAATTATACCGTTTCGACCACTTCTTCGTAAATGACACACCGTTACACTTTCGGGAAAGAAGTAGAGGCTCTTGCGCTGACGCTGGTTTGCAGCAGCGACCTAGAGGCAATGACCTCACAGTTGCCCCGTGACGCCTGGATATCGGAGGGTGTGGGTTGAGACCCCTGTTATCTTCTGCAAGTTCTGCAAGCCCGGCTGTTCGGATCCTAGCTGCTCGGTAACGTAAAACTCTGTATCTCATTAGGTCAAAATCATTGTTTTCAAGGAAAGTACCTACTATTCGATTACGCATACCACTTTTCAAGTACTATATATGGTGTCTGTTTCTGTCGCCACGTTTTACTTCGCACGTAGTAAAAGTTTGCATATGACCTCCAGCAGAACAGAAGGAAGCCACAGTTTATTGTAACTAGCTTAAGATGCATTTTGCACCTTAGCATATGGCAACGACACAGTTAGCTTGTAAATGATAAAGAGTGGCACCACTTCTTCGTAAATGACACACCGTTACACTTTCGGGAAAGAAGTAGACGCTCTTGCGCTGACGCTGGTTTGCAGCAGCGACCTAGAGGCAATGACCTCACAGTTGCCCCGTGACGCCTGGATATCGGAGGGTGTGGGTTGAGACCCCTGTTATCTTCTGCAAGTTCTGCAAGCCCGGCATTTCGGAATCTAGCTGCTCGGTAACGTAAAACTATGTATCTCATTAGGTCAAAATCATTGTTTTCAAGGAAAGTATCTACTATTCGATTACGCATACCACTTATCAAATACTAAATACAAATACATTGCACAGACTCTTACCGCAGTCTGTGCCTGCCAAAAATTATACCGTTTCGACCACTTCTTCGTAAATGACACACCGTTACACTTTCGGGAAAGAAGTAGACGCTCTTGCGCTGACGCTGGTTTGCAGCAGCGACCTAGAGGCATTGACCTCACAGTTGCCCCGTGACGCCTGGATATCGGGGGTGTGGGTTGAGACCCCTGTTATCTTCTGCAAGTTCTTCAAGCCCGGTTGTTCGGAATCTAGCTGCTCGGTAACGTAAAACTATGTATCTCATTAGGTCAAAATCATTGTTTTCAAGGAAAGTATCTACTATTCGATTACGCATACCACTTTTCAAATACTAAATACAAATACATTGCACAGACTCTTACCGCAGTCTGTGCCTGCCAAAAATTATACCGTTTCGACCACTTCTTCGTAAATGACACACCGTTACACTTTCGGGAAAGAAGTAGACGCTCTTGCGCTGACGCTGGTTTGCAGCAGCGACCTAGAGGCAATGACCTCACAGTTGCCCCGTGACGCCTGGATATCGGAGGGTGTGGGATGAGACTCCTGTTATCTTCTGCAAGTTCTGCAAGCCCGGCTGTTCGGATCCTAGCTGCTCGGTAACGTAAAACTCTGTATCTCATTAGGTCAAAATCATTGTTTTCAAGGAAAGTACCTACTATTCGACTACGCATACCACTTTTCAAATAATACATACAAATACATTGCACAGACTCTTACCGCAGTCTGTGATGCCAAAAATTATACCGTTTCGACCACTTCTTCGTAAATGACACACCGTTAAACATTCGGTAGAGAAGTAGACGCCCTTGCGCTGACGCCGGTTTGCAGCAGCGACCTAGAGGCAATGACCTCACAGTTGTCCCGTGAGTCCGGGATATCGGAGGGTGTGGGTTGAGACCCCTGTTATCTTCTGCAAGCCCGGCTGTTCGGATTCTAGCTGCTCGGTAACGTAAAACTCTGTATCTCATTAGGTCAAAATCATTGTTTTCAAGGAAAGTACCTACTATTCGATTACGCATACCACTTTTCAAATACTAAATACAAATACATTGCACAGACTGTTACCGCAGTCTGTGCCTGCCAAAAATTATACCGTTTCGACCACTTCTTCGTAAATGACACACCGTTACACTTTCGGGAAAGAAGTAGACGCTCTTGCGCTGACGCTGGTTTGCAGCAGCGACCTAGAGGCAATGACCTCACAGTTGCCCCGTGACGCCTGGATATCGGAGGGTGTGGGTTGAGACTCCTGTTATCTTCTGCAAGTTCTGCAAGCCCGGTTGTTCGGAATCTAGCTGATCGGTAACGTAAAACTCTGTATCTCATTAGGTCAAAATCATTGTTTTCAAGGAAAGTAACTCCTATTCGATTACGCATACCACTTTTCAAATACTAAACACAAATACATTGCACAGACTCTTACCGTAGTCTGTGCCTCCCAAAAATTATACCGTTTCGACCACTTCTTCGTAAATGACACACCGTTACACTTTCGGGAAAGAAGTAGATGCTCTTGCGCTGACGGTGGTTTGCAGCAGCGACCTAGAGGCAATGACCTCACAGTTGCCCCGTGACGCCTGGATATCGGAGGGTGTGGGTTGAGACCCCTGTTATCTTCTGCAAGTTCTTCAAGCCCGGTCGTTCGGAATCTAGCTGCTCGGTAACGTAAAACTCTGTATCTCATTAGGTCAAAATCATTGTTTTCAAGGAAAGTACCTACTATTCGATTACGCATACCACTTTTCAAATACTAAATACAAATACATTGCACAGACTCTTACCGCAGTCTGTGCCTGCCAAAAATAACACTGTTTCGACCACTTCTTCGTAAATGACACCGTTACACTTTCGGGAAAGTAGTAGACTCTCTTGCGCTGACGGTGGGTTGCAGCAGCGACCTAGAGGCAGTGACCTCACAGTTGCCCCGCGATGCCTGGATATCGGAGGGTGTGGGTTGAGACCCCTGTTATCTTCTGCAAGTTCTTCAAGCCCAGTTGTTCGGAATCTAGCTGCTCGGTAACGTAAAACTATGTATCTCATTATGTCAAAATCATTGTTTTCAAGGAAAGCATCTACTATTCGATTACGCATACCACTTTTCAAATACTAAATACAAATACAATGCACAGACCCTTACCGCAGTCTGTGCCTGCCAAAAATTACACCGTTTCGACCACTTCTTCGTAAATGACACACCGTTACACTTTGGTAAAAGAAGTAGACGCTCTTGCGCTGACGCTGGATTGCAGCAGCGACCTACAGGCAATGACCTCACATTTGCCCCGTGACGCCTGGATATCGGAGGGTGTGGGTTGAGACCCCTGTTGACTTCTGCAAGCCCGGCTGTTCGGATCCTAGCTGCTCGGTAACGTAAAACTCTGTATCTCATTAGGTCAAAATCATTGTTTTCAAGGAAAGTACCTACTATTCGATTACGCATACCACTTTTCAAATACTAAATACAAATACATTGCACAGACTCTTACCGCAGTCTGTGCCTGCCAAAAATTACACCGTTTCGACCACTTCTTTGTAAATGACAAACCGTTACACTTTCGGGAAAGAAGTAGACGCTCTTGCGCTGACGCTGGTTTGCAGCAGCGGGCTAGAGGCAATGACCTCACAGTTGCCCCGTGACGCCTGGATATCGGAGGGTGTGGGTTGAGACCCCTGTTATCTTCTGCAAGTTCTGCAAGCCCGGCTGTTCGGAATGTAGCTGCTCGGTAACGTAAAACTCTGTATCTCATTAGGTTAAAAGCATTGTTTTCAAGGAAAGTACCTACTATTCGATTACGCATACCACTTTTCAAGTACTATATATGGTGTCTGTTTCTGTCGCCACGTTTTCCTTCGCACGTAGTAAAAGTTTGCATACGACCTCCAGCAGAAAAGAAGGAAGCCACACTGTATTGTAACTAGCTTAAGATGCATTTTGCACCTTAGCATATGGCAACGACACAGTTTCCTTGTAAATGATAAAGAGTGGCACCACTTCTTCGTAAATGACACACCGTTACACTTTCGGGAAAGAAGTAGACGCTCTTGCGCTGACGCTGGTTTGCAGCAGCGACCTAGAGGCAATGACCTCACAGTTGCCCCGTGACGCCTGGATATCGGAGTGTGTGGGTTGAGACCCCTGTTGACTTCTGCAAGCTCGGCTGTTCGGATCCTAGCTGCTCGGTAACGTAAAACTCTGTATCTCATTAGGTCAAAATCATTGTTTTCAAGGAAAGTACCTACTATTCGATTACGCATACCACTTTTCAAATAATACATACAAATACATGGCACAGACTCTTACCGCAGTCTGTGCCTGCCAAAAATTATACCGTTTCGACCACTTCTTCGTAAATGACACACCGTTACACTTTCGGGAAAGAAGTAGACTCTCTTGCGCTGACGGTGGTTTGCAGCAGCGACCTAGAGGCAATGACCTCACAGTTGCCCCGTGACGCCTGGATATCAGAGGGGGTGGGTTGAGACCCCTGTTATCTTCTGCAAGTTCTTCAAGCCCGGTTGTTCGGAATCTAGCTGCTCGGTAACGTAAAACTATGTATCTCATTAGGTCAAAATCATTGTTTTCAAGGAAAGTATCTACTATTCGATTACGCATACCACTTTTCAAATACTAAATACAAATACATTGCACAGACTCTTACCGCAGTCTGTGCCTATCAAAAATTATACCGTTTCGACCACTTCTTCGTAAATGACACACCGTTACACTTTCGGGAAAGAAGTAGACGCTCTTGCGCTGACGCTGGTTTGCAGCAGCGACCTAGAGGCAATGACCTCACAGTTGCCACGTGACGCCTGGATATCGGAGGGTGTGGGTTGAGACTCCTGTTATCTTCTGCAAGTTCTGCAAGCCCGGTTGTTCGGAATCTAGGTGATCGGTAACGTAAAACTCTGTATCTCATTAGGTCAAAATCATTGTTTTAAAGGAAAGTACCTACTATTCGATTACGCATACCACTTTTCAAATACTAAATACAAATACATTGCACAGACTCTTGCCGTAGTCTGTGCCTCCCAAAAATTATACCGTTTCGACCACTTCTTCGTAAATGACACACCGTTACACTTTCGGGAAAGAAGTAGATGCTCTTGCGCTGACGCTGGTTTGCAGCAGCGACCTACAGGCAATGACCTCACAGTTGCCCCGTGACGCCTGGATATCGGAGGGTGTGGGTTGAGACCCCTGTTATCTTCTGCAACTTCTTCAAGCCCGTTCGTTCGGAATCTAGCTGCTCGGTAACGTAAAACTCTGTATCTCATTAGGTCAAAATCATTGTTTTCAAGGAAAGTACCTACTATTCGATTACGCATACCACTTTTCAAATACTAAATACAAATACATTGCACAGACTCTTACCGCAGTCTGTGCCTATCAAAAATTATACCGTTTCGACCACTTCTTCGTAAATGACACACCGTTACACTTTCGTAAAAGAAGTAGACGCTCTTGCGCTGACGCTGGATTGCAGCAGCGACCTACAGGCAATGACCTCACATTTGCCCCGTGACGCCTGGATATCGGAGGGTGTGGGTTGAGACCCCTGTTAACTTCTGCAAGCCGGGCTGTTCGGATTCTTGCTGCTCGGTAACGTAAAACTCTGTATCTCATTAGGTCAAAATGATTGTTTTCAAGGAAAGTACCTACTATTCGATTACGCATACCACTTTTCAAATACTAAATACAAATACATTGCACAGACTCTTACCACAGTCTGTGCCTGCCAAAAAATTTACCGTTTCGACCACTTTTTCGTAAATGGCACACTGTTACACTTTCGGGAAAGAAGTAGACGCTCTTGCGCTGATGCTGGTGTGCAGCAGCGACCTAGAGGCAATGACCTCACAGTTGCCCCGTGAGTCCGGGACATTGGAGGGTGTGGGTTGAGACCCCTGTTATCTTCTGCAAGTTCTGCAAGCCCGGCTGTTCGGAATCTAGCAGCTCGGTAACGTAAATCTCTGTATCTCATTAGGTCAAAATCATTGTTTTCAAGGAAAGTACCTACTATTCGATTACGCATACCACTTTTCAAATACTAAATACAAATACATTGCACAGACTCTTACCGCAGTCCGTGCCTGCCAAAAATTACACCGTTTCGACCACTTCTTCGTAAATGACACACCGTTACACTTTGGGGAAAGAAGTAGACTCTCTTGCGCTGACGGTGGTTTGCAGCAGCGACCTAGAGGCAATGACCTCACAGTTGCCCCGTGACGCCTGGATATCGGAGGGTGTGCGTTGAGACCCCTGTTATCTTCTGCAAGTTCTTCAAGCACGGTTGTTCGAAATCTAGCTGCTCGGTAACGTAAAACTCTGTATCTCATTAGGTCAAAATCATTGTTTTCAAGGAAAGTACCTACTATTCGATTACGTATACCACTTTTCAAGTACTAAATACAAATACATTGCACAGACTCTTACCGCAGTCTGTGCCTGCCAAAAATTACACCGTTTCGACCACTTCTTCGTAAATGACACACCGTTACACTTTCGTAAAAGAAGTAGACGCTCTTGCGCTGACGCTGGATTGCAGCAGCGACCTACAGGCAATGACCTCACATTTGCCCCGTGACGCCTGGATTTCGGAGGGTGTGGGTTGAGACCCCTGTTAACTTCTACAAGCCCGGCTGTTCGGATTCTTGCTGCTCGGTAACGTAAAACTCTGTATCTCATTAGGTCAAAATCATTGTTTTCAAGGAAAGTACCTACTATTCGATTACGCATACCACTTTTCAAATACTAAATACAAATACATTGCACAGACTCTTACGGCAGTCTGTGCCTGCCAAAAATTATACCGTTTCGACCACTTTTTCGTAAATGACACACCGTTACACTTTCGTAAAAGAAGTAGACGCTCTTGCGCTGACGCTGGATTGCAGCAGCGACCTACAGGCAATGACCTCCCATTTGCCCCGTGACGCCTGGATTTCGGAGGGTGTGGGTTGAGACCCCTGTTAACTTCTACAAGCCCGGCTGTTCGGATTCTTGCTGCTCGGTAACGTAAAACTCTGTATCTCATTAGGTCAAAATCATTGTTTTCAAGGAAAGTACCTACTATTCGATTACGCATACCACTTTTCAAATACTAAATACAAATACATTGCACAGACTCTTACGGCAGTCTGTGCCTGCCAAAAATTATACCGTTTCGACCACTTTTTCGTAAATGACACACCGTTACACTTTCGGGAAAGAAGTAGACTCTCTTGCGCTGACGGTGGTTTGCAGCAGCGACCTAGAGGCAATGACCTCACAGTTGCCCCGTGACGCCTGGATATCGGAGGGTGTGCGTTGAGACCCCTGTTATCTTCTGCAAGTTCTTCAAGCACGGTTGTTCGAAATCTAGCTGCTCGGTAACGTAAAACTCTGTATCTCATTAGGTCAAAATCATTGTTTTCAAGGAAAGTACCTACTATTCGATTACGTATACCACTTTTCAAGTACTAAATACAAATACATTGCACAGACTCTTACCGCAGTCTGTGCCTGCCAAAAATTACACCGTTTCGACCACTTCTTCGTAAATGACACACCGTTACACTTTCGTAAAAGAAGTAGACGCTCTTGCGCTGACGCTGGATTGCAGCAGCGACCTACAGGCAATGACCTCACATTTGCCCCGTGACGCCTGGATTTCGGAGGGTGTGGGTTGAGACCCCTGTTAACTTCTACAAGCCCGGCTGTTCGGATTCTTGCTGCTCGGTAACGTAAAACTCTGTATCTCATTAGGTCAAAATCATTGTTTTCAAGGAAAGTACCTACTATTCGATTACGCATACCACTTTTCAAATACTAAATACAAATACATTGCACAGACTCTTACGGCAGTCTGTGCCTGCCAAAAATTACACCGTTTCGACCACTTTTTCGTAAATGGCACACCGTTACACATTCGGGAAAGAAGTAGACGCTCTTGCGCTGATGCTGGTTTGCAGCAGCGACCTAGAGGCAATGACCTCACAGTTGCCCCGTGACGCCTGGATATCGGAGGGTGTGCGTTGAGACCCCTGTTATCTTCTGCAAGTTCTTCAAGCCCGGTTGTTCGAAATCTAGCTGCTCGGTAACGTAAAACTCTGTATCTCATTAGGTCAAAATCATTGTTTTCAAGGAAAGTACCTACTATTCGATTACGCATACCACTTTTCAAGTACTAAATACAAATACATTGCACAGACTCTTACCGCAGTCTGTGCCTGCCAAAAATTACACCGTTTCGACCACTTCTTCGTAAATGACACACCGTTACACTTTCGGGAAAGAAGTAGACGCTCTTGCGCTGACGCTGGCTTGCAGCAGCGACCTAGAGGCAATGACCTCACAGTTGCCCCGTGACGCCTGGATATCGGAGAGTGTGGGTTGAGACCCCTGTTATCTTCTGCAAGTTCTGCAAGCCCGGCTGTTCGGAATGTAGCTGCTCGGTAACGTAAAACTCTGTATCTCATTAGGTCAAAATCATTGTTTTCAAGGAAAGTACCTACTATTCGATTAGGCATACCACTTTTCAAGTACTAAATATGGTGTCTGTTTCTGTCGCCACGTTTTTCTTTGCACGTAGTAGAAGTTTGCATACGACCTCCAGCAGAACAGAAAGAAGCCACAGTGTATTGTAACTAGCTTAAGATGCATTTTGCACCTTAGCATATGGCAACGACACAGTTTCCTTGTAAATGATAAAGAGTGGCACCACTTCTTCATAAATGACACACCGTTACACTTTCGGGAAAGAAGTAGACGCTCTTGCACTGACGCTGGTTTGCAGCAGCGACCTAGAGGCAATGACCTCACAGATGCCCCGTGACGCCTGGATATCGGAGGGTGTGGGTTGAGACCCCTGTTATCCTCTGCAAGTTCTGCAAGCCCGGCTGTTCGGAATCTAGCTGCTCGGTAACGTAAAACTCTGTATCTCATTAGGTCAAAATCATTGTTTTCAAGGAAAGTACCTACTATTCGATTACGCATACCACTTTTCAAATACTAAATACAAATACATTGCACAGACTCTTACCGCAGTCTGTGCCTGCCAAAAATTACACCGTTTCGACCACTTCTTCGTAAATGACACACCGTTACACTTTCGGGAAAGAAGTAGACGCTCTTGCGCTGACGCTGGTTTGCAGCAGCGACCAAGAGGCAATGACCTCACAGTTGCCCCGTGACGCCTGGATATCGGAGGGTGTGGGTTGAGACCCCTGTTATCTTCTGCAAGTTCTGCAAGCCCGGCTGTTCGGAATCTAGCTGCTCGGTAACGTAAAACTCTGTATCTCATTAGGTCAAAATCATTGTTTTCAAGGAAAGTACCTACTATTCGATTACGCATACCACTTTTCAAATAATACATACAAATACATTGCACAGACTCTTACGGCAGTCTGTGCCTGCCAAAAATTATACCGTTTCGACCACTTCTTCGTAAATGACACACCGTTACACATTCGGAAGAGAAGTAGACGCTCTTGCGCTGACGCTGGTTTGCAGCAGCGACCTAGAGGCAATGACCTCACAGTTGTCCCTGGAGTCCGGGATATCGGAGGGTGTGGGTTGAGACCCCTGTTATCTTCTGCAAGCCCGGCTGTTCGGATTCTAGCTGCTCGGTAACGTAAAACTCTGTATCTCATTAGGTCAAAATCATTGTTTTCAAGGAAAGTACCTACTATTCGGTACGCATACCACTTTTCAAATACTAAATACAAAAACATTGCACAGTCTCTTACCGCAGTCTGTGCCTCCCAAAAATTATACCGTTTCGACCACTTCTTCGTAAATGACACACCGTTACACTTTCGGGAAAGAAGTAGATGCTCTTGCGCTGACGCTGGTTTGCAGCAGCGACCTAGAGGCAATGACCTCACAGTTGCCCCGTGACGCCGGGATATCGGAGGGTGTGGGTTGAGACCCCTGTTATCTTCTGCAAGTTCTTCAAGCCCGGTCGTTCGGAATCTAGCTGCTCGGTAACGTAAAACTCTGTATCTCATTAGGTCAAAATCATTGTTTTCAAGGAAAGTACCTACTATTCGATTACGCATACCACTTTTCAAATACTAAATACAAATACATTGCACAGACTCTTACCGCCGTCTGTGCCTGCCAAAAATTACACTGTTTCGACCACTTCTTCGTAAATGACACACTTACACTTTCGGGAAAGATGTAGACTCTCTTGCGCTGACGGTGGTTTGCAGCAGCGACCTAGAGGCAATGACCTCACAGTTGCTCCGTGATGCCTGGATATCGGAGGGTGTGCGTTGTGACCCCTGTTATCTTCTGCAAGTTTTTCAAGCCCGGTTGTTCGTAATCTAGCTGCTCGGTAACGTAAAACTATGTATCTCATTAGGTCAAAATCATTGTTTTCAAGGAAAGTATCTACTATTCGATTACGCATACCACTTTTCAAATACTAAATACAAATACATTGCACTGACCCTTACCGCAGTCTGTGCCTGCCAAAAATTACACCGTTTCGACCACTTCTTCGTAAATGACACACCGTTACACTTTCGGGAAAGAAGTAGACGCTCTTGCGCTGACGCTGGATTGCAGCTGCGACCTACAGGCAATGACCTCACATTTGCCCCGTGACGCCTGGATATCGGAGGGTGTGGGTTGAGACCCCTGTTAACTTCTGCAAGCCCGGCTGTTCGGATTCTTGCTTCTCGGTAACGTAAAACTCTGTATCTCATTAGGTCAAAATCATTGTTTTCAAGGAAAGTACCTACTATTCGATTACGCATACCACTTTTCAAATACTAAATACAAATACATTGCACAGACTCTTACCACAGTCTGTGCCTGCCAAAAATTATACCGTTTCGACCAGTTTTTCGTAAATGGCACACCGTTACACATTCGGGAAAGAAGTAGACGCTCTTGCGCTGATGCTGGTTTGCAGCAGCGACCTAGAGGCAATGACCTCACAGTTGCCCCATGAGTCCGGGACATTGGAGGGTGTGGGTTGAGACCCCTGTTATCTTCTGCAAGTTCTGCAAGCCCGGCTGTTCGGAATGTAGCTGCTCGGTAACGTAAAACTCTGTATCTCATTAGGTCTAAATCATTGTTTTCAAGGAAAGTACCTACTATTCGATTACGCATACGACTTTTCAAGTACTAAATACAAATACATTGCACAGACTCTTACCGCAGTCTGTGCCTGCCAAAAATTACACCGTTTCGACCACTTCTTCGTAAATGACACACCGTTACACTTTCGTAAAAGAAGTAGACGCTCTTGCGCTGACGCTGGATTGCAGCAGCGACCTACAGGCAATGACCTCACATTTGCCCCGTGACGCCTGGATATCGGAGGGTGTGGGTTGAGACCCCTGTTAACTTCTACAAGCCCGGCTGTTCGGATTCTTGCTGCTCGGTAACGTAAAACTCTGTATCTCATTAGGTCAATATCATTGTTTTCAAGGAAAGTACCTACTATTCGATTACGCATACCACTTTTCAAATACTAAATACAAATACATTGCACAGACTCTTACCACAGTCTGTGCCTGCCAAAAATTATACCGTTTCGACCACTTTTTCGTAAATGGCACACCGTTACACATTCGGGAAAGAAGTAGATGCTCTTGCGCTGATGCTGGTTTGCAGCAGCGACCTAGAGGCAATGACCTCACAGTTGCCCCGTGACGCCTGGATATCGGAGGGTGTGCGTTGAGACCCCTGTTATCTTCTGCAAGTTCTTCAAGCCCGGTTGTTCGAAATCTAGCTGCTCGGTAACGTAAAACTCTGTATCTCATTAGGTCAAAATCATTGTTTTCAAGGAAAGTACCTACTATTCGATTACGCATACCACTTTTCAAGTACTAAATACAAATACATTGCACAGACTCTTACCGCAGTCTGTGCCTGCCAAAAATTACACCGTTTCGACCACTTCTTCGTAAATGACACACCGTTACACTTTCGGGAAAGAAGTAGACGCTCTTGCGCTGACGCTGGCTTGCAGCAGCGACCTAGAGGCAATGACCTCACAGTTGCCCCGTGACGCCTGGATATCGGAGAGTGTGGGTTGAGACCCCTGTTATCTTCTGCAAGTTCTGCAAGCCCGGCTGTTCGGAATGTAGCTGCTCGGTAACGTAAAACTCTGTATCTCATTAGGTCAAAATCATTGTTTTCAAGGAAAGTACCTACTATTCGATTAGGCATACCACTTTTCAAGTACTAAATATGGTGTCTGTTTCTGTCGCCACGTTTTTCTTTGCACGTAGTAGAAGTTTGCATACGACCTCCAGCAGAACAGAAGGAAGCCACAGTGTATTGTAACTAGCTTAAGATGCATTTTGCACCTTAGCATATGGCAACGACACAGTTTCCTTGTAAATGATAAAGAGTTGCACCACTTCTTCATAAATGACACACCGTTACACTTTCGGGAAAGAAGTAGACGCTCTTGCACTGACGCTGGTTTGCAGCAGCGACCAAGAGGCAATGACCTCACAGTTGCCCCGTGACGCCTGGATATCGGAGGGTGTGGGTTGAGACCCCTGTTATCTTCTGCAAGTTCTGCAAGCCCGGCTGTTCGGAATCTAGCTGCTCGGTAACGTAAAACTCTGTATCTCATTAGGTCAAAATCATTGTTTTCAAGGAAAGTACCTACTATTCGATTACGCATACCACTTTTCAAATAATACATACAAATACATTGCACAGACTCTTACCGCAGTCTGTGCCTGCCAAAAATTATACCGTTTCGACCACTTCTTCGTAAATGACACACCGTTACACATTCGGGAGAGAAGTAGACGCTCTTGCGCTGACGCTGGTTTGCAGCAGCGACCTAGGGGCAATGACCTCACAGTTGTCCCGTGAGTCCGGGATATCGGAGGGTGTGGGTTGAGACCCCTGTTATCTTCTGCAAGCCCGGCTGTTCGGATTCTAGCTGCTCGGTAACGTAAAACTCTGTATCTCATTAGGTCAAAATCATTGTTTTCAAGGAAAGTACCTACTATTCGATTACGCATACCACTTTTCAAATACTAAATACAAATACATTGCACAGACCCTTACCGCAGTCTGTGCCTCCCAAAAATTATACCGTTTCGACCACTTCTTCGTAAATGACACACCGTTACACTTTCGGGAAAGAAGTAGATGCTCTTGCGCTGACGCTGGTTTGCAGCAGCGACCTAGAGGCAATGACCTCACAGTTGCCCCGTGACGCCTGGATATCGGAGGGTGTGGGTTGAGACCCCTGTTATCTTCTGCAAGTACTTCAAGCCCGGCTGTTCGGAATCTAGCTGCTCGGTAACGTAAAACTCTGTATCTCATTAGGTCAAAATCATTGTTTTCAAGGAAAGTACGTACTATTCGATTACGCATACCACTTTTCAAATACTAAAAACAAATACATTGCACAGACTCTTACCGCAGTCTGTGCCTGCCAAAAATTACACTGTTTCGACCACTTCTTCGTAAATGACACACTTACACTTTCGGGAAAGATGTAGACTCTCTTGCGCTGACGGTGGTTTGCAGCAGCGACCTAGAGGCAGTGACCTCACAGTTGCCCCGTGATGCCTGGATATCGGAGGGTGTGCGTTGAGACCCCTGTTATCTTCTGCAAGTTTTTCAAGCCCGGTTGTTCGTAATCTAGCTGCTCGGTAACGTAAAACTATGTATCTCATTAGGTCAAAATCATTGTTTTCAAGGAAAGTATCTACCATTCGATTACGCATACCACTTTTCAAATACTAAATACAAATACATTGCACTGACTCTTACCGCAGTCTGTGCCTGCCAAAAATTACACCGTTTCGACCACTTCTTCGTAAATGACACACCGTTACACTTTCGTAAAAGAAGTAGACGCTCTTGCGCTGACGCTGGATTGCAGCAGCAACCTACAGGCAATGACCTCACATTTGCCCCGTGACGCCTGGATATCGGAGGGTGTGGGTTGAGACCCCTGTTAACTTCTGCAAGCCCGGCTGTTCGGATTCTTGCTTCTCGGTAACGTAAAACTCTGTATCTCATTAGGTCAAAATCATTGTTTTCAAGGAAAGTACCTACTATTCGATTACGCATACCACTTTTCAAATACTAAATACAAATACATTGCACAGACTATTACCACAGTCTGTGCCTGCCAAAAATTATACCGTTTCGACCAGTTTTTCGTAAATGGCACACCGTTACACGTTCGGGAAAGAAGTAGACGCTCTTGCGCTGATGCTGGTTTGCAGCAGCGACCTAGAGGCAATGACCTCACAGTTGCCCCATGAGTCCGGGACATTGGAGGGTGTGGGTTGAGACCCCTGTTATCTTCTGCAAGTTCTTCAAGCCCGGCTGTTCGGAATCTAGCTGCTCGGTAACGTAAAACTCTGTATCTCATTAGGTCAAAATCATTGTTTTCAAGGAAAGTACCTACTATTCGATTACGCATACCACTTTTCAAATACTAAATACAAATACATTGCACAGACTCTTACCGCAGTCTGTGCCTGCCAAAAATTACACCGTTTCGACCACTTCTTCGTAAATGACACACCGTTACACTTTCGGGAAAGAAGTAGACTCTCTTGCGCTGACGGTGTTTTGCAGCAGCGACCTAGAGGCAATGACCTCACAGTTGCCCCGTGACGCCTGGATATCGGAGGGTGTGGGTTGAGACCCCTGTTATCTTCTGCAAGTTCTTCAAGCCCGGTTGTTCTAAATCTAGCTGCTCGGTAACGTAAAACTCTGTATCTCATTAGGTCAAAATCATTGTTTTCAAGGAAAGTACCTACTATTCGATTACGCATACCACTTTTCAAATACTAAATACAAATACATTGCACAGACTCTTACCGCAGTCTGTGTCTGCCAAAAATTACACCGTTTCGACCACTTCTTCGTAAATGACACACCGTTACACTTTCGTAAAAGAAGTAGACGCTCTTGCGCTGACGCTGGATTGCAGCAGCGACCTACAGGCAATGACCTCACATTTGCCCCGTGACGCCTGGATATCGGAGGGTGTGGGTTGAGACCCCTGTTAACTTCTACAAGCCCGGCTGTTCGGATTCTTGCTGCTCGGTAACGTAAAACTCTGTATCTCATTAGGTCAATATCATTGTTTTCAAGGAAAGTACCTACTATTCGATTACGCATACCACTTTTCAAATACTAAATACAAATACATTGCACAGACTCTTACCACAGTCTGTGCCTGCCAAAAATTATACCGTTTCGACCACTTTTTCGTAAATGGCACACCGTTACACATTCGGGAAAGAAGTAGATGCTCTTGCGCTGATGCTGGTTTGCAGCAGCGACCTAGAGGCAATGACCTCACAGTTGCCCCGTGACGCCTGGATATCGGAGGGTGTGCGTTGAGACCCCTGTTATCTTCTGCAAGTTCTTCAAGCCCGGTTGTTCGAAATCTAGCTGCTCGGTAACGTAAAACTCTGTATCTCATTAGGTCAAAATCATTGTTTTCAAGGAAAGTACCTACTATTCGATTACGCATACCACTTTTCAAGTACTAAATACAAATACATTGCACAGACTCTTACCGCAGTCTGTGCCTGCCAAAAATTACACCGTTTCGACCACTTCTTCGTAAATGACACACCGTTACACTTTCGGGAAAGAAGTAGACGCTCTTGCGCTGACGCTGGCTTGCAGCAGCGACCTAGAGGCAATGACCTCACAGTTGCCCCGTGACGCCTGGATATCGGAGAGTGTGGGTTGAGACCCCTGTTATCTTCTGCAAGTTCTGCAAGCCCGGCTGTTCGGAATGTAGCTGCTCGGTAACGTAAAACTCTGTATCTCATTAGGTCAAAATCATTGTTTTCAAGGAAAGTACCTACTATTCGATTAGGCATACCACTTTTCAAGTACTAAATATGGTGTCTGTTTCTGTCGCCACGTTTTTCTTTGCACGTAGTAGAAGTTTGCATACGACCTCCAGCAGAACAGAAGGAAGCCACAGTGTATTGTAACTAGCTTAAGATGCATTTTGCACCTTAGCATATGGCAACGACACAGTTTCCTTGTAAATGATAAAGAGTTGCACCACTTCTTCATAAATGACACACCGTTACACTTTCGGGAAAGAAGTAGACGCTCTTGCACTGACGCTGGTTTGCAGCAGCGACCAAGAGGCAATGACCTCACAGTTGCCCCGTGACGCCTGGATATCGGAGGGTGTGGGTTGAGACCCCTGTTATCTTCTGCAAGTTCTGCAAGCCCGGCTGTTCGGAATCTAGCTGCTCGGTAACGTAAAACTCTGTATCTCATTAGGTCAAAATCATTGTTTTCAAGGAAAGTACCTACTATTCGATTACGCATACCACTTTTCAAATAATACATACAAATACATTGCACAGACTCTTACCGCAGTCTGTGCCTGCCAAAAATTATACCGTTTCGACCACTTCTTCGTAAATGACACACCGTTACACATTCGGGAGAGAAGTAGACGCTCTTGCGCTGACGCTGGTTTGCAGCAGCGACCTAGGGGCAATGACCTCACAGTTGTCCCGTGAGTCCGGGATATCGGAGGGTGTGGGTTGAGACCCCTGTTATCTTCTGCAAGCCCGGCTGTTCGGATTCTAGCTGCTCGGTAACGTAAAACTCTGTATCTCATTAGGTCAAAATCATTGTTTTCAAGGAAAGTACCTACTATTCGATTACGCATACCACTTTTCAAATACTAAATACAAATACATTGCACAGACCCTTACCGCAGTCTGTGCCTCCCAAAAATTATACCGTTTCGACCACTTCTTCGTAAATGACACACCGTTACACTTTCGGGAAAGAAGTAGATGCTCATGCGCTGACGCTGGTTTGCAGCAGCGACCTAGAGGCAATGACCTCACAGTTGCCCCGTGACGCCTGGATATCGGAGGGTGTGGGTTGAGACCCCTGTTATCTTCTGCAAGTACTTCAAGCCCGGCTGTTCGGAATCTAGCTGCTCGGTAACGTAAAACTCTGTATCTCATTAGGTCAAAATCATTGTTTTCAAGGAAAGTACGTACTATTCGATTACGCATACCACTTTTCAAATACTAAAAACAAATACATTGCACAGACTCTTACCGCAGTCTGTGCCTGCCAAAAATTACACTGTTTCGACCACTTCTTCGTAAATGACACACTTACACTTTCGGGAAAGATGTAGACTCTCTTGCGCTGACGGTGGTTTGCAGCAGCGACCTAGAGGCAGTGACCTCACAGTTGCCCCGTGATGCCTGGATATCGGAGGGTGTGCGTTGAGACCCCTGTTATCTTCTGCAAGTTTTTCAAGCCCGGTTGTTCGTAATCTAGCTGCTCGGTAACGTAAAACTATGTATCTCATTAGGTCAAAATCATTGTTTTCAAGGAAAGTATCTACTATTCGATTACGCATACCACTTTTCAAATACTAAATACAAATACATTGCACTGACTCTTACCGCAGTCTGTGCCTGCCAAAAATTACACCGTTTCGACCACTTCTTCGTAAATGACACACCGTTACACTTTCGTAAAAGAAGTAGACGCTCTTGCGCTGACGCTGGATTGCAGCAGCAACCTACAGGCAATGACCTCACATTTGCCCCGTGACGCCTGGATATCGGAGGGTGTGGGTTGAGACCCCTGTTAACTTCTGCAAGCCCGGCTGTTCGGATTCTTGCTTCTCGGTAACGTAAAACTCTGTATCTCATTAGGTCAAAATCATTGTTTTCAAGGAAAGTACCTACTATTCGATTACGCATACCACTTTTCAAATACTAAATACAAATACATTGCACAGACTATTACCACAGTCTGTGCCTGCCAAAAATTATACCGTTTCGACCAGTTTTTCGTAAATGGCACACCGTTACACGTTCGGGAAAGAAGTAGACGCTCTTGCGCTGATGCTGGTTTGCAGCAGCGACCTAGAGGCAATGACCTCACAGTTGCCCCATGAGTCCGGGACATTGGAGGGTGTGGGTTGAGACCCCTGTTATCTTCTGCAAGTTCTTCAAGCCCGGCTGTTCGGAATCTAGCTGCTCGGTAACGTAAAACTCTGTATCTCATTAGGTCAAAATCATTGTTTTCAAGGAAAGTACCTACTATTCGATTACGCATACCACTTTTCAAATACTAAATACAAATACATTGCACAGACTCTTACCGCAGTCTGTGCCTGCCAAAAATTACACCGTTTCGACCACTTCTTCGTAAATGACACACCGTTACACTTTCGGGAAAGAAGTAGACTCTCTTGCGCTGACGGTGTTTTGCAGCAGCGACCTAGAGGCAATGACCTCACAGTTGCCCCGTGACGCCTGGATATCGGAGGGTGTGGGTTGAGACCCCTGTTATCTTCTGCAAGTTCTTCAAGCCCGGTTGTTCGAAATCTAGCTGCTCGGTAACGTAAAACTCTGTATCTCATTAGGTCAAAATCATTGTTTTCAAGGAAAGTACCTACTATTCGATTACGCATACCACTTTTCAAGTACTAAATATGGTGTCTGCTTCTGTCGCCACGTTTTTCTTCGCACGTAGTAGAAGTTTGCATACGACCTCCAGCAGAACAGAAGGAAGCCACAGTGTATTGTAACTAGCTTAAGATGCATTTTGCACCTTAGCATATGGCAACGACACAGTTTCCTTGTAAATGATAAAGAGTGACACCACTTCTTCGTAAATGACACACCGTTACACTTTCGGGAAAGAAGTAGACGCTCTTGCGCTGACGCTGGTTTGCAGCAGCGACCTCGAGGCAATGACCTCATAGTTGCCCCGTGACGCCTGGATATCGGAGGGTGTGGGTTGAGACCCCTGTTATCTTCTGCAAGATCTGCAAGCCCGGCTGTTCGGATCCTAGCTGCTCGGTAACGTAAAACTCTGTATCTCATTAGGTCAAAATCATTGTTTTCAAGGAAAGTATCTACTATTCGATTGCGCATACCACTTTTCAAATACTAAATACAAATACATTGCACAGACTCTTACCGCAGTCTGTGCCTGCCAAAAATTACACCGTTTCGACCACTTCTTCGTAAATGACACACCGGTACACTTTCGTAAAAGAAGTAGACGCTCTTGCGCTGACGTTGGATTGCAGCAGCGACCTACAGGCAATGACCTCACATTTGCCCCGTGACGCCTGGATATCGGAGGGTGTGGGTTGAGACCCCTGTTAACTTCTGCAAGCCCGGCTGTTCGGATCCTAGCTGCTCGGTAACGTAAAACTCTGTATCTCATTAGGTCAAAATGATTGTTTTCAAGGAAAGTACCTACTATTCGATTACGCATACCACTTTTCAAATACTAAATACAAATACATTGCACAGACTCTTACCGCAGTCTGTGCCTCCCAAAAATTATACCGTTTCCACCACTTCTTCGTAAATGACACACCGTTACACTTTCGGGAAAGAAGTAGATGCTCTTGCGCTGACGCTGGTTTGCAGCAGCGACCTAGAGGCAATGACCACACAGTTGCCCCGTGACGCCTGGATATCGGAGGGTGTGGGTTGAGACCCCTGTTATCTTCTGCAAGTTCTTCAAGCCCGGTCGTTCGGAATCTAGCTGCTCGGTAACGTAAAACTCTGTATCTCATTAGGTCAAAATCATTGTTTTCAAGGAAAGTACCTACTATTCGATTACGCATACCACTTTTCAAATACTAAAAACAAATACATTGCACAGACTCTTACCGCAGTCTGTGCCTGCCAAAAATTACACTGTTTCGACCACTTCTTCGTAAATGACACACTTACACTTTCGGGAAAGAAGTAGACTCTCTTGCGCTGACGGTGGTTTGCAGCAGCGACCTAGGGGCAGTGACCTCACAGTTGCCCCGTGATGCCTGGATATCGGAGGGTGTGGGTTGAGACCCCTGTTATCTTCTGCAAGATCTTCAAGCCCGGTTGTTCGGAATCTAGCTGCTCGGTAACGTAAAACTATGTATCTCATTAGGTCAAAATCATTGTCTTCAAGGAAAGTATCTACTATTCGATTACGCATACCACTTTTCAAATACTCAATACAAATACATTGCACAGACTCTTACCGCAGTCTGTGCCTGCCAAAAATTACACCGTTTCGACCACTTCTTCGTAAATGACACACCGTTACACTTTCGTAAAAGAAGTAGACGCTGTTGCGCTGACGCTGGATTGCAACAGCGACCTACAGGCAATGACCTCACATTTGCCCCGTGACGCCTGGATATCGGAGGGTGTGGGTTGAGACCCCTGTTAACTTCTGCAAGCCCGGCTGTTCGGATTCTTGCTGCTCGGTAACGTAAAACTCTGTATCTCATTAGGTCAAAATCATTGTTTTCAAGGAAAGTACCTACTATTCGATTACGCATACCACTTTTCAAGTACTAAATACAAATACATTGCACAGACTCTTACCGCAGTCTGTGCCTGCCAAAAATTACACCGTTTCGACCACTTCTTCGTAAATGACACACCGTTACACTTTCGGGAAAGAAGTAGACGCTCTTGCGCTGACGCTGGCTTGCAGCAGCGACCTAGAGGCAATGACCTCACAGTTGCCCCGTGACGCCTGGATATCGGAGAGTGTGGGTTGAGACCCCTGTTATCTTCTGCAAGATCTGCAAGCCCGGCTGTTCGGAATGTAGCTGCTCGGTAACGTAAAACTCTGTATCTCATCAGGTCAAAATCATTGTTTTCAAGGAAAGTACCTACTATTCGATTACGCATACCACTTTTCAAGTACTAAATATGGTGTCTGCTTCTGTCGCCACGTTTTTCTTCGCACGTAGTAGTAGTTTGCATACGACCTCCAGCAGAACAGAAGGAAGCCACAGTGTATTGTAACTAGCATAACATGCATTTTGCACCTTAGCATATGGCTACGACACAGTTTCCTTGTAAATGATAAAGAGTGGCACCACTTCTTCGTAAATGACACACCGTTACACTTTCGGGAAAGAAGTAGACGCTCTTGCGCTAACGCTGGTTTGCAGCAGCGACCTCGAGGCAATGACCTCATAGTTGCCCCGTGACGCCTGGATATCGGAGGGTGTGGGTTGAGACCCCTGTTATCTTCTGCAAGTTCTGCAAGCCCGGCTGTTCGGATCCTAGCTGCTTGGTAACGTAAAACTCTGTATCTCATTAGGTCAAAATCATTGTTTTCAAGGAAAGTATCTACTATTCGATTACGTATACCACTTTTCAAATACTAAATACAAATACATTGCACAGACTCTTACCGCGGTCTGTGCCTGCCAAAAATTACACCGTTTCGACCACTTCTTCGTAAATGACACACCAGTACACTTTCGTAAAAGAAGTACACGCTCTTGCGCTGACGCTGGATTGCAGCAGCGACCTACAGGCAATGACCTCACATTTGCCCCGTGACGCCTGGATATCGGAGGGTGTGGGTTGAGACCCCTGTTAACTTCTGCAAGCCCGGCTGTTCGGATTCTAGCTGCTCGGTAACGTAAAACTCTGTATCTCATTAGGTCAAAATGATTGTTTTCAAGGAAAGTACCTACTATTCGATTACGCATACCACTTTTCAAATACTAAATACAAATACATTGCACAGACTCTTACTGCAGTCTGTGCCTCCCAAAAATTATACCGTTACGACCACTTCTTCGTAAATGACACACCGTTACACTTTCGGGAAAGAAGTAGATGCTCTTGCGCTGACGCTGGTTTGCATCAGCGACCTAGAGGCAATGACCACACAGTTGACCCGTGACGCCTGGATATCGGAGGGTGTGGGTTGAGACCCCTGTTATCTTCTGCAAGTTCTTCAAGCCCGGTCGTTCGGAATCTAGCTGCTCGGTAACGTAAAACTCTGTATCTCATTAGGTCAAAATCATTGTTTTCAAGGAAAGTACCTACTATTCGATTACGCATACCACTTTTCAAATACTAAAAACAAATACATTGCACAGACTCTTACCGCAGTCTGTGCCTGCCAAAAATTACACTGTTTCGACCACTTCTTCGTAAATAACACACTTACACTTTCGGGAAAGAAGTAGACTCTCTTGCGCTGACGGTGGTTTGCAGCAGCGACCTAGAGGCAGTGACCACACAGTTGCCCCGTGATGCCTGGATATCGGAGGGTGTGGGTTGAGACCCCTGTTATCTTCTGCAAGATCTTCAAGCCCGGTTGTTCGGAATCTAGCTGCTCGGTAACGTAAAACTATGTATCTCATTAGGTCAAAATCATTGTTTTCAAGGAAAGTATCTACTATTCGATTACGCATACCACTTTTCAAATACTCAATACAAATACATTGCACAGACTCTTACCGCAGTCTGTGCCTGCCAAAAATTACACCGTTTCGACAACTTCTTCGTAAATGACACACCGTTACACTTTCGTAAAAGAAGTAGACGCTCTGGCGCTGACGCTGGATTGCAGCAGCGACCTACAGGCAATGACCTCACATTTGCCCCGTGACGTCTGGATATCGGAGGGTGTGGGTTGAGACCCCTGTTAACTTCTGCAAGCCCGGCTGTTCGGATTCTTGCTGCTCGGTAACGTAAAATTCTGTATCTCATTAGGTCAAAATCATTGTTTTCAAGGAAAGTACCTACTATTCGATTACGCATACCACTTTTCAAATACTAAATACAAATACATTGCACAGACTATTACCACAGTCTGTGCCTGCCAAAAATTATACCGTTTCGACCACTTTTTCGTAAATGGTACACCGTTACACATTCGGGAAAGAAGTAGACGCTCTTGCGCTGTTGCTGGTTTGCAGCAGCGACCTAGAGGCAATGACCTCACAGTTGCCCCATGAGTCCGGGACATTGGAGGGTGTGGGTTGAGACCCCTGTTATCTGCTGCAAGTTCTGCAAGCCCGGCTGTTCGGAATCTAGCTGCTCGGTAACGAAAAACTATGTATCTCATTAGGTCAAAATCATTGTTTTCAAGGAAAGTACCTACTATTCGATTACGCATACCACTTTTCAAATACTAAATACAAATACATTGCACAGACTCTTACCGCAGTCTGTGCCTGCCAAAAATTACACCGTTTCGACCACTTCTTCGTAAATGACACACATTTACACTTTCGGGAAAGAAGTAGACTCACTTGCGCTGACAGTGGTTTGCAGCAGCGACCTAGAGGCAATGACCTCGTAGTTGCCCCGTGACGCCTGGATATCGGAGGGTGTGCGTTGAGACCCCTGTTATCTTCTGCAAGTTCTTCAAGCCCGGTTGTTCGAAATCAAGCTGCTCGGTAACGTAAAACTATGTATCTCATTAGGTCAAAATCATTGTTTTCAAGGAAAGTACCTACTATTCGTTTACGCATACCACTTTTCAAGTACTAAATACAAATACATTGCACAGACTCTTACCGCAGTCTGTGCCTGCCAAAAATTACACCTTTTCGACCACTACTTCGTAAATGACACACCGTTACACTTTCGTAAAAGAAGTAGACGCTCTTGCGCTGACGCTGGATTGCAGCAGCGACCTACAGGCAATGACCTCACATTTGCCCCGTGACGCCTGGATATCGGAGGGTGTGGGTTGAGACCCCTGTTAACTTCTGCAAGCCCGGCTGTTCGGATTCTTGCTGCTCGGTAACGTAAAACTCTGTATCTCATTAGGTCAAAATCATTGTTTTCAAGGAAAGTACCTACTATTCGATTACGCATACCACTTTTCAAATACTAAATACAAATAAATGGCACAGACTCTTCCCACAGTCTGTGCCTGCCAAAAATTATACCGTTTCGACCACTTTTTCGTAAATGGCACACCGTTACACATTCGGGAAAGAAGTAGACGCTCTTGCGCTGATGCTGGTTTGCAGCAGCGACCTAGAGGCAATGACCTCACAGTTGCCCCGTGAGTCGGGGACATTGGAGGGTGTGGGTTGAGACCCCTGTTATCTTCTGCAAGTTCTGCAAGCCCGGCTGTTCGGAATCTAGCTGCTCGGTAACGTAAAACTCTGTATCTCATTAGGTCAAAATCATTGTTTTCAAGGAAAGTAACTACTATTCGATTAGGCATACCACTTTTCAAGTACCAAATATGGTGTCTGTTTCTGTCGCCACGTTTTTCTTCGCACGTAGTAGAAGTTTGCATACGACCTCCAGCAGAACGGAAAAAGCCACAGTGTATTGTAACTAGCTTAAGATGCATTTTGCACCTTAGCATATGGCAACGACACAGTTTCCTTGTAAATGATGAAGAGTGGCACCACTTCTTCGTAAATGACACACCGTTACACTTTCGGGAAAGAAGTAGACGCTCTTGCGCTGACGCTGGTTTGCAGCAGCGACCTAGAGGCAATGACCTCACAGTTGCCCCGTGACGCTTGGATATCGGAGGGTGTGGGTTGAGACCCCTGTTATCCTCTGCAAGTTCTGCAAGCCCGGCTGTTCGGAATCTAGCTGCTCGGTAACGTAAAACTCTGTATCTCATTAGGTCAAAATCATTTTTTCAAGGAAAGTACCTACTATTCGATTACGCATACCACTTTTCAAATACTAAATACAAATACATTGCACAGACTCTTACCGCAGTCTGTGCCTGCCAAAAATTACACCGTTTCGACCACTTCTTCGTAAATGACACACCGTTACACTTTCGGGAAAGAAGTAGACGCTCTTGCGCTGACGCTGGTTTGTAGCAGCGACTAAGAGGCAATGACCTCACAGTTGCCCCGTGACGCCTGGATATCGGAGGGTGTGGGTTGAGACCCCTGTTATCTTCTGCAAGTTCTGCAAGCCCGGCTGTTCGGAATCTAGTTGCTCGGTAACGTAAAACTCTGTATCTCATTAGGTCAAAATCATTGTTTTCAAGGAAAGTACCTACTATTCGATTACGCATACCACTTTTCAAATAATACATACAAATACATTGCACAGACTCTTACCGCACTCTGTGCCTGCCAAAAATTATACCGTTTCGACCACTTCTTCGTAAATGACACGCCGTTACACATTCGGGAGAGAAGTAGACGCTCTTGCGCTGACGCTGGTTTGCAGCAGCGACCTAGAGGCAATGACCTCACAGTTGTCCCGTGAGTCCGGGATATCGGAGGGTGTGGGTTGAAACCCTGTTATCTTCTGCAAGCCCGGCTGTTCGGATTCTAGCTGCTCGGTAACGTAAAACTCATTATCTCATTAGGTCAAAATCATTGTTTTCAAGGAAAGTACCTACTATTCGATTACGCATACCACTTTTGAAATACTAAATACAAATACATTGCACAGACTCTTACCGCAGTCTGTGCCTCCCAAAAATTATACCGTTTCCACCACTTCTTCGTAAATGACACACCGTTACACTTTCGGGAAAGAAGTAGATGCTCTTGCGCTGACGCTGGCTTGCAGCAGCGACCTACAGGCAATGACCTCACAGTTGCCCCGTGACGCCTGGATATCGGAGGGTGTGCGTTGAGACCCCTGTTATCTTCTGCAAGTTCTTCAAGCCCGGTTGTTCGAAATCAAGCTGCTCGGTAACGTAAAACTCTGTATCTCATTAGGTCAAAATCATTGTTTTCAAGGAAAGTACCTACTATTCGATTACGCATACCACTTTTCAAGTACTAAATACAAATACATTGCACAGACTCTTACCGCAGTCTGTGCCTGCCAAAAATTACACCGTTTCGACCACTACTTAGTAAATGACACACCGTTACACTTTCGTAAATGAAGTAGACGCTCTTGCGCTGACGCTGGATTGCAGCAGCGACCTACAGGCAATGACCTCACATTTGCCCCGTGACGCCTGGATATCGGAGGGTGTGGGTTGAGACCCCTGTTAACTTCTGCAAGCCCGGCTGTTCGGATTCTTGCTGCTCGGTAACGTAAAACTCTGTATCTCATTAGGTCAAAATCATTGTTTTCAAGGAAAGTACCTACTATTCGATTACGCATACCACTTTTCAAATACTAAATACAAATAAATGGCACAGACTCTTCCCACAGTCTGTGCCTGCCAAAAATTATACCGTTTCGACCACTTTTTCGTAAATGGCACACCGTTACACATTCGGGAAAGAAGTAGACGCTCTTGCGCTGATGCTGGTTTGCAGCAGCGACCTAGAGGCAATGACCTCACAGTTGCCCCGTGAGTCGGGGACATTGGAGGGTGTGGGTTGAGACCCCTGTTATCTTCTGCAAGTTCTGCAAGCCCGGCTGTTCGGAATCTAGCTGCTCGGTAACGTAAAACTCTGTATCTCATTAGGTCAAAATCATTTTTTCAAGGAAAGTACCTACTATTCGATTACGCATACCACTTTTCAAATACTAAATACAAATACATTGCACAGACTCTTACCGCAGTCTGTGCCTGCCAAAAATTACACCGTTTCGACCACTTCTTCGTAAATGACACACCGTTACACTTTCGGGAAAGAAGTAGACGCTCTTGCGGTGACGCTGGTTTGTAGCAGCGACCAAGAGGCAATGACCTCACAGTTGCCCCGTGACGCCTGGATATCGGAGGGTGTGGGTTGAGACCCCTGTTATCTTCTGCAAGTTCTGCAAGCCCGGCTGTTCGGAATCTAGCTGCTCGGTAACGTAAAACTCTGTATCTCATTAGGTCAAAATCATTGTTTTCAAGGAAAGTACCTACTATTCGATTACGCATACCACTTTTCAAATAATACATACAAATACATTGCACAGACTCTTACCGCAGTCTGTGCCTGCCAAAAATTATACCGTTTCGACCACTTCTTCGTAAATGATACACCGTTACACATTCGGGAGAGAAGTAGACGCTCTTGCGCTGACGCTGGTTTGCAGCAGCGACCTAGAGGCAATGACCTCACAGTTGTCCCGTGAGTCCGGGATATCGGAGGGTGTGGGTTGAAACCCCTGTTATCTTCTGCAAGCCCGGCTGTTCGGATTCTAGCTGCTCGGTAACGTAAAACTCATTATCTCATTAGGTCAAAATCATTGTTTTCAAGGAGAGTACCTACTATTCGATTACGCATACCACTCTTCAAATACTAAATACAAATACATTGCACAGACTCTTACCGCAGTCTGTGCCTCCCAAAAATTATACCGTTTCCACCACTGCTTCGTAAATGACACACCGTTACACTTTCGGGAAAGAAGTAGATGCTCTTGCGCTGACGCTGGTTTGCAGCAGCGACCTAGAGGCAATGACCTCACAGTTGCCCCGTGACGCCTGGATATCGGAGGGTGTGGGTTGAGACCCCTGTTATCTTCTGCAAGTTCTTTAAGCCCGGTTGTTCGGAATCTAGCTGCTCAGTAACGTAAAACTATGTATGTCATTAGGTCAAAATCATTGTTTTCAAGGAAGGTATCTACTATTCGATTACGCATACCACTTTTCAAATACTAAATACAAATACATTGCACGGACTCTTACCGCAGTCTGTGCCTGCCAAAAATTACACCGTTTCGACCACTTCTTCGTAAATGACACACCGTTAGACTTTCGTAAAAGAAGTAGACGCTCTTGCGCTGACGCTTGGATTGCAGCAGCGACCTACAGGCAATGACCTCACATTTGCCCCGTGACGCCTGGATATCGGAGGGTGTGGGTTGAGACCCCTATTAACTTCTGTAAGCCCGGCTGTTCGGATTCTAGCTGCTCGGTAACGTAAAACTCTGTATCTCATTAGGTCAAAATCATTGTTTTCAAGGAAAGTACCTACTATTCGATTACGCATACCACTTTTCAAATACTAAATACAAATACATTGCACAGACTCTTACCACAGTCTGTGCCTGCCAAAAATTATACCGTTTCGACCACTTTTTCGTAAATGGCACACCGTTACACATTCGGGAAAGAAGTAGACGCTCTTGCGCTGATGCTGGTTTGCATCAGCGACCTAGAGGTAATGACCTCACAGTTGCCCCGTGAGTCCGGGATATTGGAGGGTGTGGGTTGAGACCCCTGTTATCTTCAGCAAGTTCTGCAAGCCCGGCTGTTCGGGATCAAGCTGCTCGTTAACGTAAAACTCTGTATCTCATTAGGTCAAAATCATTGTTTACAAGGAAAGTACCTACTATTCGATTACGCATACCACTTTTCAAATACTAAATACAAATACATTGCACAGACTCTTACCGCAGTCTGTGCCTGCCAAAAATTACACCGTTTCGACCACTTCTTCGTAAATGACACACCGTTACACTTTCGGGAAAGAAGTAGACTCTCTTGCGCTGACGGTGGTTTGCAGCAGCGACCTAGAGGCAATGACCTCACAGTAGCCCCGTGACGCCTGGATATCGGAGGGTGTGCGTTGAGACCCCTGTTATCTTCTGCAAGTTCTTCAAGCCCGGTTGTTCGAAATCTAGATGCTCGGTAACGAAAAACTCTGTATCTCATTAGGTCAAAATCATTGTTTTCAAGGAAAGTACCTACTATTCGATTACGCATACCACTTTTCAAGTACTAAATACAAATACATTGCACAGACTCTTACCGCAGTCTGTGCCTGCCAAAAATTACACCGTTTCGACCACTTCTTCGTAAATGACACACCGTTACACTTTCGGGAAAGAAGTAGACGCTCTTGCGCTGACGCTGGCTTGCAGCAGCGACCTAGAGGCAATGACCTCACAGTTGCCCCGTGACGCCTGGATATCGGAGAGTGTGGGTTGAGACCCCTGTTATCTTCTGCAAGATCTGCAAGCCCGGCTGTTCGGAATGTAGCTGCTCGGTAACGTAAAACTCTGTATCTCATTAGGTCAAAATCATTGTTTTCAAGGAAAGTAACTACTATTCGATTAGGCATACCACTTTTCAAGTACCAAATATGGTGTCTGTTTCTGTCGCCACGTTTTTCTTCGCACGTAGTAGAAGTTTGCATACGACCTCCAGCAGAACGGAAAAAGCCACAGTGTATTGTAACTAGCTTAAGATGCATTTTGCACCTTAGCATATGGCAACGACACAGTTTCCTTGTAAATGATGAAGAGTGGCACCACTTCTTCGTAAATGACACACCGTTACACTTTCGGGAAAGAAGTAGACGCTCTTGCGCTGACGCTGGTTTGCAGCAGCGACCTAGAGGCAATGACCTCACAGTTGCCCCGTGACGCCTGGATATCGGAGGGTGTGGGTTGAGACCCCTGTTATCCTCTGCAAGTTCTGCAAGCCCGGCTGTTCGGAATCTAGCTGCTCGGTAACGTAAAACTCTGTATCTCATTAGGTCAAAATCATTTTTTCAAGGAAAGTACCTACTATTCGATTACGCATACCACTTTTCAAATACTAAATACAAATACATTGCACAGACTCTTACCGCAGTCTGTGCCTGCCAAAAATTACACCGTTTCGACCACTTCTTCGTAAATGACACACCGTTACACTTTCGGGAAAGAAGTAGACGCTCTTGCGGTGACGCTGGTTTGTAGCAGCGACCAAGAGGCAATGACCTCACAGTTGCCCCGTGACGCCTGGATATCGGAGGGTGTGGGTTGAGACCCCTGTTATCTTCTGCAAGTTCTGCAAGCCCGGCTGTTCGGAATCTAGCTGCTCGGTAACGTAAAACTCTGTATCTCATTAGGTCAAAATCATTGTTTTCAAGGAAAGTACCTACTATTCGATTACGCATACCACTTTTCAAATAATACATACAAATACATTGCACAGACTCTTACCGCAGTCTGTGCCTGCCAAAAATTATACCGTTTCGACCACTTCTTCGTAAATGATACACCGTTACACATTCGGGAGAGAAGTAGACGCTCTTGCGCTGACGCTGGTTTGCAGCAGCGACCTAGAGGCAATGACCTCACAGTTGTCCCGTGAGTCCGGGATATCGGAGGGTGTGGGTTGAAACCCCTGTTATCTTCTGCAAGCCCGGCTGTTCGGATTCTAGCTGCTCGGTAACGTAAAACTCATTATCTCATTAGGTCAAAATCATTGTTTTCAAGGAAAGTACCTACTATTCGATTACGCATACCACTCTTCAAATACTAAATACAAATACATTGCACAGACTCTTACCGCAGTCTGTGCCTCCCAAAAATTATACCGTTTCCACCACTTCTTCGTAAATGACACACCGTTACACTTTCGGGAAAGAAGTAGATGCTCTTGCGCTGACGCTGGTTTGCAGCAGCGACCTAGAGGCAATGACCTCACAGTTGCCCCGTGACGCCTGGATATCGGAGGGTGTGGGTTGAGACCCCTGTTATCTTCTGCAAGTTCTTTAAGCCCGGTTGTTCGGAATCTAGCTGCTCGGTAACGTAAAACTATGTATGTCATTAGGTCAAAATCATTGTTTTCAAGGAAGGTATCTACTATTCGATTACGCATACCACTTTTCAAATACTAAATACAAATACATTGCACGGACTCTTACCGCAGTCTGTGCCTGCCAAAAATTACACCGTTTCGACCACTTCTTCGTAAATGACACACCGTTAGACTTTCGTAAAAGAAGTAGACGCTCTTGCGCTGACGCTTGGATTGCAGCAGCGACCTACAGGCAATGACCTCACATTTGCCCCGTGACGCCTGGATATCGGAGGGTGTGGGTTGAGACCCCTATTAACTTCTGTAAGCCCGGCTGTTCGGATTCTAGCTGCTCGGTAACGTAAAACTCTGTATCTCATTAGGTCAAAATCATTGTTTTCAAGGAAAGTACCTACTATTCGATTACGCATACCACTTTTCAAATACTAAATACAAATACATTGCACAGACTCTTACCACAGTCTGTGCCTGCCAAAAATTATACCGTTTCGACCACTTTTTCGTAAATGGCACACCGTTACACATTCGGGAAAGAAGTAGACGCTCTTGCGCTGATGCTGGTTTGCATCAGCGACCTAGAGGCAATGACCTCACAGTTGCCCCGTGAGTCCGGGATATTGGAGGGTGTGGGTTGAGACCCCTGTTATCTTCAGCAAGTTCTGCAAGCCCGGCTGTTCGGGATCAAGCTGCTCGTTAACGTAAAACTCTGTATCTCATTAGGTCAAAATCATTGTTTACAAGGAAAGTACCTACTATTCGATTACGCATACCACTTTTCAAATACTAAATACAAATACATTGCACAGACTCTTACCGCAGTCTGTGCCTGCCAAAAATTACACCGTTTCGACCACTTCTTCGTAAATGACACACCGTTACACTTTCGGGAAAGAAGTAGACTCTCTTGCGCTGACGGTGGTTTGCAGCAGCGACCTAGAGGCAATGACCTCACAGTTGCGCCGTGACGCCTGGATATCGGAGAGTGTGGGTTGAGACCCCTGTTATCTTCTGCAAGTTCTGCAAGCCCGGCTGTTCGGAATGTAGCTGCTCGGTAACGTAAAACTCTGTATCTCATTAGGTCAAAATCATTGTTTTCAAGGAAAGTACCTACTATTCGATTACGCATACCACTTTTCAAATAATACATACAAATACATTGCACAGACTCTTACCGCAGTCTGTGCCTGCCAAAAATTATACCGTTTCGACCACTTCTTCGTAAATGACACACCGTTACACATTCGGGAGAGAAGTAGACGCTCTTGCGCTGACGCTGGTTTGCAGCAGCGACCTAGAGGCAATGACCTCACAGTTGTCCCGTGAGTCCGGGATATCGGAGGGTGTGGGTTGAGACCCCCGTTATCTTCTGCAAGCCCGGCTGTTCGGATTCTAGCTGCTCGGTAACGTAAAACTCTGTATCTCATTAGGTCAAAATCATTGTTATCAAGGAAAGTACCTACTATTCGATTACGAATACCACTTTTCAAATACTAAATACAAATACATTGCACAGACTCTTACCGCAGTCTGTGCCTGCCAAAAATTACACCGTTTCGACCACTTCTTCGTAAATGACACACCGTTACACTTTCGGGAAAGATGTAGACGCTCTTGGGCTGACGCTGGTTTGCAGCAGCGACCTAGAGGCAATGACCTCACATTTACCCCGGGACGCCTGGATATCGGAGGGTGTGGGTTGAGACCCCTGTTAACTTCTGCAAGCCCGTCTGTTCGGAATCTAGCTGCTCCGTTACGTAAAACTCTGTGTCTCATTAGGTCAAAATCATTGTTTTCAAGGAAAGTACCTACTATTCGATTACGCATACCACTTTTCAAATACTAATGCACAGACTGTTACCGCAGTCTGTGCCTGCCAAAAATTACACCGTTTCGACCACTTCTTCGTAAATGACACACCGTAACACTTTCGGGAAAGAAGTAGACTCTCTTGCGCTGACGGTGGTTTGCAGCAGCGACCTAGAGGCAATGATCTCACAGTTGCCCCGTGACGCCTGGATATCGGAGGGTGTGGGTTGAGACCCCTGTTATCTTCTGCAAGTTCTTCAAGCCCGGTTGTTCGGAATCTAGCTGCTCGGTAACGTAAAACTCTGTATCTCATTAGGTCAAAATCATTGTTATCAAGGAAAGTACCTACTATTCGATTACGCATACCACTTTTCAAATACTAAATACAAATACATTGCACAGACTCTTACCGCAGTCTGTGCCTGCCAAAAATTACACCGTTTCGACCACTTCTTCGTAAATGACACACCGTTACACTTTGGTGAAAGAAGTAGACGCTCTTGCGCTGACGCTGGTTTGCAGCAGGGACCTAGAGGCAATGACCTCACATTTGCCCCGTGACGCCTGGATATCGGAGGGTGTGGGTTGAGACCCCTGTTAACTTCTGCAGGCCCGGCTGTTCGGAATCTAGCTGCTCGGTAACGTAAAACTCTATATCTCATTAGGTCAAAATCATTGTTTTCAAGGAAAATACCTACTATTCGATTACGCATACCACTTTTCAAATACTAATGCACAGACTCTTATCGCAGTCTGTGCCTGCCAAAAATTACACCGTTTCGACCACTTCTTCGTAAATGACACACCGTTACACTTTCGGGAAAGAAGTAGACTCTCTTGCGCTGACGGTGGTTTGCAGCAGCGACCTACAGGCAATGACCTCACAGTTGCCCCGTGACGCCTGGATATCGGAGGGTGTGGGTTGAGACCCCTGTTATCTTCTGCAAGTTCTTCAAGCCCTGTTGTTCGGAATCTAGCTGCTCGGTAACGTAAAACTCTGTATCTCATTAGGTCAAAATCATTGTTTTCAAGGAAAGTACCTACTATTCGACTACGCATACCACTTTTCAAATACTAAATACAAATACATTGCACAGACTCTTACCGCAGTCTGTGCCTGCCAAAAATTATACCGTTTCGACCACTTCTTCGTAAATGACACACCGTTACACTTTCGGGAAAGAAGTAGACGCTCTTGCGCTGACGCTGGTTTGCAGCAGCGACCTAGAGGCAATGACCTCACAGTTGTCCCGTGAGTCCGGGATATCGGAGGTTGCGGGTTGAGACCTCTGTTATCTTCTGCAAGTTCTGCAAGCCCGGTTGTTCGGAATCTAGCTGCTCGGTAACGTAAAACTCTGTATCTCATTAGGTCAAAATCATTGTTTTCAAGGAAAGTACCTACTATTCGGTTACGCATACCATTTTTCAAATACTAAATACAAATACATTGCACAGACTCTTACCGCAGTCTGTGCCTGCCAAAAATTAGACCGTTTCGACCACTTCTTCGTAAATGACACACCGTTACACTTTCGGGAAAGAAGTAGACGCTCTTGCGCTGACGCTGGTTTGCAGCAGCGAACTAGAGGCAATGACCTCACAGTTGTCCCGCGAGTCCGGGATATCGGAGGGTGTGGGTTGAGACCCCTGTTATCTTCTGCAAGTTCTGCAAGCCCGGCTGTTCGGAATCTAGCTGCTCGGTAACGTAAAACTCTGTATCTCATTAGGTCAAAATCATTGTTATCAAGGAAAGTACCTACTATTCGATTACGCATACCACTTTTCAAATACTAAATACAAATACATTGCACAGACTCTTACCGCAGTCTGTGCCTGCCAAAAATTACACCGTTTCGACCACTTCTTCGTAAATGACACACCGTTACACTTTCGGGAAAGAAGTAGAATCTCTTGCGCTGACGGTGGTTTGCAGCAGCGACCTAGAGGCAATGACCTCACAGTTGCCCCGTGACGCCTGGATATCGGAGGGTGTGGGTTGAGACCCCTTTTATCTTCTGCAAGTTCTTCAAGCCCGGTTGTTCGGAATCTAGCTGCTCGGTAACGTAAAACTCTGTATCTCATTAGGTCAAAGTAATTGTTTTCAAGGAAAGTACCTACCATTCGATTACGCATACCACTTTTCAAATACTAAATACAAATACTTTGCACAGACTCTTTCCGCAGTCTGTGCCTGCCAAAAATTATACCGTTACGACCACTTCTTCGTAAATGACACACCGTTACACTTTCGGGAAAGAAGTAGACTCTCTTGCGCTGACGGTGGTTTGCAGCAGCGACCTAGAGGCAATGACCTCACAGTTGCCCCGTGACGCATGGTTATCGGAGGGTGTGGGTTGAGACCCCTGTTATCTTCTGCAAGTTCTTCAAGCCCGGTTGTTCGGAATGTAGCTGCTCGGTAACGTTAAACTCTGTATCTCATTAGGTCAAAATCATTGTTTTCAAGGAATGTATCTACTATTCGATTACGCATACCACTTTTCAAATTCTAAACACAAATACATTGCACAGACTCTTACCGCAGTCTGTGCCTGCCAAAAATTACACCGTTTCGACCACTTCTTCGTAAATGACACACCAATACACTTTCGTGAAAGAAGTAGACGCTCTTGCGCTGACGCTGGTTTGCAGCAGCGACCTAGAGGCAATGACCTCACATTTGCCCCGTGACGCCTGGATATCGGAGGGTGTGGGTTGAGACCCGTGTTAACTTCTGCAAGCCCGGCTGTTCGGAATCTAGCTGCTCGGTAACGTAAAACTCTGTATCTCATTAGGTCAAAATCATTGTTTTCAAGGAAAGTACCTACTATTCGATTACGCATACCACTTATCAAATACCTTTTAAGGCACAGACTCTTACCTCAGTCTGTGCCTGCCAAAAATTAAACCGTTTGATGCAACGCACGAGAGCGTGGTAGAATGGTCAATCTATACATTTTTTTTTCATTATTGTTATTTTCAAACCCGTACAAACTGGCAGGCTGTCAGCAGCATGGTACGCCGCTCTTCAGCCGTAGAGGAGATAAAGAAAGAACAGAAAGAATACACAAATGTGACATAACGTTGGGTAATAAAACAGTAGACACATAAAGACAAACACGGAGCCGTTCACACTCGACGATAATTCACTACAAACTGTTGTCACGACGCACTAACACTGAACATGGCGATGGCACAGGTGAACGATGGAGTATGACAGGAACATTGAACACTAAACAAGACGGCACTCACGAGACAGTGATGGCGATGATCTCCGGCGCGCGAATGTGCACTCAGCGTGTACGAGTCCGGGGACCTGCCAAGAGAGGAGGTGAAGGAGGAGGAAGGGGAAATGGGAGAGGGGAGAGCAGAGATGCCATGGGCAAAAGAGAGAGAGGGAGGGAGGAAGGGGGAGGGAAGCCCGGAGGAGAGGGTAGGAGGGAGGGGGGAAAGGAAAGAGAAGGGAAGGGAAAGGGGGGGAGGGAGGGTGCCTGAAGGAAAGGACGCAGGAGGTGGGGGGGGAGGATCAAAGTTGATAGGAGCGGTAGATGCAGGAGAGGAGGACATCATCAGGGAGGGGGAGCTGGCGGAAGCCACCTTGGGAGAGGGTAAGGAGGGTGGAGAGATGGAGACCGGGTGGGACGTGGGAATACAGGCGCAGCAGCGGGCGGGGGTGGGAGAGGATCGGGGACACGAGCGGGTGAGGATGATCAAGTTTACGGGAGGTGTACAGGATCCGTATCCTTTCAAGGGAAAGGAGGAGGTGGGGGAAGGTGATGAGATCATACAGGATCCGCGTGGGGGAGGGGAGACGGATGCGATAGGCAAGGTGGAGAGCATTGCGTTCAAGGATTTGGAGGGATTTATAGAAGGTAGGGGGGGCGGAGATCCAGGCTGTATGGGCGTAACAAAGGATAGGGCGGATGAGGGACTTATAGGTGTGGAGGATGGTGGAGGGGTCCAGACCCCACGGACGGCCGGAGAGGAGCTTGAGGAGACTGAGTCGGGAGCGTGCCTTCGCTTGGATTGTCCGGAGGTGGGGAGTCCAGGAGAGGCGACGGTCGAGGGTGACGCCAAGGTACTTAAGGGTGGGAGTGAGGGCGATATGACGGCCATAGATGGTGATGTAGAAATCAAGGAGGCGGAAGGAAGGGGTGGTTTTGCCTACAATGATCGCCTGGGTATTGGAGGGATTGACCTTGAGCAACCACTGGTTGCACCAAGAGGTGAACCGGTCAAGGTGGGATTGGAGAAGGCGTTGGGAGCGCTGCAGGGTGGGGGCAAGGGCAAGGAAGGCGGTGTCATCAGCAAACTGGAGAAGGTGGACGGGGGGCGACGGCGGCGGCATGTCCGCTGTGTACAAAAGGTACAGAAGGGGGGAGAGGACGGAGCTTTGGGGCACACCGGCGGAGGGGAAAAAGGTGTAGGAATCTGTGTTATGGATGGTGACATAGGAAGGACGGCGGGAGAGAAAGGAATCGATCAGACAGACGTAGTTAATGGGAAGGGCAAAGGTTTGGAGCTTGAAGAGGAGACCGGAATGCCAGACGCGGTCATAAGCGCGTTCGAGGTCAAGGGAGAGGAAGATTGCGGAGCGACGGGAATTAAGCTGTTCGGAAAGGAGATGAGTGAGGTGAAGGAGAAGATCGTCGGAAGAGAAGGATGGCCGAAAGCCACACTGGGTGACGGGAAGGAGGTCAATCTATACATTTTTTTTTCCTTTATTGTATTTTAATCACCTCATACAAGTCGGGCTGGCAGCAGCTTTATACGCGGCTCTTCAGCCTTATGGGATACAATAACATGATATAGGTGACAGACAATACAAAAATGGCGGGCAAAGAAAGTAGATACAAAAAACAATAAACAAGAAGCCGTTCACGTTGGACGATAAAAACACTAACACCTGTTGACACGGCGCACAAAACACGGAGAACGGCGACGGCACATGTGAACAGTCGAGTTGTTACTGCACGAAACACAAAACGAAGCACACACACTAGACACTGATGGCGACGATCTCCGGCGCGCGAATGTTCACTATGCGTGTGCGAGTCCGGGGACCTGCCAAGAGAGGAGGAGGAGGAAGGGGAGTGGGAGAGGGAGAGGGGAGAGCAGAGATGCCACGGGCAGGGGAGAAAGGGGGAGGGAGGAAGGGGAGGGGAAGCCCGGGGGCAGAGGGGTGGAGGGAGGGGACGGGGGAAAAGGAAAGAGAATGGAAGGGAAGGGAAGAGAAGGGAGGGAGGGAGGGCGCCTAAAGGAAAGGACACCAGAAGTGGGGGGTGGGGCAGGGTCAAAGTTGATAGGAGGGGTAGATGGAGGGGAGGAGGGCATCATCAGGGAGGGGGAGCTGGCGGAAGCCACCTTGGGAGAGGGTAAGGATGGTGGACAGATGGAGACCGGGCGGGACGTGGGAATACAGGCGCGGCAGTGGGCGGGGGTGTGAGAGGATAGGGGAGACGAGCGGGTGAGGAGGGTCGAGTTTACGGGAGGTGTACAGGATACGTATCCTTTCAAGGAAAAGGAGGAGGTGGGATAAGGGGATAAGATCATACAGGATCCATGTGGGGGAGGGGAGACGGATGCGATAGGCGAGGCGGAGAGCATGCCATTCAAGGATTTGGAGGGATTTATAAAAGGGAGGGGGGGCGGAGATCCAAGCCGGATGGGCGTAACAAAGGATAGGGCGGATGAGGGATTTATAGGTGTGGAGGATGGTGGAGGGGTCCAGACCCCACGTACGGCCCGAGAGGAGCTTGAGGAGACTGAGTCGGGAGCGTGCCTTGGCTTGGATTGTCCGGAGGTGGGGAGTCCAGGAGAGGCGATGGTCGAGGGTGACGCCAAGGTACTTAAGCGTGGGAGTGAGGGCGATAGGACGGCCATAGATGGTGATGTAGAAATCAAGGAGGCGGAAGGAAGGGGTGGTGTTGCCTACAATGATCGCCTGGGTTTTGGAGGGATTGACCTTGAGCAACCACTGGTTGCACCAAGCGGTGAACCGGTCAAGATGGGATTGGAGAAGGTGTTGGGAGCGCTGCAGGGTGGGGGCAAGGGCAAGGAAGGCGGTGTCATCGGCAAACTGGAGAAGGTGGACGGGGGCTGGCGGCGGCGGCATGTCCGCCGTGTACAAAAGGTACAGAAGGGGGGAGAGGACGGAGCCTTGGGGCACACCGGCAGAGGGGAAAAAGGTGTAGGAATCTGCGTTATGGATGGTGACATAGGAAGGACGGCGGGAGAGAAAGGAGCCGATCAGACGGACGTAGTTAATGGGAAGGGCGAAGGTTTGGAGCTTGAAGAGGAGACCGGAATGCCATACGCGGTCATAGGCACGTTCGAGGTCCAGGGAGAGGAAGATTGCGGAGCGACGGGAATTAAGCTGTTCGGAAAGGAGGTGAGTGAGGTGAAGGAGAAGGTCGTTGGAAGAGAAGGACGGACGAAAGCCACACTGGGTAACGGGAAGAAGGCGGTGCTGGCGAAGATGCTGGTGGATGCGTCGGGTGAGGATAGATTCCAGGACCTTGCTGAAGACCGAGGTAAGGCTGATGGGGCGGTAGGAGGAGACGGCGGACGGCGGTTTGCCGGGTTTAAGGAACATGAGGATACGGGAGGTTTACCACAGGTTGGGGTAGTAACCGGTGGACAGGACTACATTGAAGAGCCTGGCCAGGGTGGAGAGGAAAGAGACAGGAGCTTCACGAAGGTGACGGTAGGTGACACGATCGTGACCAGGAGCGGTGTTGCGTTTCGTGCGGAGTGTAGCAATGAGATCCTGTGTAGTGATAGGGGCATTGAGTTCCGTGTGTGCAATGTTGTCCAAGTACTGGAAACCAGGAGCGAGGGGAGGGGAAGAGGTGTCAGTTCGATCACGGATATCCGGGAAGAGGGAGTAATCGAACTGGGGATCATCGGGGATGGAAAATACATCGGAGAGGTAGGAGGCAAAGTGATTGGCCTTACTAAGGGAGTCAGGGAAAGGGTGATCATCATGGAGAAGAGGATAATAGGGGGAGGCTTTAGTTCCGGTAAGGCGACGGAAGGCTGACCAGAACTTGGACGAGTTGATTGGTAGGGTAGCATTTAACCGGATGGATGTCTGCCGCCAGTCCCGGCGTTTCTTAGCCGCGAGCAAATTACGAATGTGTCGCTGGAGTTGCCGGTGGCGTCGTAGTGTGTCCGGGTCACGCGTGCGGAGGAAGGCACGGTAGAGGCGACGGGATTCACGGAGGAGGAGAACGGCCTGTGGTGGCAAGGTAGGATGGTGGGGGTGGATGGCGACACTAGTGACGTGGGCCTCCACGGCCTCAGACAAGGTCTGCTGGAGAAAGGAGGCAGCTTGGGTGACATCGTCCGGGTGGTGGTAGGTGAGAGGGTGGCTATCGACCTGGGCGGAAAGGGTATCCCGGTAGGCATTCCAGTCGGCGCGGGAATAGTCATGGACATACTTAGGGGGAGGGTCAGTACGAGGGTCTGGGCGAGGGCGACGACCGTCTGAAACGGTGAGGAGGACAGGGAGATGGTCGCTACCAATAGGCTCCAGGACATCCACCGTTATGCGGCCAAGGAGGTTGGGGGAGGAGAGGATAACATCAGGAGTGGAGTTGGATTCGGGACGGGTGTGCTGGGGGATGGGAATGAGGTCGCCTTGAAGGGAGGAGTGGAACCGATGCCACCGCCGTAACTGGGCGGCGGAACGACTATGGATGTTGAGGTCGGCGGCGATCACGTAGGAGGAGAAGGTACGGTCAATGTGGGAGAGGAAGTCGAAGGGAATAGGGGCGTTAGGTCGGACATAGATGGTGGTGCAGGTAACGGTAAGGCCAGGGAAGAAGAGACTAAGGATCAGGTGTTCGGTGGGGTCGGGAAGGAGAGGTTGGAGCCGCACGGGGATTTGGCGATGGTGCCCAATGGCAACTCCGCCACGCGCAATGGGGAGGGGATTGTCGGAGCGGTGGAGGAGGTAGGGCGAAGTGTGGACGGTGTGGTGGGGTTGGAGGAAGGTTTCATTAAGGATGAAGGCGTCCACGCGGTGGGAGGCAAGGGTATGGAGAAAGAGGTTCTTGTTGGCAGGGAGGGAGTGCATGTTGTTGAAAAGGATACGATGCTGTCGCGCCATGACAAGGATTTAAACGAGGGTGTCAAGGCGGGAGAAGGTGAAATGTACCTGGTTATTGGAATAGGTGGCGAACATTTTAAGGTGGAATATGGAACGGGCGGCGAGGGAGATCTGTTGTTGGGTGTGGGGGCGCTGAAAGGGATGGACATTCTGGAGGACGATGGTGAGGAACCTGATGATGTCCTCAGCAGTGGGGGGGGGGGGACGAAGGGAATTGCCAGGAGGGGTGGGGGCGTCCAGGGGACGGACAGGGACGGTGAGTTCAGGAGTGGTGGGAGGGGGTCGGGCTTTACATTTTTGGGAGTACGTGGGATGGGGGAGGTTGCAGGTATTGCAGGAGGGAGGGGATTTGAGATTAGGTCAATCTATACAATTTTTTTTTCTTTATTGTAATTTGAACACCCCATACAAAGGTGGGCTGGCAGCGGAAAAGTGTACTCCGCTCTTCAGCCATATGCAGTACAATAAAAAAGAAAGGGAGACAGACAAGTAACAGAATGGCGGGTTAAAAAACAGGAGATACAATAGTTAAAAAACATGAAGCCGTTCACACTCGACGAAACAACAAGAAAAACGGCGGCACTGGGCACAAACACTGACGAGGTAGACGACGCACGTGAACGAAGGAGCGTGGACGGCGAAAAACACTGATGCACAGACACGACGGCACAAACACTACACCGAGGGCGACGATCTCCGGCGCGCGAAAGTTCACGATGCGTGTGCGAGTCCGGGGACCTGCCAAGAGAGGAGGAGGAGGAGGAGGAGGAGGGGGAGGAGGAGGAGGGGGAGTGGGAAAGCGAGAGGGGAGAGCAGGGACGCCACGGGCAAGGGAAAGAGGGGGGAGAGAGGAAGGGGGAGGGGAAGCCCGGAAGAAGAGGGGTGGAGGGAGGGGACGTGGGAAAAGGAAAGAGAAGGGAAGGGAAGAGAAAGGAGGGAGGGTGCCTAAGGGAAAGGACACCAGGAGTGAGGGGGGGGGCAGGGTCACAGTTGATAGGAGGGGTAGATGGAGGGGACGAGGACATCATCAGGGAGGGGGAGCTGGCGGAAGCCACCTTGGGAGAGGGTAAGGAGGGTGGACAGATGGAGGCCGGGTGGGACATGGGAGTACAGGCGCGGCAGCGGGCGGGGGTGGGAGAGGATCGGGGAGACAAGCGGGTGAGGAGGATCGAGTTTACGGGAGGTGTATAGGATTCGTATCCTTTCGAGGAAGAGGAGGAGGTGGGGGAAGGGGATAAGATCATACAGGATCCGCGTGGGGGAGGGGAGACGGATGCGATAGGCAAGGCGGAGAGCATGGCGTTCAAGGATTTGGAGGGATTTATAAAAGGAAGGGGGGGCGGAGATCCAGGCTGGATGGGCGTAGCAGAGGATAGGGCGGATGAGGGACTTATAGGTGTGGAGGATGGTGGAGGGGTCCAGACCCCACGTACGGCCGGAAAGGAGCTTGAGGAGACGGAGTCGGGAACGTGCCTTGGCTTGGATTGTCTGGAGATGGGGAGTCCAGGAGAGGCGACGGTCGAGGGTGACGCCAAGGTACTTAAGGGTGGGGGTGAGAGCGATGGGACGGCCATAAACAGTGAGATAGAAATCAAGGAGGCGGAAGGAAGGGGTGGTTTTGCCTACAATGATCGCCTGGGTTTTGGAAGGATTGACCTTGAGCAACCACTGGTTGCACCAAGCGGTGAACCGGTCAAGATGGGATTGGAGAAGGTGTTGGGAGCGTTGCAGGGTGGGGGCAAGGGCAAGGAAGGCGGTGTCAACGGCAAACTGGAGAAGGTGGACGGGGGGTGACGGCGGCGGCATGTCCGCCGTGTACAACAATTACAGAAGGGGGGAGAGAACGGAGCCTTGGGGCACACCGGCGGAGGGGAAAAAGGTGTAGGAATCGGTGTTATGGATGGTGACATGGGAAGGACGGCGGGAGAGAAAGGAACCGATCAGACGAACGTAGTTAATGGGAAGGGCGGAGGTTTGGAGCTTGAAGAGGAGACCGGAATGCCATACGCGGTCATATGCGCGTTCGAGGTCAAGAGAGAGGAAGATTGCGGAGCGACGGGAATTGAGCTGTTCGGAAAGGAGATGAGTGAGGTGAAGGAGGAGATCGTCGGAAGAGAAGGACGGCCGAAAGCCACACTCGGTAACGGGGAGGAGGCGGTGCTGGCGAAGATGCTGGTGGATGCGGCGGGTGAGGATAGATTCCAGGACCTTGCTGAAGACCGAGGTAAGGCTGATGGGACGGTAGGAGGAGACGGCGGACGGCGGTTTGCCAGGTTTGAGGAACATGAGGATACGGGAGGTTTTCCACAGGTCGGGGTAGTAACCGGTGGACAGGACTACATTGTAGAGCCTGGGCAGGGTGGAGAGAAAAGAGACAGGAGCTTCACGAAGGTGACGGTAGGTGACACGATCGTGACCAGGAGCGGTGTTGCGTTTGGTGCAGAGTGTAGTGATGAGATCCTGTGTAGTGATGGGGGCATTAAGTTCCGTGAGTGGAATGTTATCCAAGTACTGGAAACCAGGAGCGAGGGGTGAGACAGGGGTGTCAGTTCGATCGCGGATATCTGGGAAGAGGGAGTAATCGAACTGGGGATCATCAGGGATGGAAAACACATCGGACAGGTAGGAGGCAAAGTGATTGGCCTTACTAAGGGCGTCAGGGAAGGGGCGATCATCGTGGAGAAGAGGATAGTAGGGGGAGGGCTTAGTTCCGGTAAGGCGACGGAAGGCGGTGCAGAACTGGGACGAGTTTATAAGGAGGGTAGCATTTAAACGGGTGCATGTCTGTCGCCAGTCCCGGCGTTTATTAGCCGCGAGCAAATTTCGAATGTGTCGCTGTAGTTGCCGGTGGCGTCGTAGGGTGTCCGGGTCACGCGTGCGGAGGAAGGCACGGTAGAGACGACGGGATTCACGGAGGAGGAGGACGGCCTGTGGTGGCAAGGTAGGACGGTGGGGGTGGATGGCAACAGTAGGGACGTGGGCCTCCACGGCCTCAGACAAGGTCTGCTGGAGAAAGGCGGCGGCATGGGAGACATCATCGGGACGGCGGTAGGCGAGAGGGTGGCTATCGACCTGAGTGGAGAGGGTATCCCGGTAGGCATTCCAGTTGGCACGGGAATAGTCATGGATGTACTTAGGGGGAGGGTCATGACGAGGGTCGGGGCGGGGGCGACGACCGTCTGAAACGGTGAGGAGGACAGGGAGATGGTCGCTACCAATAGGCTCCAGGACATCCACCGTAATGCGACCAAGGAGGTTGGGGGAGGAGAGAATAACGTCGGGAGTGGAATTGGATTCGGGACGGGTGTGCTGGGGGATGGGAATGAGGTCGCCTTGAAGGGAGGAGAGGAACCGATGCCACCGCCGTAACTGGGCGGCGGAACGACTATGGATGTTGAGGTCGGCGGCGATCACGTAGGAGGAGAAGGTACGGTCAATGTGGGAGAGGAAGTCGAAGGGAATAGGGGCGTTAGGGCGGACATAGATGGTGGTGCAGGTAACGGTAAGGCCAGGGAAGAAGAGACTAAGGGTCAGGTGTTCGGTGGGGTCGGGAAGGAGAGGTTGGAGCCGCACGGGGATTTGGCGATGGTGCCCAATGGCAACTCCGCCACGCGCAATGGGGAGGGGATTGTCGGAGCGGTGGAGGAGGTAGGGCGAAGTGTGGACGGTGTGGTGGGGTTGGAGGAAGGTTTCATTAAGGATGAAGGCGTCCACGCGGTGGGAGGCAAGGGTATGGAGAAAGAGGTTCTTGTTGGCAGGGAGGGAGCGCATGTTGTTGAAAAGGATACGATGCTGTCGCGCCATGACAAGGATTTAAACGAGGGTGTCAAGGCGGGAGAAGGTGAAATGTACCTGGTTATTGGAATAGGTGGCGAACATTTTAAGGTGGAATATGGAACGGGCGGCGAGGGAGATCTGTTGTAGGGTGTGGGGGCGCTGAAAGGGATGGACATTCTGGAGGACGATGGTGAGGAACCTGATGATGTCCTCAGCAGTGGGGGGGGGGGGACGAAGGGAATTGCCAGGAGGGGTGGGGGCGTCCAGGGGACGGACAGGGACGGTGAGTTCAGGAGTGGTGGGAGGGGGTCGGGCTTTACATTTTTGGGAGTACGTGGGATGGGGGAGGTTGCAGGTATTGCAGGAGGGAGGGGATTTGAGATTAGGTCAATCTATACAATTTTTTTTTCTTTATTGTAATTTGAACACCCCATACAAAGGTGGGCTGGCAGCGGAACAGTGTACTCCGCTCTTCAGCCATATGCAGTACAATAAAAAAGAAAGGGAGACAGACAAGTAACAGAATGGCGGGTTAAAAAACAGGAGATACAATAGTTAAAAAACATGAAGCCGTTCACACTCGACGAAACAACAAGAAAAACGGCGGCACTGGGCACAAACACTGACGAGGTAGACGACGCACGTGAACGAAGGAGCGTGGACGGCGAAAAACACTGATGCACAGACACGACGGCACAAACACTAAACCGAGGGCGACGATCTCCGGCGCGCGAAAGTTCACGATGCGTGTGCGAGTCCGGGGACCTGCCAAGAGAGGAGGAGGAGGAGGAGGAGGAGGGGGAGGAGGAGGAGGGGGAGTGGGAAAGCGAGAGGGGAGAGCAGGGACGCCACGGGCAAGGGAAAGAGGGGGGAGAGAGGGAGGGGGAGGGGAAGCCCGGAAGAAGAGGGGTGGAGGGAGGGGACGGGGGAAAAGGAAAGAGAAGGGAAGGGAAGAGAAAGGAGGGAGGGTGCCTAAGGGAAAGGACACCAGGAGTGAGGGGGGGGGAAGGGTCACAGTTGATAGGAGGGGTAGATGGAGGGGACGAGGACATCATCAGGGAGGGGGAGCTGGCGGAAGCCACCTTGGGACAGGGTAAGGAGGGTGGAGAGATGGAGACCGGGTGGGACATGGGAGAACAGGCGCGGCAGCGGGCGGGGGTGGGAGAGGATCGGGGAGACAAGCGGGTGAGGAGGATCGAGTTTACGGGAGGTGTATAGGATTCGTATCCTTTCGAGGAAGAGGAGGAGGTGGGGGAAGGGGATAAGATCATACAGGATCCGCGTGGGGGAGGGGAGACGGATGCGATAGGCAAGGCGGAGAGCATGGCGTTCAAGGATTTGGAGGGATTTATAAAAGGAAGGGGGGGCGGAGATCCAGGCTGGATGGGCGTAGCAGAGGATAGGGCGGATGAGGGACTTATAGTTGTGGAGGATGGTGGAGGGGTCCAGACCCCACGTACGGCCGGAAAGGAGCTTGAGGAGACGGAGTCGGGAACGTGCCTTGGCTTGGATTGTCTGGAGATGGGGAGTCCAGGAGAGGCGACGGTCGAGGGTGACGCCAAGGTACTTAAGGGTGGGGGTGAGAGCGATGGGACGGCCATAAACAGTGAGATAGAAATCAAGGAGGCGGAAGGAAGGGGTGGTTTTGCCTACAATGATCGCCTGGGTTTTGGAAGGATTGACCTTGAGCAACCACTGGTTGCACCAAGCGGTGAACCGGTCAAGATGGGATTGGAGAAGGTTTTGAAGCGTTGCAGGGTGGGGGCAAGGGCAAGGAAGGCGGTGTCATCGGCAAACTGGAGAAGGTGGACGGGGGGTGACGGCGGCGGCATGTCCGCCGTGTACAACAATTACAGAAGGGGGGAGAGGACGGAGCCTTGGGGCACACCGGCGGAGGGGAAAAAGGTGTAGGAATCGGTGTTATGGATGGTGACATGGGAAGGACGGCGGGAGAGAAAGGAACCGATCAGACGAACGTAGTTAATGGGAAGGGCGAAGGTTTGGAGCTTGAAGAGGAGACCGGAATGTCATACGCGGTCATATGCGCGTTCGAGGTCAAGAGAGAGGAAGATTGCGGAGCGACGGGAATTGAGCTGTTCGGAAAGGAGATGAGTGAGGTGAAGGAGGAGATCGTCGGAAGAGAAGGACGGCCGAAAGCCACACTGGGTAACGGGGAGGAGGCGGTGCTGGCGAAGATTCTGGTGGATGCGGCGGGTGAGGATAGATTCCAGGACCTTGCTGAAGACCGAGGTAAGGCTGATGGGACGGTAGGAGGAGACGGCGGACGGCGGTTTGCCAGGTTTGAGGAACATGAGGATACGGGAGGTTTTCCACAGGTCGGGGTAGTAACCGGTGGACAGGACTACATTGTAGAGCCTGGGCAGGGTGGAGAGAAAAGAGACAGGAGCTTCACGAAGGTGACGGTAGGTGACACGATCGTGACCAGGAGCGGTGTTGCGTTTGGTGCGGAGTGTAGTGATGAGATCCTGTGTAGTGATGGGGGCATTAAGTTCCGTGTGTGGAATGTTATCCAAGTACTGGAAACCAGGAGCGAGGGGTGGGACAGAGGTGTCAGTTCGATCGCGGATATCTGGGAAGAGGGAGTAATCGAACTGGGGATCATCAGGGATGGAAAACACATCGGACAGGTAGGAGGCAAAGTGATTGGCCTTACTAAGGGCGTCAGGGAAGGGGTGATCATCGTGGAGAAGAGGATAGTAGGGGGAGGGCTTAGTTCCGGTAAGGCGACGGAAGGCGGTCCAGAACTGGGACGAGTTTATAGGGAGGGTAGCATTTAAACGGGTGCATGTCTGTCGCCAGTCCCGGCGTTTCTTAGCCGCGAGCAAATTTCGAATGTGTCGCTGTAGTTGCCGGTGGCGTCGTAGGGTGTCCGGGTCACGCGTGCGGAGGAAGGCACGGTAGAGACGACGGGATTCACGGAGGAGGAGGACGGCCTGTGGTGGCAAGGTAGGACGGTGGGGGTGGATGGCAACAGTAGGGACGTGGGCCTCCACGGCCTCTGACAAGGTCTGCTGGAGAAAGGCGGCGGCATGGGAGACATCATCGGGACGGCGGTAGGCGAGAGGGTGGCTATCGACCTGAGTGGAGAGGGTATCCCGGTAGGCATTACAGTTGGCACGGGAATAGTCATGGATGTACTTAGGGGGAGGGTCATGACGAGGGTCGGGGCGGGGGCGACGACCGTCTGAAATGGTGAGGAGGACAGGGAGATGGTCGCTACCAATAGGCTCCAGGACATCCACCGTAATGCGACCAAGGAGGTTGGGGGAGGAGAGAATAACGTCGGGAGTGGAATTGGATTTGGGACGGGTGTGCTGGGGGATGGGGATGAGGTCGCCTTGAAGGGAGGAGAGGAACCGATGCCACCGCTGTAACTGGGCAGCGGAGCGACTATGGATGTTGAGGTCGGCGGCGATCACATAGGAGGAGAAGGTACGGTCGATGTGGGAGAGGAAGTCGAAAGGAATAGGGGCGTTGGGGCGGACATAGATGGTGGCACAGGTAATGGTAAGGCCGGGGAAGAAGAGACTAAGGATCAGGTGTTCGGTGGGGTCGGGAAGGAGAGGTTGGAGCCGAACGGGGATCTGGCGGTGGTGGCCAATGGCAACTCCGCCACGCGCAACTGGGAGGGGATTATCGGAGCGGTGGAGGAGATAGGGGGAGGTGTGGATGGAGTGGTGGGGTTGGAGGAAGGTATCATTGAGGAGGAAGGCATCCACACGGTGGGTAGCAAGGGTGTGCAGGAAGAGGTTCTTGTTGGCGGGAAGGGAGCGGATATTGTTGAAAAGGATACGATGCTGTCGCGCCATGATAAGGATTTAGACGAGGGTGTCAAGGCGAGAGAAGGTGAAATGGGCCTGGTTATTGGAATAGGTGGCGTACATTTTAAGGTGGAATATGGAACGGGCGGCGAGGAGATCTGTTGGAGGGTGTGGGGGCGCTGAAAGGGATGGACGTTTTGGAGGACAATGGTGAGGAACCTGATGATGTCCTCAGCAGTGGGAGGGGGACGAAGGGAATTGCCAGGAGGGGTGGGGGCGTCCAGGGGACGGACAGGTACGGTGAGTTCAGGGGAGGTGGGAGGGGGTCGTGCTTTACACTTTTGGGAGTAGGTGGGGTGGGGGAGGCTGCAGGTACTACAGGAGGGAGGGGATTGGAGGTTGGGGCACTGCCGGAGGAAGTGCGCTTGTCGACAATGCGGGCAGGTGGGGGCCTCGCGGCACTCTGCTGTTGGATGTGCATTGTAGCGCAGACATCTCTGGCAGCGCAGGGATTGAGGGGGGGAACAGGAGGGGTCGACCTTGTACCGCTGATTGAAGAGGAGGGCACCCTCCTTCAGGAGACGGTCAATGGAGGGGGCGTCCTCAGAGAAAACCCACATAAGGCGGGTGGGGCCGGTCGCGTTATAAATGCGGCGGACTGCCCGCACCTCCAGGGTGGGATGGGCCTTCAGCTCCGCCAACACCTCCTCCTCTGTGATCGACGGACTAAGCCGAGTGATCACGGCGGTGAGGGTCGGCGGGCGACGCGGGGGTTGGGGTTGGCGGGTAGGAGATGGGGAGGGAGCAGGGGTGAGGGAGGCGTTAGGACCAGAACGGGTGATGGGGAGGCGGGAGAGGATGTCAGTATGGAGGGTTGGGCTGTGGGTGGAGATAAGAACAGAATCCCGTCTGGGAGTAAGGAGAGAGATGGGGGCGCCAGGGAAATGTTGGCGGAGGAGGAGGGAGAGATTCCGGGCCTCGAGGAAGGAAGGATCGGGACGGGACAGGAGATATTTGTAGAGACCGGGTGGGGAGGAGGAGGAGGAGGGAGCGGGGCCTGGTGGAGAGACGTCCATGGCATTTTGGGGTGGGGATGGGGGGCGGGGTGGAGCCTTTTTAGGAGCAGAGGAAGTGGGGGCGCCACTAGGGCGTTTGACAGCGGCAGATGGCCGGGTGGTGATAAGAGGGACGGGAACGATGGGGAGGTGGCGGGAAGGGACAGGTCCCGGCACGGACGCAGCAGTCGGCGCCGGAGATAGTGACTGTGACGGTGCAGGCGACGATGATGACGGCGACGGCGACGGGGAGAGCTGGGCGTGGGCAGTGGCCCGACGGGCCACCACCCTAGCCGGAGCTGCAGTGACAGGCTGGAGGAGTGGGGGGAAAGGATCAGAACGAGAGGAAGAAGCGGGAGAGGGGGCGACAAAGAGCGAGGGCGAAGGGATAGAGAGGAGGGGAGGGATGGAAGGAGGGGGGTGGGACTGGGCACACCAAGTGATAGTGGTGGAGGCGGCGGAAGGGGACGTATACACGATGGCGGTGGTGGTAGTAGTGACGGTGGTGGTGGGGGCGGACATGACGACAAGGAGAAGAAAGAAAAAACACAGCACTAAAAGGACAGGACACACACTGGGGGACGACGGACGGCGACGGCGGGCGGCAGGAACGCTGCTGCCGCTGCTGGCTGGACTGCTGCTGCCACCGGAGGGCGGGCTGGCTGGCTGGCTGGCTGGCTGGCTGGCTGGCTGGCTGGCGGACCACTGTTGCAGACCGGGACCTACTACTACTGCTGCTGCTGCTGCTGCTGCTGCTGCTGCTGGGCTGGGCTGGGCTGGGCTGGGCTGGGCTGGCACCTGTAACACCTAGCACTTCAATGAGCGCGAAAATTGCACTATCGAAGGGCGGTACCCTTTCGGTGTACCGCCGGAGATGAATCTATACAAAGTTACTGAACTCTATATAGCATTCGCCACAAAGCGTGAGAACGAGTATTAAATATTATTCGAAGAAGTATTGTAGATCTTCTTTCATTTACATCAACGTCATTACAGAACAAAGTATATACAATTGTTGAGATTAGCGTTACTTCAGATACTGTCCGACAAGACGTCTAAATTGGAAATAAATGCGATTCCCAGCTGTCTGTTGCTACTGGTCGGGGACGGCGGGCCGCACAGCTGTTGCGTGGCGTCGCCAAGAGATGGCAGAGCGGTAGCCGGTCCTTTGCTCACAGCAGTACGTGTAGTAGTAGTAGTACTAACACCTGTATGCAAGAATGACGACCTCTTTGCTAATACTTTGGTTGGACAATAAGTGGCAGGCCGACGACGAATAAACAGCTCTTCTGTCAAAGTTCAAGCTAATTAAAACGTATTTTGAATTACATAAAACCAGATGGCTATGAAAGATGATTGTTCTTTTAATGCGTACCCTACCCCGAAACAACGTCCATTCATCCCTGGCTCTATGGGGAACAAATACGTTTTGACGATCCTCACATTGAATTCTGACTGTCTTTCTCGCCTTCTCCAAATGTTTCTGGAATTCAGTTTAGACACTTCTCATAACACAAGGCTTATTTCTGGTATTATCACACTTCCAGCGCATTTGACATTTCTCAATCCTTTCACTAAATTTGTAGAAGCTGTCTGTTCATCTAAAAAATCTTCGACAGTGGGCCACTAAATACACCCTTCGCAAAACGATGTTTTTTTTCCATTTGCAGTCTACCTCCATTGACAAAGAATCTCTCTCCAGTCATTCTTCAGAGAAGAAAAATAAGCCACATCTAAAGACTGCATAAGACTAGTACTGTTCGGTGGAATGCAAATGAAATTTATGTTGTTTTCCTCACACAGCCCCGTAGTTTTCATTAAGATGTGAGAAGAGGGATTATCTCTGATAATTACTTTCCGTCGTCCTTTCTCTGAGGTAAACAGGAGGAAGTGAGTCTGAACCCAACTGTCAAACACACTCTGTTCTAGCCAATCACTCAAATGTGTTCATTTGCATTCCAGGAGGTGAACTGTAAATCCAGTCTGTCCATTTTGGCTAACCTGTATCAATATGATAAGATAGAAGGAATTCTCGTGCTGCCTTCCCAAACAACATGAGAGTGTGGCACGGCTTTGAGGTGTCCTCAGTTTTCTCAGGACGTCGACATGTCCGACGAAACATGGGCTTTCTTTCGCAAGTATGTGATGAAACCCAGTTTCATCAAAACTGAAAACATTTCAAAAGGAACGCCTTCAACCTCGGCTTTGTATTTCTCTAAAAAGACATTGATTCTGCTAAGGACACAGGATCAGCTCCGCACCGCTCTGTGGGACGGTTTAGGAGGGAATTGGAGGCGAGGACAGTGGGTGCTGTTGGATGGTGACGAGGTGTGCGTTCCACATTAGTAATGCGTCGAGAGTTAGCACTAAACATTTCACTGTCAGAAACAGTGCAACGGTGTCGGTTGCAGATGGAGAGTCGGAAACCCGGGCGACGGAGGCGCCGACCGCTCAGCCACGCAGCCTGCAGAGCTGTGTTGCCAGTCGCGGTGCTGTGTGCAGTTCCGGCAGTGTTCAGGGTGCGCCGTGGTTCCGCGCTGTGCGAATTACGGCGCCGTCAGAGCTCTGAGAGTCTGGGACCTGACGCAGCGCCACCTTCAAACGAAGCCTCACAGCGCACGCCTCAGGCAGCTGTGACGTCACACGCAGGGGTCATAACAAACCGAACTCTTTGAGTCTTCTGCAAGTACCACATGGTGTGTTGTGCTTCGGATCGAGTGACTGTTTACATTTTAGATTGTGCTAAATAAATTACGGAGTTTATCAGAATACCACGGAGGTGTTGCTTGCCAAATTGCAGAGGCAATTACGGCAATGGGCCTAAAGTTTCTGTATTTTATTTTCCATCTATGAGTCTCTAAGATTGAAATGGATCTGGGCTGTTCACAGACAAGATTGGATGCCCAGCAAAAATTAAGTTGTAAGTATCGTTGTTTTTCTTAACTACTAAATCGTAACGCATAACTTTTATTGCGAAATGTATTACGAACGAAAGCAATAGACAGTCCCGCCCATCTTAACGCTCATTTTCATAACATCTTTATCAATCTACTGTACGCTTCACTTAAGGTATGTGAACTGCATTTCAACGAAGAAGGTATATTAAGCAGTACAAGTATGTACCACCCAAGAACTGGCAAGCTGTTAACAGCACCATTGGATCGTCGATGTTTGAGAAAAGGTAAGTTAAACAACGAAATGTTAGGCAGAGGCCTACATTTGTAAATTACAATGTCTTAAGTGGGAAGCTGGTTGTATAGTTGCATCTCATTTTATGTTAAGCTTTTCTCTTCCAATGCTGTACCTTCAAAGTTACCGGGATGCCCTTCATATTTGTCCAATACGCCGACATCAGCCTGAGGGGACCCCGAAAGTCGCAGGGAGCGACTAGAAAACAGTGCCCGCCACATCGCCATTCGAGAAAGTGTATAAACGCAGGAGAAGTTGATAGGAGCGGCTTCTTTCTGTAGTTTAGAGCAACTAAAAAGTAAAATAAGTGACTGCGATAAGCATAGTGACTGGATCACAGATCATAAATTAGACAGTGTGTGCTTATTGTTAATTACCCACAATCCTTGCCCTAGAGTCGATTGCTACTCTGTTATAAACAGTGATTTATTTCTCAGAGTTTTTATTAATGGTGTGGAATTGAAATGTGTTCGAAAGATAAAACTTCCCAAAGGTCTGCAACACACAAGAGGTGTGTCAAGCTCTTAACGAAATTTATTTATTGTGTAATAAAGATGAGATTCCTGTTGATAGTGTTCTGTCGTTCACTGAAGATAATTTGCAGATGCTGTGATCATTACTAAGTACTATTAGCTGACGTGGATGTACGTTTGTCAGAAGCACTGCCATTATTTCTATGCCAAATACAAATACACTGTCCAGGCTTTGTAGTAGGCTTTTAACTAGTCCATCATTGAAAAACATAGTGATCAGTTAGTAGTCATATCTCACAGAAAGCTGGAACTTTAGCCTCACAGGGCAAAGCACTTCTTGTGTCAACTGATGCAATACATTTGAAATCCTAGCTTGATTACGAAGGTGAACTTTCCTGATACATAAAAGAAGTAATTCTTAAATCAGAAGCAGCTTGATTTGAGGTGGTTACGTTAGTGGCAGACAATAATTCAACTTATAGAAAAGCAATATCAAACTTTATTACTCCACCAGAAGTACAGGTAAAGTACTGTCACCGTGCACAAATTTCTGCAGATTGCCCACTGTACTGTTTTGTGGATACAGTTCATCTCTTAAAGTGTATCTGTAAAAACATGATCTATTGCAAGATGGAAAGTTTCTAGCTTTAAAAACTCTTTTTTCAAATTCAATTGAAAGGCAGGATGTTAAATTGGTGCTTCGTATCTTAAATAATAAGACAGTTGTAGCTTTGCAGAGACTAGACTCGAAGAAAGGAATTCAAAATTGGGAAAGCACTGCGACATTTATAAAAATAATAAATCTTCGCTGGTGAACTGTGAATGTGAAAACATTACTTAAGGGCCAGAGGCTAATAAATTTTTTACAGGAACCTGTAACTTCTAATTCCCATGAGATATTTGATTTTTTGAAGAGCTTTGTGTCTTGGTTAGGTTTATGGCATGGGTTGAATGATGCAGGATGCTTTCTAAGGAGACACACTTTGCTCCAAAACATACAATAGCTTCTTTAACTGATTTCAGTAGCAATTAGCTCTCTGACAAAAACAGGTCCTGTTTGCTCCTTGGAAGAGTACAGACTGACAGTTTGGAAGAAAGGTTGGGTAAATACTGCCATTTACGTTGGGGAAATTACCACATTTCTCTTAGACAGGTGTTTGAAACTGAGCAAAAACTTAGGGCTTAGAGCACAATGTAAAGTAGTTCGAGATGTGCTTATTAAGATGTCAGATACTTTTGAAACAACTTTTGAAGTCCAGGAGTTAAAAGATTTATTAAATGTAGCAGTAGATGAGAATGGTGTTTAAGGCACAGTACAGGACACTTAGCCATTATTGCCCCACATACCAGGATATTGCTCACACCAAGTCCTGAAAAAACTCACTGTGAGTATTGGACTGTGAGTATTTCTCTTTTTGGGTGAAGTAAAGCATGATGATCATTTGATAGTGGCATAGGATTGAAGAGGCTTGGTATACCCCAAACAAGATATAGTGGCATGTGTAACTTACATATACTTTCCTTTCAAAAAATTGTAAAAGAAAATGAAACTTTGTTTCTCCAATTGGCAAATCAAAGGCGTGTGTTTTTGAAGATAGCATCCTGTAATAATATTCCCAGTGATATGTTTAGTGGTTTCCAATGTAAAACTAGACATAGTCTTGAATCTATCCGGTGTTCCATACTGCTCTGTTAAGTAAATATCGTATTAAATAATCATACTAAGGGAAGAAATGATGCAACTACAAAGAAGAACATAAATGTTTTTAAAAGAATGAAAAATGTAATTAAAGTGTACTTTAATTTTTTATTGACGTATACAAGAGTGTTTTAGAAATCATATTATGAGGTGAAATAAAAAGTCACTTTTATATTTTTATTTAATTAGATTCCATTTCCTCCCACCCCTCGCTTTTTGTGTTGTGTTTTTTTCCCATCTGTCTGTAACAGAATGACTCAATTATGTTAAATAGTTTCCTTATTCATTGATGACATTGCATGAATGAATAGATTCCATAATGTTTGCAGTAATTTGTGTGTATTCGTATAAAACAAAATTTTGGTGGCTAGATTTCAGGTAGTTCGGTAATTTTCCAGCAACAGAAAATGAACATGGTATTCACCTGCTAAATTTTACAGTTAGAGTGCGCTTGTTTTCCATTAAAAAGGTATTAAGATGCAAATTGCGATTTATGTATCGTCACTCTATGGGGCCATGCTAAAATTACAAATATGCACCTGAAAAAAGTCGAAATGTTGCGAATATGAGATTTGCAGTCATAATACGCATCAGTGAAGGAAATTATGAACATGTTTACTTTACGTTATTTGAAATGACAATTTACATTTATGCAAGACGCATTAAGTAATGATACATTCACTTAATTGGACAGACCGTTTTCTGGGCGTGCCAAAGTTCCGATATTTGCTTGACCCCTGATGTGACAACACGACGCCGGCTGTGAGGCTTTGATTCCAGGTGGCGTTGCCTGACGACGGCGAGCTCTACGCTACAAACTGCAAGCATAGTAACGATCGCTCACGACAAGCGTGAGGCTGCCTACCGTGCTGCCATCTTGTGGCACCGGCCTGCAACAGGGATTAGTTGCGTGGCGCACCGTTCGATGGCAGGACTAGCCGTCGCTGATTTCATTTCGTTTTCTTGCGTTTTGCAGGAACGTGTCTGAACCAGCGGAATTTGTCGCAGTAGCATCAATTACTTACTTTGTTTTATTTACATAGCTGATATATGTGGCAGTGAAGTGTAATCGTTCGGAATGGTGTAGAAGTGTTGTGTGCCTCGTTGCAGAGGAAATTATGAAAATGAGCCACGAGTAGTAAAACTGAAATTACCAACATTAATGTTTCATGTGAACAAGTGAACTTAATGGGTGTCCAAAAGAAGGATTACAGATACTCGCCAGATTGTATTACGTTTTGTAGTATTTTATTTTCAATATCACCACACACTTATCAGTATATAAGGAGCACACCCTGTCTTGTGCTACCCCATCCTAGTACACTTCATAAGATTTGGCCGCATTTTCAAACACACTCAGCAGGTTAGAAGCCCGATGACAAATACCTGTTGTATACAAAACACAAGTTCCAATCTTTTTGTGTGAAGCAGATCATTTTGCTTCACTAATTAGTCTCTGTTCTTACAAGGGGAACCTCCCCATCGCACCCCCCTCAGATTTAGTTATAAGTTGCCACAGTGGATAGGCCTTGAAAAACTGAACACAGATCAATCGAGAAAACAGGAAGAAGTCGTGTGGAACTATGAAATAATAAGCAAAATATACAAACTGAGTAGTTGATGTGCAACATAGTTAACATCAAGGACCATCCGACCCATGAACGCTGTGGTCCCGTGGTTAGCGTAAGCAACTGCGGGACGAGAGGTCTTTGGTTCAAGTATTCCCACAAGTGAAAATTTTAATTTTTCATTTTCAGTTTATGTGACAAACTCTTACGTGTTCATCACTTTCTTGGGAGTGATTATCACATCCACAAGAAAACCTAAATCGGGCAAGGTAGAAGAATGTTCCCAGAATGATATTTTCACTCTGCAGCGGAGTGTGTGCTGATATGAAACTTCCTGGCAGATTAAAACTGTGTACCCGACCGAGACTCGAACTCGGGACCTTTGCCTTTCACGGGCAAGCGCTCTACCATCTGAGCTACCGAAGCACGACGCACGCCCGGTCTTCTTTAGAAGAATGTTTTTACCCATTCGCCAATGTACAAGTTAGGTGGGTCGACAACATATTCCTGTCATGTGACGCACATGCCGCCAGCAGTGTCGTATGGAATATATCAGACGTGTTTTCCTGTGGAGGAATCGGTTGACCTATGACCTTGCGATCAAATATTTTTGGTTCCCATTGGAGAGGCACGTCCTTTCGTCTACTAATCGCACGGTTTTGTGGTGCGGTTGCAAAACACAGACACTAAACTTATTACAGTGAACAGAGACTTCAATGATCGAACGGACAGATCATAACTTTGCGAAAATAAAGAAAGTAAATTGTTTACTTGAGGAAAGACTTGAACCAACGACCACAGGTTCCGCAGTTGCTCACGGTAACCACATGACCACGGCACTCTAAGAGTTCAAACAGTGCTTGATGTTGCATATCTTTCACATGCACTACTCAGTTTGTGTATTTTGCTTGTTATTTCATAGTTCCACACAACTTCTTCCTGTTTTCTCGATCGATCTGTGTTCAGTTTTTCAGGGCCTTTCCACTGAGCCAGCTTATAACTAAATCTGTAGGGGGTGCGAGGGGGAGGTTCCCTTGTTAGTGATAAAAATTCAGTTAACTGATGGTCCATGCAATTCTTTGCTTCCCTTTCTCAACTGTCAGTTGTTTACAATTTCCCTTGTTATGACACCCAACGCTCTTTTTAGTTTAACACTCCGTTCACATATTAAAATGTGCCACATACGATTGGATCAGTAAAGAAGATCCAGATCAGACAAAGTACCCACACTTTGAAACTATTTCAGAATGTACACAACTAAGTATGGCCAAAATCTCTGCAATTAAAAAGCTGCATGACGTGGAAAGTCCACAGATAATCAATTTTTGTAAAAAAACTGAATTTAAAGTCTCATTATAAAAACTACCTGTCAAATCTGTGCTAAATATTTTCAAGGAGAGGACTGTTCAAGGTTTCCTGTCATTGGGGGAACATCATGTTACTGAAGGTTTTGACAGCAGCAAAATTAATTTGGACATGGTGGAACATTTTATATATTAGCTGAACAGGTAATCTGTTTCAAGAATGCACTGCAGAAGCCACTGTCAGATATTCTGAAAAGTGTTTATCATGGCTGGATATATGGAAACGTTGTTCTGATCGCACATTTGGATTATCCGAAGACACTCTTTTGCAACTCACGGTCATCTAGAAATGACCAAGTATTGCACTAAGGACTCGAATTTTGAATATCTTTTGCCACGAAAGTTTCAGACAGATGCTGTAGAAAAAAAAATCGTAAAATATCTAACAATGGCAGTATGTCACTATTTGACATCTCTGGGACAGGTAATTGAAATTGAATCCAAGCTAAGAATTCAGGCCCCGCTACCCTTGAAAATTCCATCATCTGTTCTTGGAGGAGCTGGAACACATTTAGATTCTTTGGAAGCTGACTGTGTAGATGATGTCACCTTACCACCACCACGATCAGACATTGACAATATAACGGATTTCAGTGAGGATCGAAAAAAGCTGACACGTAAGACATGTAAAACATATTTTGAGCGAGATAAAACATTATCAGCAACAGAAAATGATGAAGGCCAATAAGGTTATTAATGTTGTCATTTCTGCTTATTGGGATGTTAAAAACATGGTCTCTGGAGAACATCTACACAGCGTCATTAGATGCTCTTCGCAGAGAAATTTACTTTTAAGATTAGCTGTTGATGCAATTAAAAAAGAAGACATCTTCCTAAGGTAATTTTGTCGTAGTCAGGTAGATCACACAGATAACAGACTTCTTCGGTGTGTAATAAAATGTAGGGTGTAGGCCTAATATGCTTCTCAATAATTATGTTAAAAAAATAACAATAGCCATAATAGTAATAACAGCAGAAAGGGAAAAATGTGAACCGTAAAGCAGTTTGGAATAAATTTCGTGACTGGTTAATAGACATTAACATTTGTCCTTTTCCCCTCATTTATATTTTTTTTTCTTGATCTGTTTAATTGCATTGTTAACACTGAAACTACATAATACTAAAATCTTAAAAAGATTTCATTTAATTAATGGCATTATTATGGTACATATTTGACAGTTCTGACGACACAGACAGATGGAGGTGTCAGATGTATGAAAACACTCTGTTTGATTTGTTGGTTAAAACTTGGTAAGATGACGATTTACTATTAAACCAATCCCGGCGACAATATCGATAAGATCTTTATGTCTCACTGAATTACATTTTTGTCAAGTGATTAAGCTTACGATCACTAAAATAAGTCTACGCGCAAGTCGCCGAAGTGGTGTCAACTCGAAAGACTTGCCCCCAGCGAATGGTCTACCCGACGGGAGGCCCTAGTCACACGACATTTTGTTACCAGAATAATTACTTCATCTCGGCTGATAAATTTTACTAAAACTATCTCTCTCACGTGGTGTAAATTACAGGCTGTGTTGTATGTTGGTTTCACTCGTAATTTTGCGTATGATCTGAAACACAATAGAAGGAAATCAAAGAGTATTGTAACCAGCGTAATATGCATTTTGCACTACAGCATACAGGAACCACATAGTTTCTTTATGAATGATAAAGGCCGGCACTATTTCTCTGTAAATGGCGTACAGATGGATAGTCGAGATGTAAGTCTCGTGATTTTGTTAGGCTTTCACTCTTGCAGTATGATGGAGGTTTGCAGCCACAGCCTAGCGGCGATGACGTCACAGTTGTGCCATGAGGCCTGTAAATCAGAAGCTATGGGTTCAACCCCCTACAGCCTTCTGTGCGCCTGACTCGACAGTTGAATGTGACGTCGAACTGCCTGGTTATGTCGTTCCAGCCTTGTCCTCAGTCGAAAATTTTTTTAATGGGCGGAAGTTCTCTATTGATCAAAATACGTTCCAGTATCGAACATCCTCCAGCTATATTCAAACAACAGAAAAAAGTTGGAACACGTTTTATTAAGTCACAGTTTACAAGGGAAGTGACACCAATTTTGAATATTATTGTTTTATAGCACCTTTAATATTTCTTGCAGAGCAAATTTATTTTGCTTGTTCAAAATGCATCAGTTCTAGAGCTTCTGGGGTTTGAAATGAATTACCTAATGGCTTTCGCTGGTTCCAAAATATGGCGTGAATCACTAATGCATAGATCCAACCCACACGTCCCAACGTTCAATAAAAGTTATGGCAAACGGATCACATTTCGAATCTGCTCCAGCCAAAAATTATAACTGATACCAATATTGTACAACAGTTCATTGAAAGTGCTGTAAAATATATAACATATGACAAAAAATATAGGAACAAGTATTAAATATTTTTAGAATAAGTTACTGCAAATCTATGTTCTCTTATACCAAAGTCTTTAAAGAACAAGAGATATGCTTTTGTTGAGATGAACTCTACTTCAAATACTTTCCGTCAAGACGTCAAAAAGCGAAATAAACGTGACTGCCATCTGTCGGCCACTCTGGAAGGCGAAGGGCGGGCCGCGCAACTGTTGCCGGCCGTCGCCAACAGATGGCAGTACGGTAGTCATTCTATTGCATGCAGCAGTACGTGTTGGTATGCAGGAATGTCGACTTCTCTACTCTTAAACTAATTCCACACTAAGGGGAAGGCTAAAGGAACATAAACCACTCTTTAGAGTTCAGGGGAAATAAAAGATATTTTAAATCAAATAATAACATGGCTATGAAAGCTGTTTGTTCTTTTAATGCATATCCTATCCGAAAATAACGTCCATATCACCCCTGGTTCTATGGGCAACATATACGTTTTGTCACATTGAAAACTGACTGTCTTTCTCACCGTCTCCAAACGTTTGTGGAATTCAGTTCCCACATGTCTCATAGCACAAGACTTATTTCTGGCATAACAGGGAGATGCTATAAGACTCACATCACATTTAATATCCACATTTCTCAATTGTTTCACTAAATTTGTAGAAGCTGTCTGTTCACCTAAATGCAGAATATTCGCCAATGCGCCACTAAATGTACAACAGAAAACGCTGTTTCTTCTTTTCATTTGCAGTCATCCTCCTCCACCAGAGAAACTCTTCAGAGAACAAAAAGAAACAACATTGCAGAAGACTAGTAGCGTTCAGTGGAATGCAAATGAACTTTATGATGTTTTCCTCATACAGCTCCGAAGTTGTCATTGAGATGTGACAAGAGAGATTATCTTCAATAATTACTCTCCTTCCTTCTCTCTTTAAGGCAAACAGGAGGAAGTGAGTTTGAAACCAATTGCCAAACAACTCTGTTCTAGCCAGCCACTCTGCAGTGTTCATTTGCATTCCAGGAGGTGACTGTAAATCCAGTCAGGCCATTTTGGCTTTTCTTTTTATATAAGATAGGGGAGAAGGAATTCTCCTGTGCATTCCCAAATAACATGAGAGGTTTTCTCAGGACGTCGACATGTCTGGCAAAACAAGAGCTTTCTTTTGCTGGTATGTCTTGAAACTTAGTTTTATCAAAACTGAAGATATTTCACAGGGACGCCTTCAACCTCAGCTTGGTATTTCCCTAAAAAGTTATACATTCCCATTTACATTAGCAGAATTCCTTGAAATATTGAGTGTAAATATGTGAGACAGTTCAGAATTTGTCTCTCTAAAAATGCCTTTCCCCAGTCCCATCCAGGCATATTACACTGAACAACAAATTTGAAGTAGAAGCGTGTAAGTTGCATGATTTTGAGTTAGTTATGTTTCTTTCAATATAAAATGATACAAATGCATCATCTTCATAAATATTTAGCTCTAGTTTTTGAAAAAGTAATCTACATTTTTGTATAAATAACTCACTAACTAAATATGTATTCATGTTCCAAGATTCAGCATAACAAATTTTAACTGAATAATTACTTGAATTATGTTATGTGTTATGCATTGATGAATTTCAGTGCCATTCTGGGAGTACAAAAGTAAAATAATAAGAAAAAATGAAGATGATATTACATGAATGAAAATACTTTGTAAGTGTACATTGTACCAGAACTATGTAAAGCACAAAGAAAATATATAAAGTAACTGGTCACAAATATATATAAAGTATTAGAAATGTTAAATGTCCATATGTATAGTATATACAATTACATATTTTGTTCGGAGATAAATACAGAAGATGACCGTTTTCGCTTGACTTTACGTTTTTACACAAACTAGGGAACATCCCTTATGACAGTCCAGCAGTAATCTGCTAAAATAGTAGGGCTCCACTTTCTGGCATACCTCTTCTCAAATGTGGCAGTATCTTGATGGAATTGCTCCCCATGTTCATCACTTACTGCACCACAATCTTTGGGGAAGAAGTCAAGATGACTATGTAAGAAATGCATTTTCAGTGACATGTATGGACCTAGTTTTTCATAAGATGACAACATGTTATCTACAATCTCCTTGTAATTTATTGTGAGTTTCTTCCATAAGAACTGTTAATAGATTGCCTTAAAACATTCCCATGCGTGCTTCTCATCACCTTGTATGATTTTATCAAACGTATGGTCTCCAAAAAGCTCTCGAATCTGTGGGCCTACAAAGGTGGCCTTCTTTACTTTGGCATCACTTAAGTAAGGGAATTTTTGCCTTAAGTACTTAAATGCGTCACCATCTTTGTTCATCCCTTAACAAAGTTTTTCATGAGACCCAACTTGATGTGCAAGGGCGGGAGCAGAATCTTTTAGGGTCTACTAGAGGTTCACTCTCTTTTGTAAAGCAAATGTCACTTCTCCCCACACACAGAAAAATGTGTCAGCACTGTTAACACGAACTCGTGGCATTTTTGTTCACTTCAGTAGAAGTCACCTTGAACAATTGGTAGTTAATCTGGAAACAAATGAGCAAAAACTATTACATGCATTCATAAAGTCTATGAAGTTGAAGATGAGGGAGACAAAAAGATCACTAAGACTTATATCAAAATGTTTATAGCTAAAATAATGCACAGGTAAGGGTAGGGACAATAATATAATGCATTGTTACTAGTAATTATGACTTTAACAAACCAATATAATATTTGGTTTTAACCTTAACATAAAAATCCGTATATAATAATCTCACCGTAATTCAACAGTGTAAAATGAAAACTAGAGCTAATTTTGAATTGTCTTTGTGATATTCGTGATAAGTACATTAGAACTGATAGGAATCGGCTATTTTCATTCGATTTACATTTTCATTGTTGCACAATGTTATCAGCAAGGCAGTCTACTTTCCTTTTATAGGTAACAAGTTATGATTTAACCATGCACCTCAATTCAAAGACTGATATTGAGAGACCCACATCACTGACACAGATACTGTCTTTTACAAAAGATCTTTCTCCAGTCCCGGTAAGAACTGTGGGCCTTCCACCTTTCCCATTATTCTTGTTTCTCAATTTGTTCACAATGTTTCTTGTCTTGGAATGTCACACTTCCCTGCAGCTCTCGCAAATTCGTAAAGAAGTAATTTCTTTTAATATCTTCTTGATTGTTGTTCGAATAACAAGTTTTGTGTCATATCCCTGAGTACCAGGGTATGGACGTTTCTGTCATCCAGTGGTCTGTAGAAGAAAAACATAGTAAGCCTACTAATTTATATTCGTGGCTAATTGGAGGCTTAGAATGAATATTTAAGCTTATTTAGAACTGAACCTATAGTACTTTTGAAGGAAGAATATAGAACAATCCTGTTTTCTTTTGCATAAGTTTCTACTGTTGTTCTCGGTAGCTGTGCTGCCTCCAGAACTGGCTGAAAGATGCTGGTTCTACTAATAGTCTAAAACGATACTGTGGTCGACACCAGAGGTAGGTTTAAAACACTTTAATTACACTCACAGTGTAAAGTATTCATCGATAAGGCCAGATTTGGGTCTCACATGTAGTTCGAATGAAAGAAAATCTACTACACTGATTCATAGATTGTTAAATTGTCCTAGTTTTAGTAATCACACTACACAGCCCAGCAACTGAAAGCGATTCACATGTAACAAAAATTTAACGTATCAGTAATCTATGACATTGCTCTCATACACATTTAAGGAACTCTAAACCATTGAGATAGTGCACAAAAATAATAAAGTCCGACAACACCGCCCTGCTAAGAGGTCACTGTTCATGGGAGTGAATGATAAGTTTTCACTCGGAATTAATAAGTAATTACTGTCAGAAAAGTCACGAATGAAGGAATCGTACAGTACACAATATATGTGAATATTTCCGAATGTTAGTTATGACTACAGCACACAGCTCATGACAAGACATACAAATGTTGCTCCATTTACCCTCAGCCACAGTCTGCCTTACCTCAGATGTACTAGGTCTGTATACAGTTTTGCCTATGAACAATATGTTCTATGCTACTCATTATTGATAGCAGCCATCTTGCATAAAATATTTTATAACCCTCCAAATACTGAGCTTTATAATTAGCTATGTAATCAACAAATGCTGCATATCAAATGGAACATAAAAATTTACTAATAAATTATAAAAACCAAGTTCAGAATCTATCAGTAATTTCGACATAATTTGTAACAGTAGTTAGCTTTAATAATAATAGATTCAGAAGATAATTAGTTTCAGGCAATTTTAGATACCTTGTGGAAATAATAGGTACTTTCAAATGATATTCGTTAACATGCTGAAATACGTGTCCTACCACATGCTTCATTTGTATGGTCGTATTGTATGAACTTTTTCAATTAACAATAATTCGCAATAAACAAAGTTTCTGAGTTAATTAGATAACTGCAACTGTATTAGTAAGTAGTGTGTAATGAGAATGAAAGTCAGTAGGGCTAAGCTTATTTAAGAACCTGAAATCACTATGCACTCCCTGGGTACTAGGTGCAGTATCATATTGTCATTATTACAGCTATCATTACTATAGTTACTTTCGAAAATTTTTCGGGGTTGAAAAACATAGAAGATGAGCCAGGATACTGAACTTGCTTCGTCTCAAGTGATATCAGAAATTGTGCAACTGTCTACCAGAAGTTCTTTTTTTATAATTGGGATAAGAATTTTCCAATCCTTACATGCATAAGTAGTATAGTGGTATTGACGGGGTCCATCATCAAAATCAGATAATTCACGCTAAAGCGAGTCACTTTCTCAATTTTATTCTAGTAGTATCTTGATTTATTATTACAGTTTCAATTTGGTAAACGTTATACTATAGTAGTGGCAACCTTTCACCGACGGAATGTTTCTCTAAAACGAGCATGAACTTGCAACTAATTGTGTCACAGTGTTAATTTCGATACAGTAACTAATCGTTTGAAATAACATTACTCCACTGTAAACTGAAAGAATTATTTGACTGCTTGAAAATGAAACATTATGAAGGAGGTCACTGCACTGAAATCTCTACCTGTATTGCTGTCTTCACAGCCAATTTGGTAACACTCGTTTCGCACAACTTCCCGCAAACGTGACGTCACTTTCACCCCACACGCAAAAGTCGACGACCGCGAATTTCGTCAGCGTTCGATACGGGCCTCTCACAGGACTTCATGTGCGCATACGGGATATTTACAAAAACACGTCAGCATTGAAATGATTTATTATAGTCATTGCAATACTAAGACCCATATAACGATTATCGGCAGTTAATGTCTACGTATAGGTGTGCTCTTTGAGGAGTGAGTTTTTATCGTCAATCATTTTCAAGTTAAACATTAACGTTCTTATCATTTGCCGTTTCAAGGTCACAGGGCGCTGAAAATTTATCGCAAACGCGTTGCCATTGTGTCTGAGATGATATACAAAATTTTATTGCTTGTTAAGAAAAATGCTGAGAGTGAAACTGACATACATCACAGCCTGTAAATTACCCTACAAGAGTATCTGTGATAGAGATAGTTTTAGTAAAAATTAGAAGACAGGATGAAGTAATTACTCTGATGACCTTACATTTAATTACTTTGACAAAAATGTAGTTCACTGAGACATAAATGACTCACCAAAGATCGTATCGATATTGTCGCTAGGATTAATTAAATTTTAAACCCTCATGTAACCCAGTTTTAAACAACACATGAAAAAATAATATATAGGCCTAGTTTTATGAACATTCAGTGCTAAAAGTGCAGTTACGCATATTGAGGAGAGAAAACTAGGAATGAGGAGAAAATGACAAAAGTAAATGTTTGTTAACCTGTCAGAAAATTTATTCCAAACTAATATACAGTTGAATATTTTCTCATCTTGCTGTTATTACCATTATGGCTCTCGTTAAATGTTTAAACATAATTATTGAAAAAAATATACACGGTACTTTTGTTACACACTGAATAATTCTGTGGTCTGTCTGATCTACATTACTACAAGAAAAGTCCCTTAGGTAGAAGTCTTCTCTTTTAATTACAACAACAGTAAATATCTCAGGGGAGAGCATCTAAAATGGCTCTGAGCACTATGGGACTTAACAGCTGAGGTCATCAGTCCCCTAGAACTTAGAACTAGTTAAACCTAACTAAGGACATCACATAAATCCAGGCCCGAGGCAGGATTCAAACCTTCGACCGTAGCGGTCGCGCAGTTCCAGACTGAAGCGCCTAGAACCGCTCGGCCACACTGGCCGGCGGGAAGAGCATCTCATGAAGCTGTGTTCATGTTCTCTAGATGCCATGATTTTAACAACAAAATAAGTAAAAATAACAACATTAATGACCCATTATTAGGACACTACGACACAAATCTGTTCACCTTTCTTATGTGTTCATCATTTTCTATTACTAAAAGTCTTTTATCTAGCACTAATTACGTTTTAGATGTCTCACATCTCAGCTTCTTAAGAACAGATCTGGCATAAAACCCTGACAAGTATGTGAAAATAGTCAAGTATTCCTGAGCAGACTGAATTTGTTCCTCACTGAAATCCATTTCACTGTCAAAGTTGGTGGGAGTGGAGGTAAGTCCTCATCAACTACACAGTCAGTTTAAAAAGAATCTGAATCTGTTCCAACTTCTTCAAGAGTACATGTCAGAATTTTCAAGGGCAGCCAGGTCTGAATTCTTAGCTTTAATTTGAATATAAAATCCCTGTCTCAAGAAACCAAACGTTGAGATCCTGCCATTGTTCGATGTTTTCCAAATCTCGCTTCTAGAGTAGCTATCTGAACCTTTCCTGGCACTTCCTCACTGCAATACTTGGTCATTTCTAGACTGTGAATGGTATCTGATATGGCCAAATGTGTGTTATTGGATAATCCAAATGTTCAATCAGGACAATATGTCTGCATATCCAACCACGATAAAAATCTTTCTAAATATCTGATATTTTCGTCACTTTTGCTAGAAAGTGGTTACTGAAGAGCATTATTAAAATGGCTATCTCTACCAGGTGAGGTAAAATTTAAAATCTTCCGCCATGTGAAAATTAATTTTGATGAGTTTAGCAGTGCTCCCAGAACTTAGTAAGATGATGTCCCCTCAAGGCTAAGAAACCTTGAACAGTCATCTCACTGAACTATTAAGCACAGGTTTGACATTTGGTCGCTCTAGGTGGCTTTTATAATGATACTTTAAGTTGATTGGCAGATTTTATTATCTGTATACACCCTGCATCATGTAGCTTTTTAACGGCAGAGAACTCGGCCATAACCAGTTGTATACTTTTTGAATCTGTTTAAAACTGTAGTTACTTTATTGCCTCATCAGTATCTTTTCTATCGATTCAGTTGTTTCTGACACATTTTAATATGCGAAAAAAATAAAACTTTAAGAGGGCTTGTGATTCATCACAGTGGTGTTTGTAAACTATTGACAGTTGAGGAAAGGAAGCAGAGAATGATGTGGCCCCTTCAATTGAATTCTCGTGACTAACAACACAAGATAATTATAACCAATTGCATGTAGTCTAGAAACTATTTTCTTAATTAGAGTGAAGAGTTCTTCACCATTTATGTTTCTCGCTGTAAGGATAAAAACCTGAGCCTAGTGCATTTTTAGAACTGAACCACTTTCCAAAATGTTATCTCCCGTGAAGTGCAAATAAGGCTTCAAGATAATTTCGTCAACTATTAGTGAAACAACATGATTTCATTCACAAAGGATACGAATCTTCTGCTTTGTATACAACAGAAAATTGCCACCTAGCTCCTTACCTGCTGGGTGCGTTTCAAAATGAGGAGAGATCTTATGCAGTGTATTAGGATGTGGTAGCACAAAACAGCGTGTGCTCTTTTTAAACTCGTGGTGATATTTAAAATAAAATGCTTCAAAACATAATAGAATCTAGCAAGTATCTATACTGTTTCTTTTGCACACCCATTTATTTCACTTCCTCACACAAAAAATTAACGTTGCTACTTTCAGTTTCTTAAAAAAAGTTTACCTTATTTTTCAAATAAATGGTTATGAGTAGCAAGTAGTCTGCTGTGAACGGTTCTTTCGGGCGAAGTTTTCCAAGATATCAATAACGTCAATTTCATTGGTTTATTGTTAATGGGAACATACCTGTACCAAGATTTGTGGTTTCACTTCTACTAACTACATACTCTCGTCAGTATTTATCACAACAGAGCGCAAAAGTGTAGGAATATCTGTAGCTTCTATTAGAACAAACCAATGGCACTCCCGACTTTGATAATATGCCAATGTTTGGTCAGCTTGACGCACTCTGAGTACTTAAGATGGCCATTCATATTCGCTGTTGACTTTTAGGCACAGGTATTTACTTTACGTCAACTTGATCCAGCGGTCGGCACTCATGCTTTACATTTTCACGAACAGAGAGGCCGTTCATCGTATGAAGATCAGCAATAACTATATCTGTCGCGGCGGGTAATGTCCCAGCGTTAAGAGATCACACAGGAATGCGAAATATTGATGTCTCACTGTGCAGACAGAGAGATATCGACAGTAGGACTGCAGTCAGATAGTGCGGCAGAAGCCGATGGAGATTTCCGTCCTAATACTCCATTTTTACTCAAATTTGACGCAGCAGAAATACCGTGAGCGTGAGTGTCCGAAATTCCGTTCGCGGTTGCGACAAAATTTTTACCCAAAGCTGTTTTGGTGGCACTCTTTTTTGTTACACGTCATCTTAGTTGATCCGTTATCTGATACTGACGAACTGAGAACTAGAGTGTTGGGGTGAAATGCAGTCACAATGACTTCAGACCTCTGGCAGGACACTCGGACTGTGGAGCCAGTCTGCAGTCGATGTTGGTTAGGAAACACTTGTGTGTCCCGTCATAGCACGATACTCAAGTGGTGGGTCCCATACCAGACAGCACCAATAGCGGCTATTCAACGTATACAGAGAAGGGCAGCACATATTGTCACACGTGTGGCTGACCCACAGGAGAGTGTCACGCAAGTGTTGAGACAACTCAATCGGCAGGTGCTTGAAGAGAGCCGCAAGTTACCCCACGAGAGGCCACTTACGACATTTCGCAGGTGACTATTAAGGGGGTATGTAACGGAAACTGTAAACACTTATTCAAAAAATCATTGTAGCCGTATTTATTAATGTACAAACCTAAAATTTTTCATGTGTAAAGCAAAAGAGCCTTGTTTTAACGGAAAAATAATAAATATGCAAAATTAATGTTTTGACGCTCAACAGAATTTTATTTTTTTATTGTCCTCTTCATAAAAAGCCATAACTCAAATTCTAATCATGCAATTAATCTGAAAATTTTTTTCTCCATACTGATACTCCTCATACTCCAGGTTTCTCTTCCCTCCTGCTCGAATCTGACTGCCCTCTATTTGCCGGTAAGACACTCATCTGTTAGCTTTCTTGACCCTGCTCTCGTCGATGGTGTAAAATGCTTTTGTTGTAAACGTTCCTGGATCTAATCCAACTCTCTTCAGTACTTCAATTCTGCCATTATTTCCGTTATTGTAACATAAAACGGCATCATAGAAACCTATTTTTAGTACTTCAAGTCTGCAGAATGTCCTTTTTGACCATCCAATCCAAATTAAATTAGTGAGGCTTCCATTTAAATTTTGTGTCTTTCCATGAAGATACTTCCCCAATAAACCAGGGTTGGCAAGAAACCTGAATGTGGGCTTCATTGGATTCATAACTGGTTCTGGTAGTGAGTGTTTGTAGCGGGACTTTGAATTTCGCCGCGCTACACTCGTTACCTCAGATATAAATTACACCGTCACAGCGGTATGAGCGCTCGACGGCAGAGAAAATAAGAATATGAAGGTACAAAAAATTTTAACTCCTTTTGTTTTGCTACCCGCTTTTGTCTTTGAGAGCGGAAGGTTAACTTACTTATTAGCTATTCTTGGTCGGATTAAGACGAAAAAACTCATTGATGTGCAGACGTATTGTGGAAGTTGGTATGAAATTCGGAGGAGGGAAGTAGCAACGTAAAATAATTTGCATTCAGTATCAAGATGATTTTGATTTGTATAAATTAGTGATTACTGGACGATTGCAAGATTTCGGAGCAGCTGCTACTTTTCACGCAGAAATGAAGTAGGAGATTTTTGAAGACCTGGACGCCGCAGGAGAGAAGACATATTAACATGGTAAAGGATCAACTCTTATCTACGCCCTTTCCTCCTGTTAATCACGTTTTGTTATTCTCTGCTCTCCTTCAAATAATTTTTGTTGTGGAAATTGTTTGACTTTTGCTCAGAAACGCCACAAGGACCACTCAACAATAGCTTTTCCGAATCACGAAGTCCGATAACTTTTCTGTAATACGAAGTCCGATTTGCGTTTCATTCTTTCCTTTTTCACGGTCAATAACGATTTTGAAACCCCCTTTTTATTCACCATTTCTTCCCACATTTTCAACCCTTTCTTTTTCTTTTCTTCTCATTTTCTTTTTTTTTTATTAACCACTACATGTTTATGTGAATACATCTCGTTTCTGTTGTTGAACTTACACCAATAGTCTTTCGGATACAGAGTGTGCATTGGTGTTTGGTCACTGGATAGTTTGTGGGAAAAAATTGCCCACACTGCACGCCACATTGCCTCTAAATTATGTGTACCTTTTCTGATAGCTCTCCCATAATATAACTGTAGAGAATCAGTTTCTTTCAGAGTAACCATGCCTTTTCCTCCTAGTGGTTTTCCATCCTCAAGCACTTCACCTTTCTTCTCTTCCAGCAAGCGACGAAGCCTACCACCAAGCCTCTTTTGGATGTGGTCATCACATTCCAACTTTACTGTTGTTGTATTGTACAGCTTTATATCTGTTACAGCTGTGAAAGTAAAGAAGTACCCATCAGGAAGGTATTTAGTGTATCTAACACCATACTCCTCCTCAGATCTGGAGAACAGCCTCACGACTGCAGCAGCCTCCATGCCCCACTTGAGCCACTATAATTTTGAGAGCATGCTACTGCATTCTTTTCGTGCCACAGTTTCTCACTTTCACTGTTGGATATTTTCTTTGTTGCACACTGATGGCAGTATTTAGACGTAATTTCTACATCTAAAACTGTACCTGAGTCAATAGCAAGAACAGATGCAACTCCATGGAGATATGTGCTTCCAGGTCCCATCTACAAACACACACTGGTCATTAACATTTGTAGGAGATTCACTGTCATGAATATCTACTCAAGGATCTCTCTGGATTGTTTCCACCAGTGCCTGCACTGCTGTCTTCATAGAAACTGTAGCAGTACCTCATACAACATCAGACATTTCTTTATTTAATTTTCGCGCCTTGCACAAGGTGGAGGCATGTTCAGAAAACCACACAATAAATTAGCTCCTTCCCTGCCCTGTCCAATGCGTATCAGAGCATATGATAACCTAAAATTGCTTTCATAGGTACCAGTGTCAGTTTTCTTGGAGGAGGAAAATGAAAATTCATAGCCACACGAATTACAAATTAATTTAAAGTCACAAGCTGTTCCCACTCTTCTTTCTTCAGCAACAATCATGCATTGCGTATTTTTACAGCAAACACACGAACATGGAAACTTTATAGCCTGGCATAGAAGATCTAAACCAATAAGTCTGAATCCAGTGGAATCGATATCAACATCATCCACGCACCTGTACAATTCTCCTGTCCCAAGTTCCGATGCTGAAGCTGAGAGCTTATGTTCTTCATTTCGAGCTGCTTCCTCTTTTTTGTTGGTAAACCGATTTCCATTAAATCTCCGTCACCCAAACACAGTTTTTCCACCAACATTATGCATAAATCTTAACTTCCACGTAAAGGTTTGCAAATTCAACCGTCCACCCACTAATATATGTTAGTATAGTCGAAACGTAAATAAACCACTGCAAGAAAGCTTTCAGGCAAAGATGTAGATGTCAGCCAGAGATATAGATGTCAGCCAAAATATCGAAAGAAAATAGCCTTCACACTGAAAAGAATTGCGCTGAAGCAAGCAGTTTCCCAAATCTCAGAAAAGGCGGGAGAGACCCCAAGTGAAGAATTAATCAGTTTAACAATTTAAAGGCATTTTTAAAGCTGCTAGCGTGATAAAGTTCACACACAACATAGTTAAAACTGCGTAAATCAAGAAAACAATGTTTTTGAAAAATCGATTTTTTGACCGAAAATCCATTACATTTCCCCTGAAGCGAGGAGCGCAGAGGCGCTCTCCAGCCACTACGCGTCGCTGCCGTAAGGAGGCTGAAGGCAGAGTCAGGCCGGCCACAGCACGGAGACGTCTCAGCACTCGCCCTTAACGCACTCCGTACGCGAACGGAAAGGGAAAAAATTTCAAAACTTGTTACCGTGCCAAGTACCCTCTACCATGCACTTCATAGTGGTTTGCAGAAATCGTTATAGGAACAAAAAGCTGGCCAAAGCTGGAGATAAATTCTGCCGAAATTTTTACAGAGGCGCAAACCGTGTCCTGAAAGTATAGATTAATTAAAGTAGGTGGTGGTCTGTTTGTGTCTGTTGGTAGTAGTTTATCTTGTAGTGAAGTTGAAATAGATAGTTCCTGCGAATTACTATGGGTAGAGGTTATACTCAACAGCTGTACCAAAATAATAATTCACTCCTTCTACCGACCTCCGACTCAAGTGATATAATAGCTGAACGCTTCAAAGAAAACTTGACTCACATTACAAATTAGTACCCCACTCATACAGTTATAATTGGTGGAGATTTCAATCTACCCTCGATTTGTTGGTGAAAATACATGTTGAAAGCCGATAGTAGACAGAAAACATCTTCAGAAATTGTACTAAATGCTTTCTCTGAGAATTACTTTGAACAATTAGTTGATGAGCCCACACGAATTGTAAATGGTTGCGAAAACACATTAGACCTGTTAGCCACAAATAATCCTGATCTAATAGAGAGGGTCATGAAGGATACAGGGACTAGTGAACACAAGGTCATGGTAGTGAGGCTCAGAACCATATCAACCAAAACCTCTAAAAATAAACGCAGATAAATATTCGCTTGATACCTTCCTAATAAAGAGTCTCCATTCCTCGCAAGCTAATTTCGTAAGTGTAGACCAGATATGGCTCAAATTCAAAGATACACTATCGACCGCAGTAGATAAATTCATACCGCATAAGTCAATAAGAGATGGGACTGATCCACCATGGTACACAAAACACGTCAGAACACTGCTGCAGAACAACGAAAAAAGGATGGCAATTCACAAGAACTCAAAATCCCCGAGAGTGGCTAAGTTTCACGGAAGCTCGAAATTTACTGTGGACAACAATGCGAGATGCCTTTAACAGTTTCCACAATGAAATATTCTCTCAAAACATGGTAGAAAACCCAAAGAGATTCTGGTCGTATGCAAAGTACACCAGTGGCAAAAAACAGTCAATACCGTCACTGCGCGATCGCGATGGAAATGTTACCGATGATGGTGCCACTAAAGCTGAGTTACTAAATACAGTTTTCCGTAATTCCTTCACGAAAGAAAGCGAAGTAAATATTCCAGAATTCTAAACCAGAACAGCTGTTAGCATGAGTGAAATAAAAGAAGATATCTTAGGCGTTGCGAAACAAGTCAAATCACTTAAGAAAGGCAAGTCTTCAGGTCCAGATGGTATACCAATCAGGTTCCTTTCAGAGTATGCAGACACAATAACGCCTTTCTTAGAAATCATATACAACCGCTCACTTGACGAAAGGTCTGTTCCTAAAGACTGGAAAGTAGCACAGGTCACACCAATATTCAAGAAAGGAAATAGGAGTAACCCACTGAATTACAGAGCCATATCATTGACCTCAATTTGCAGTAAGATTTTGGAGCATACACTGTACTCGAACATTATGAATCACCTTGAAGAAAATGACTTATTGATACATAACCAACACGGATTCAGAAATATCGTTCTCGTGCAACACAGCTAGCTCTTTATTCCCATGAAGTAATGAGTGCTGTCGACAAGGGATCTCAGATCGATTCCATATTCCTAGATTTTCAGAAGGCTTTTGATACCGTTCCTCACAAGAGACTATTAATCAAATTGCTTGCATATGGAGTATTAACTCAGTTTGGATTCGTGATTTCCTCTCAGATAGATGATAGACGGTAAATCATCGAGTAAAGCAGAGTTGATATCTGGCGTTCCGCAACGTAGTTATATAGCCCCCTGCTGTTCCTGATTTACATAAATAATCTACGAGTAGGTGACAATCTGAGCACCCCCCTTAGATTGTTTGCAGATGACGCTGTAATTTACCGTCTAGTAAAATCATCAGACGATCAGTTCCAATTACAAAATGATCTAGAGAGAATTTAGGGTGGTGCGAAAAGTGACAATTGGCACTAAACAAAAAAAAAAAATTAAGTGCGGGATTATCCACATGGGTACTAAAAGAAATCGGATAAATATTGGGTATACGATAAACCGCACGAATCTAAGGGCTGTCAATGCGGCTAGATACCTAGGAATTACAATTACGAGCAACTTAAATTGGAAAGACCACATAGATAATATTGTGAGGAAGGCGAAACAAATACTGCACTTTGTTGACAGAACACTTAGAAGGTGCGACAAACCCACTAAAGAGACAGCCTACATTACACTTGTCGGTCCTCTGCTGGAATATTGCTGCACGGTATGGGATCTTTACCAGGTAGAATTGACGGAGGACATCGAAAAAGTGCAAAGAAGGACAGCTCGTTTCGTGTTATCGCGCTGTAGGGGTATCATTGATATGGTACGCGAGTTGGGTTGGCAGTCATTGAAACAAAGGCGGTTTTCTTTGCGGCGATATCTATTTGCGAAATTTCAATCACCAACTATCTGTTCCGAATGCGAAAATATTTTGTTGACACCCACCTACGTAGGGAGAAATGATCATCATAATAAAATAAGAGGAATCAGAGCTCGAACAGAAAGATTTAGGTGTTCCTTTTTCCCACGCGCCATTCGAAAGTGGAATGGTAGAGAATTAGTAGGAAAATTTTTCGATGAATCTCTGCCAGGCACTTAGGTGTGAATAGCAGAGTATCATGTAAATTTAGATGTACATATGGGTATGTAGATATGGAGGTGACGGTGAACTTGGAGCTTGTGAACACGTGGCCTAAGTGGACGATTTAAGAGCACAGTTGTGTAGAATCGCGTGAGACATGCAGCCATCAACGGAAATACACGACACTTTTCCAAAGTACACAGAACTCAATACTTCGCTCTTAACGGAACAAAATGGACAGATGTAACGGTTATTTCTGCAGTGCCACAAGGAAGTGTGAGAGGCCTCTGCTATTTACAAAGTATGTAAATGGTGTAGTACGATGCTTCGTGTAATGTTCATGTAACATCCCTGCCCACATTTGTTACATTTTTGTTGCTGTGTTTTAATGCACAGTATAGGAATATTTTGCTCCAAGGACCGAGTCTTTTATCACCTACATTTACTGCATAGATATTAATACACAGCTCCAGCGGTGCTGATGACGTTACTTGCAGCGAAAACAAGTTAATAATAATTTCAATATCACCCATTCTTCATGAAATGCTAATTACAAATTTCAGTTGCTGTCAGGGCTTATTGATGTAATTGATGGACCGAAGGGTAGGCGCCAAACTCTTAAGAGAGCTGACGATTACAAAAACAGACATAATGTCTGATGGCATAACCGCAGTTCCAAAGAAACTGGTATAGGCATTCGTATTCAAATATAGACATATGTAAACAGGCAGAATACGGCGCAGCGGTCGGCATCGCGTATCTAAGACAAGAAGTGTCTGACGCGGTTGTTATGATGTTGCAGTCGGCGCACGAGCAATGGTATAAACCACCTCCGAGGTAGCGATGCAGTGGGGAGTTTTCCGTACAAACATTTCACGAGTGTGCCGTGAATATCAGGATTCCGGTAAAACATCAAATTTAAATACCTTCAACATTTCGCGGCCCTGTCAGCAACTGTGTAAATATTAATTTTAATTTTAATAATTAACGGCCTCAGTTGCACCGTTTACCTACAATTTACCTAGGTTTCAGTGTATTAATTTATGGATTTGTAGTTTTAGCTTCACGATGTCCACTATGGAATGACGGTAGTTACTGTTATTCTGAAGAAGGTTCCGTTACACCTACCCAAACCTAGGTAAATTCTAGGCAAACGGTGCAACTGAGGCTGTTAATTATTAAAATTAAAAATTAAAACGTCAAATCTCTGACGTCGCTACGGCCAGTGAAAGATCCTACAAGAACGGGACCAACGTCGACTGAAGAGAATCTTTCAACGTGACAGAAGTACAAAACTGCAAGCAACGTCATCAGCACCGCTGTAGCTGTGTATTAATATTTAAGCAGTAAATGTAGGTGATGAAAGACTCGGTTCTTGGAGCAAAATCTTCCTATAGCGTGCATTAAAACACAGCAACAAAAATGTAACAAACGTGGGCAGGGATGTGACATGAACGTTACACGAAGCGTCCTACTACACCATTTCCGTACTTTGTAAACAGCAAAGGCCTATCACACTTCCTTGTGGCACTGCTGAAATAACCGTTACATCTGTCCATTTTGTTCCGTTAAGAGCGACGTGTAGAGTTCTGTCCGTACGGAAGTCTTGTAGCCTGCTAAGGACACAGGATCAGCCCCACACCGCTCTGTGGGACGGTTTAGGAGGGACTTGGAGGCGAGGACAGTGGGTGCTGTTGGATGGTGACGAGGTGTGCGTTCCACATCAGTAATGTGTCGAGCGGTAGTGCTAATCATTTCACTGCCAGTCGATGTGGTGGGTTGGTTGCAGATGGAGAGTCGGAAACCCGGGCGACGGAGGCGCCGCCCGCTCAGCCACGCAGCCTGCAGAGCTGTGTCGCCAGTCGCGGTGCTGCGTGGAGTACCGGCAGTGTTCAGGGTGCGCCGCGGTTCCGCGCTGTGCGAATTACGGCGCCGTCAGAGCTCTGAGAGTCTGGGACCTGACGCAGCGCCGCCTTCAAACGAAGCCTCACAGCGCACGCCTCAGGCAGCTGTGACGTCACACGCAGGGGTCATAACAAACCAAATTGCAGAGGCAATTACGGCAATGGGCCTAAAGTTTCTGTGTTGTATTTCTCGCCTGATAAATCTCTAAGATTCAAATGGTTCTCCGGCTATTCACAGACAAGATTGGATGCCCAGCAAACATTCAGTTGTAAGTACCGTTGTTTTCGTTAACTACTACAATAACATTACATAAAGCGTAACACATAATAATTTTTATTCCAAAATGTATTACGCATGAAAGCAATACACAGTTCCTCCCATCTTGACGTTCATTTTCATAACATCTTTAACAATCAACTGTACGCTTCTTTTAAGGTCTGTGAGCTGCATTTCAGCGAAGAAGGTATATTAAGCAGTACGAGTATGTACCACCCAAGAACTGGCAAGCTGTTAACAGTACCATTGGATCGTCGACGCTCAAGGAAAGGTAGGTTAAAGAACCAAATTTTAGGCAGAGCCCTACATTTGCAAATTACAATGTCATAAGGAGGAAGCTGGTTGTATAGTTGCATCTCTTTTGATGTTAAACTTTTCTTTTTCAGATGCTATACCTTCACAGTTACTGGGATACCCTTCATGTTTGTCCAATACTCCAACATCAGCCTGAGAGGACCCCAAAAGTCGCAGCGAGCGACTAGAGAACACTGCCCCTCACATTCCATTCGAGAAAGTGTAGAAACGCAGGAGAAGTTGATAGGAGCGACTTCTTTCTGTAGTTTAGAGCAACTAAAAAGTAAAATAAGTGACTGTGATAAGCGTAGTGACTGGACTGTAGTTAACATGACAGTGTGTGCTTATTATTAAATAACCACAATCCTTAGCCAAGAGTTGTTTGCTACTCTGTATAAACAGTGATTTATTTCTCAGTGTTTTTATTAATGATGTGGAAGTGAAATGTCTTGGAAACATGAAACTTCCCAAAAATGTCTGCAACACAAAAGAGGTGAGTGACGCTCTTAGAAAAATGTATTTGGTGTGCAGTAACGACGAGGTTCCTGTTGGTAATGCTCTCTCGTTCATTGAAGATAAGTTGCAAAATTTAGTACAGAAGTTGCCAGAAATAGAAAGTGAAATATATTTTTCAAAGGAGTAGGTTTCATTCCTGAAATGTGAAAGTTCGTCTCAGTTTGGATATTATGCTGACTCTTTAATTATGTGGTGATTAGTAAATGCTATTACCCCACGTGGATATAAGTCTCCCAGAAGCACTGGCATCATTTCTATGCCGAATCCAAATACACTGTCCTGGTTTTGTACTAAACTTTTAACAAGACCAGTCATTGAAAAACAAAGTGATCAACTTACGAGTTATATCTCACAGAAATATGGAACATTTGCCTCACAGGACAAAACGATTCTTCTCTTAATTGATGAAATACATTTGAAAACCCAGCTTCATTACTAAGGTGGGAATATTGTATGTGGTGCCTGCAACTCTGACGAATGTTTCTGTGCAACCAGTGCTTAAGTTTTTATGATACAAATTTTAGATTCACCTTACAAGGATGTGGTATACATTCTCCCACTTAAAACAATGGAGGCTGATGTACATTTCTCATAAATAAAAGAAGTAATTCTTAAATTAGAAGCAGCTTGATTTAAGGTGATGGATTAGTGGCAGACAATAATTCAATTAATAGAAACCAATATCTAATTTCAGTACTTCGCCAGAAGTAAAGGTAAAACACTTTCACCCTGCCCACTGTACTATTTTGTGGATACAGTTCACGTTGTAAAGTGTATCTGTAACAACTGGTTCAATGAAAAGGAGCAGATTCTGTGTTTTCTTGATTTCAGTGAGAGCATGGAGGGAGGTTTTGCATCATTCACAGCACTAAAAGAGCTACACATCATTGAAAAAGATGATTTATTACAATACGGAAACTCTCTAACTTTAAAATCTCTGTTTACAACTTCAATTGAAAAGCAAAATGTTAAATTAGTGCTTCGTATCTTTAATGACATGACAGTAGTTGCATTGCAGACTAGGCTCGAAGAAAGGAATTCAAAATCGGGAAAGCACTGTGACATTTATAAAAAGAGTAAATCTTTGGTGGTGTATTGTGAATGTGAAAACATTACTCCAGTGTCAGAGGCTAAGAAATATTTTCTAGGAAGCTGTAACTTGTAATTCCCATCAGATATTTGATTTTTTAAAGAGCTTTGTGTCTTGGTTAGATTAAGGCATAGGTTGAATGATAACAGGAAACTTTCTAAAGAGACACACTTTGCTCCAAAACATACAACAGCCACTTTGATTGATTTCAGTAGCTATTGGCTGTCTGACAAAAACAGTTCCTTTTTGCCTCTTGGAAGAGTACAGACTGACAGTTAGAAAGGTTTGGTAAAAACCGCCAGCTAAGTGGGGGAAATTACCACATTTCTCTTAGACATGTTTTTAAACCAACCAGAAACTTAGGGTGCAGAGCATGTTTTCTCTTTTAGTACAGTTTAATGTAGTTGGAAATGTGGTTATTAAGGTGTCAGATATTTTTGAAACAACTTTTGAAATCCAGGAGACACCAGGTGCTGAAGAATCTTCCTGTGAGTATTTCAAAGTAATTCTTATTTCAGATGAAGTAAAGCAGGATTATCATTTTAGAATGGCAAAGGATCGAGGAGGCTTGGCATATCCCAAAGAATATGTAGTGGCATGTGAACTTATGATTATTTAACTTTTCAAAAAATTGTATAAGAAAATGAAATTTTGTTTCTGCAGCAGGCAAATTGAAGGTGTGTGCTTTTGATGATAACATCCTGTAATATTCCCAGTGATTTGTTTAGTACAAACAGACATAGTCTTGAATCTATCTGGTCTTCCTTATTGCTCTGTTGTGTAAATATCGTATTAAATAATTATACTAAGAGAAGTAGTGATACAACTACGAAGGAAAATATAAATGTTTTAAAAGAATGAAAAAATGTTACTAAAGTGTACTTTAATTTGTTTAATGACATGTAAGACAGTGTTTGGATTTCATATTATGAGGTGAAGTAAAAAGTCATTTGATATTTTTATTTAATTACATTGCTTTTCTTCCCACACCCTTGCTTTCTTTATGTGTGTGTGTGGTTTTTTGTTCTGTCTGTCTGTCTGTGTGTTTGTGTGTGTGTGAAAATTGTATGTAACACAATTTCTCAATTATTTTAAAGAGTAATGAAAGTGTGTTTCCTTACTCATTGATGACATTACATGAATCAATAGATTTCGATACATTTGCATAATTTGTGTGCAGCTTCTTTAAATGTGTATTCGTATGAAACAAAATTTTGGTGGCTAGGTTTCAGGTAATTCGGTAATTTTATAGTAACAGGAAATGAACATAGTATACTCCTGCTGTATTTTACAATTAGTGATTCACATCTGAGCTTGATTTCCATTAAAATTTGTTAATATCTTATTCTGATCATATATATATTACATAAAACAAGCGCTCACGTGGATCGCTAATTGTAACGTAAAAAGGCGCAAATTACGATTTATGTATTGTCACTCTATGAGTTATGTTAAAATTACAACGTTGCACCTCAAAGAAATCGAAATATTGCGAATATGAGATTTGCAGTTATAGTAGATAACAGTGAAAGAAATTATGACCATGTTTATCCTACGTTTTTTGAAAAGCCAATTTACAAACTACACAAACAACAATACTAACACCTCTTCCTCTTTCTGCACTCAACATCTCACTCATTATTGAAGGATGCTGACTCAGTTTTTCAGGATAGCAAACGGGAAGTTGCGGTACAGAAAATGGCCCAGAGATCACCAGAGTGTGTGTGTGTGTGTGTGTGTGTGTGTGTGTGTGGGTGGGTGGGTGGGTGGGTGGGTGTGTGTGTAGTGAGTGAAGTGTTATGAAACAATCTGTGTATAGTGTGTGCAGTGACTGATAGTGAGATATGAGTGAAGTGTGGCATTACATTATTTAATAAGTTATGTGTAAAGGAAATATTGTATACCAGGAGTAAATCTAATGCCATGTATCGACTTGTGCTACACCTTGCGTTTGGATTGCATTGGTTTTCCTTTTCTTCCCCTGACATGTTTGTTGATATGTTGCCTGTCATTAAGCGGCTGCTTGGTTGTCTTTTCCCTCTGCTTTCGACATCTGCGTTTTTGTTTCCGTGAAATTGCTATGTAGGAAGTGAGATCTGTGACCAGTTGTAACCTCGTGTGGTGGCGGGGAAGTAGGGGCGTGCGCTCAGAGAGTCTGGTGGACACGGGAGGGCAGTGTGGCTCTCCAGCGCGAAGCAGGTGTGGTCGGTTGAACCGAATCGCCACGTGATGTACGTCGGTTGTGTGTAACGAGCGGGTCGAGTTGACGGAAGAGCTCCCCACGTGTTGGTTGTACACAGAATCGCCCCACGAGTAGTTGCTGTTCATTTCGCCTTGGTGGGACGTTAACAAGCTTCTTTAAATCCTCCGTTTCAACACTGGAGATTAAAAGGAGAACACCTACCATGAAGGAGCGGTCACTACCCGTCAATGTTGCAGAGAAGACGTGAAATCCGGTGACAGAGCGTGTCGTCGCATGACCGTGGCGTGTTGGGTACGCTGGCGACGCGTGCGCGGTCGGATGTGTGGGTCCTGGCCATCGGAGGTCGTGTACGGCCTGTTCGAGCATAACTGCAAGTTAAGTTCGCGGAAGGTTTAATCATGAAGTAATAAGTCTGCGTAACCAGCGTCTCTTCGGCCTTGTGGCCTCCGGCGACCGGGTTTCCTGTCCCTGGCACTGGTGTAATTGAAGACAGTGATCTTTCCTCCTCCTCTCGTTACTGTCCGATGGGAGGTGTAGCTTTGGCAGTTTAATTGTTTCGTTATTCTGTTGTGGGTTATGAGTAAATTCATGCTTCTTGTTGGTTGATCATGTGGTCGCTCATTCAGGACTGAGTGGTGTAATGTTTCCTTGCACGACGTTAGCTCTAATTCTGTCAGCAAGTTAAGCCATCTTATTACAAGTTTTCGCTGGCTAAAAGTCGGTGCAGTGACCAGCCTGAGAGTGGCAATTGTGTTTACGAGCGTATTTAAATTGGTCAGTATTGTGTCTAGTCTGAGCATCCCTGAGTGGGTGATTTGTGGCTGCCTTACACGGGTCCGTCATATCTCTTATGTTCTAATGATATTCCAGGACACTTTTGTTTAAAATTTTTTAAATTTCCTCCAAGTTTGTAAATTCCTTTTATTGCCATTAACCGTGTGTTTGCTGAGACCTGTTTAATTTGTTTAATGGCAGTGTTGGTGGCTTCACTACCTCACCATACTTTATTAACAAAGTTATGTATTTACTTTAGTAGCCTGTTTACTAATGTTCTTTAAATTTTTTTTAATTTTTGTATTGCTATAAATTACTTTCATTGGCGTTAGTGGCGTGTTTTAAAAGGCTGTTTATTGCTGTACTGCTAGTTTCTGTAAGAAACGAATAAAACATTCGTGAAAATCTCGACAGTAAACTACTAGAAATTTGGCCCCGTTTCCCAACTTGTGGTGTGGCTTGTAGTAACCGTAACCACTGTGTGTGTCAGTCTCTAACTAACTTATTTTAAATTGATCTAAATTTCTAAATACTTTGACATGTCCTATATCCCTGAAAAAAGAGATCTATGGATGAATAAAGCTACTACTACTACTACTAGATTTTGCAAGACGCAGGAAGTAATGGTACATTCACTTAATTGGCCAGTCGGTGTTGCAAGGCCTGCCAAAGCGCCGATACTGACGTTATTTCGCACGCTGTGAGGCTTTGTTTCTAGGTGGCGTTATCTGAATACGGCGAGTTCTACGCTACAAACTGCACGAGTAAAGATCGCTCACGTCAAGCGTGAGGCTGCCCACTGTATTGCCATCTTGTGGCGACGGCTTGCAGCAAGGGGTAGTTGCGTGGCGCGCCGTTCGATGGCAGCACCAGCCATTACTGATTTCGATTTCTAACATAATGCAGGAACTTGTCTTAACCAACTGAAGTTCTCACAGTTAAACCATTGCTTAATTTGTTTCATTTACACAGCTGATATATGTGTTGTGTGCCTCGTTGCAGAGGGAATTATGTCCTAAATGGACAGAGCTAAATCAGAACTGTATAGCTGACTGCAATACATCTTGAATATTTCCAGGTTATACAGAATTGGAAGGTAAGCTCAGCATCTTACAAGTTTTCGCCGGCTCTCTTTGCTTTGTTTTATTATTGCTCACGTAACAACTAATATATGAGATAAAATATGTTGCTACGTTTCTTCATTTACTGAAGAAGGGTCTATACAAGGGCGATGTACTTGAGGACAATATTATGGAAATGGAAGAGGATGTAGATGAAGATGAAATGGGAGATATGATACTGCGTGTAGAGTTTGACAGAGCACTGAAAGACCTGAGTAGAAAGAGAGCTCTGGGAGTAGACAACATTCCATTAGAACTACTGACAGCCCTGGGAGAGCTAGTCCTGACATAACTCTACCATCTGGTGAGCAAAATCTATGAGACAGGCGAAATACCCTCAGACTTCAGGAAGAGTATAATAATTCCAATCCCAAAGAAACCAGGCGTTGACAGATGTGAAAATTACCGAACTATCAGTTTAATAAGTCACGGCTGCAAAATATTAACGCGAATTCTTTACAGACGAATGGAAAAACTAGTAGAAGCCTACCTCGGGGAAGATCAGTTTGGATTCCGTAGAAATATCGGAACATGTGAGGCAATACTGACCCTACGACTTATCTTAGAAGCTAGATTAAGGAAAGGCAAACCTACATTTCTAGCTTTTGTAGACTTGGAGTAGGCTTTTGACAATGTTGACTGGAATACTCTCTTTCAAATTCTGAAGGTGGCAGGGGTAAAATACAAGGAGCGGAAAGCTAGTTACAATTTTTACAGAAACCAGATGGCAGTTATAAGAGTCGAGGCAAATCAAAGGGAAGCAGTGGTTGGTAAGGGAGTGAGACAGGGTTGTAACCTCTCCCCGATGTTATTCAATCTCTATATTGAGCAAGCAGTGAAGGAAACAAAAGAAAAATTTGGAGTAGGTATTAAAATCCAAGGAGAAGAAATAAAAACTTTAAGGTTCGCCGATGACATTGTAATTCTGTCAGAGACAGCAAAGGACTTGGAAGAGCAGTTGAACGGAATGAACAGTGTCTTGAAAGGAGGATATAAGATGAACATCAACAAAAGCAAAACACGGATAATGGAATGTAGTCGAATTAAGTCGGGTGATGCTGAGGGAATTAGATTAGGAAATGAGACATTTAAAGTAGCAAAGGAGTTTTGCTATTTGGGGAGCAAAATAACTGGTGATGGTCGAAGTAGAGAAGATATAAAATGTAGACTGACAATGGCAAGGAAAGCATTTCTGAAGAAGAGAAATTTGTTAACATCGAGTATAGATTTAAGTGTCAGGAAGTCGTTTCTGAAAGTATTTGTATGGGGTGTAGCCATGTACGGAAGTGAAACATGGATGATAAATAGTTTGGACAAGAAGAGAATAGAAGCTTTCGAAACGTGGTGCTACAGAAGAATGATGAAGTTTAGATGGGTATGTCATATAACTAATGACGAAATATTGAATAGGATTGGGGAGAAGAGAAGTTTGTGGCACAACTTGACTAGAAGAAGGGATCGGTTGGTAGGACATCAAGAATACAATTTAGTATTGGACGGCAGCGTGGTGGGTAAAAATCGTAGAGGGAGACCGAGAGATGAATACACTAAGCAGATTCAGAAGGACGTAGGTTGCAGTAGGTACTGGGAGATGAAGAAGCTTGCACAGGATAGAGTAGCATGGAGAGTTGCATCAAACCAGTCTCAGGACTGAAGACCACAACAACAACAACATGTTGCTACGAAAAGAGCCCTGAAATACCTTTTAGTGATGCTGTGCTGCGACTTTCTTTGGATCATTAATGTTCAACAAAACAAAATATATTATGTTCTCATTATTCTGGATCTGGCTTTCTATTAAAGGAACATTTTTTCGTTACTGTAACTTGCCATAAAGTTCAACATATCTTCCTTACTTTACAGTTATTGAAAAGGTTAATGAAAATTATTTCGTTATCAATACTGTTGCTACAGTATGCAATGATTGTTCAACATGAAAATTTTGCAGTGGATTTTTGTTATCAGTAAAACAACAATAAGTACCACGAATAACACGAGAACATGAGACTATTATCACAGAAAAAGATGTTTTTACTATAAGGTTTGCCAGGCCAGAACTACGCACAGCAAGATTTCTTTTATGTTATGAAGATAAATTATCTTTTTGCACTCTTAATAATATATCATCAGCAGCCAGCATCAACCTGTGAAACACATCATAAAATCTGCTGCTCTGCTCTGCAATTGCGAAAGCTGAAACAAATAATTTTAGTTTACTATTACCTGTCCACTTCTCTGCGGTATGATTGATTTCATTTAATGCAGCTAGAATGCGCCGCGGCAGCAGCTCGTTCGTTCGTAGCGCAGTTCTGTACCACGAGTAATATTTAAATAACTGAATATGTCTTAAAAGGATGGGATAAAATACCAGGCAAGCTTATTACAAATCATAATGCAAGTTTTCACTAAGTAACTCTATTCAAAACATTTAAACAGATTAAATTATTACACACCTTTACAATGAGAATGGCGTACGTCTCTCAATCTTGACAAAAGAATGCTACGCAAGCATAAAATATAACGTCACAGGCTCTTCCTACTCACATAACTCCAAGAAGACGACAGAGAAATTAATATTCGGTCACTAGTATTTATACTTGTCACATATTCTCATCTTTGTTTGATATTTAATAAGTATCGTCTGTAGCGGTTTCAGTACTCGCCGACACAGATATTATCTTTAAAAAAATTTGTACATAATTCTATACAAGAACAAAACATGACACATAATGCTTTCTCTTTATTACATAAAATTCACACATTCGTTGTCCACGCAATTGTAATCATCCAGTTCAATTATTCTTTTCTCCCTTTTTTTACCACATATAATATGTGTTTTGCTAAGAGTCATTACAAAGTCACTTAGATTGTGTCACAGTATGTGTGCTTTAATATAGAGAGGACGGCCAGCTTGCTGTGTATTCGTGTTAGCATGATGTTCAGTTGTTCAGGAACAACGTAATTTCAGTAGACATGATGCCAATCTACGGCACAGAAAGTTCACTGTATGCAGTACTGAATCACTAGCAGACTGTAATTTACTTATGCAGCTTTATAACTCAAAATACCGAGTCAGTATTGGTTGATTTGTTCTGAAATTAACTGACACTAATCGCATGTGTGCGTTAGTATTAATGGCAATCTTGCCCTTTGGGCATTATCATATGCAGCTGATAAAAAAGTTTTTGTCATTATTTCAAAGTCTGCGGACTCCATTTCACTGAGGACCTCATTCTGAGACTTGGTGAATATTTCGACAGATCCACAGTAAAGAAATGTTCTATGCCTCTTCTGAAATCTCGTCTTAAACCAGTAACTGTACCATCGATTCTGTCTGTTTGAATTACCTCTCGTCAGCTTCTTGTTCAATGGAAGCGATGGAAAACAGAAACTTAGAACTAGCTATTGCAGCCAATTTGGCAACTTGTGCCCAGTATGAACAGGAAAGACGTTTCGTGGACTTAAATGGCTTTCTTTAGTCCTTAGATCCCCTAAAGCTATCCAAAGATTGGCATGCTATAAAGTCATACAGTGTAATTAGTTTTGCTCTGATAGAAACGACAGATACTCTTACACTTTCATGTTCTGTCGTGGTGAATACTGGCCCGAGTATGCAGTTACATGTTGGTAAAAGTGTAACCACAAAACTTGGTACAAGGACGTTCCCATTAACTCTGAACCATTAGACCCTGGTATGCATACCTTGGGTTCACCAGAACTGCAGACAGTTTTAACTTTTAATTACTATTTGAAAGTTTTTAAAATTGTGCCCCAGCTTATCAGGTATGCTCCCTAGCAGTTTCCAGTAACACGGTAAAGGTACCCTTAGAAATCAAGATTAGTTGTAATGACACTTACATTTTCGTCTTTATACACACACTTACATAACATGGGCCCGATGTAACCTATGGATCATGTTGTAGTGTTATCAAATTAGATTGTGATGTAATCGACTACATTTTGTCGGAATTCAGAGAATGCGCTATTGGTACACCTAAACATTGTTATCATGGCACAAAATATAATTGTTACAACTCACAACAGATAGCATATTCCTGTGTTGTGTAACACAGTTAAATATTGAGGGGGGTTATTACGAGTATGTGAGGCAATACAGTAATGTTGTGGGAGTTTGCTGCTCAGCAGTGGTGTGTTTGAAATTCGATACGAACGAGGAAGAAAGGTAAGTGTCACTTTTAACACTAAACAATAAAATGAACAACAGTTACAATCCTTCAGTTGACAGAAGAAGAGAGGTTACTTCTTCACATTATTTTTTCAGATATAATGTCAGAATCTACATCTACAAAAAGGAGCAGGAAAGGAGATAGCATACACTTATCAAGACCAAATTTTGAATCAGTTGTTAGTCAATGGGGAGCTGATAATTATGATTTTCTTTTAGATAAAGTATAGCTTCAGATGAAAACCATGAATTTGGTCCTCAGGGAGTGCCATGCAGCTCTCTGAGTGGAGAACAGACTAGTAGTGATGATAGTGATAGTGATAGTGATGATGATGATGATGATGATGATGATGATGATTATGAGGATGATGTAGGTAATAATGCCTCTGGAAAAATAAACATAAAAATGCTAACATATATATTGCTCCAACTGGTATGCAATGGAGTAAGTGCCCCTTAGTGCCGAATGAAATACCTGCACACAATTTGGCGAAATTTAGTTAGCGTTAGTGTTAGTGACGATGATGATGATAATGATGACAGTGACATAGGTAATAATGTCTCAGGACAAATAAGCAGTGAAAATGCTACCATATATATTGCTCCAAATGGTAAGCAGTGGGGTTAGTGCCCCCAGTGCCAAATAAAATGCCTGCACATAATTTTGTGAATAAGTATTCCAGGACCAGCAAGGGGCATAATCACTAACACCCCCAAAGATGCTTGGGATTTATTTATTCCTCTAGCCATTGCGGATGAAATTGTGATACACACAAACTTAGAAGCAAGAAGAGTTTTTGTGCCAAGAAAAATAAATTGGAATGATGTAGCTAGAGACGAAATGTTCGCCTTCAAGGTGATTTTACTTCATATTGGAGAGGATAAGGTTTGGGATGTTCCAAACAACGAACTTTTTCAGTCGGTTTCAGGAAATAAGAAGATTCGTTAGAATTTATGACAAAAGAACAAAGAGGCTAGGTTACAAACCGATAAGCTTGATCTTGTATCCTATGACAAACAGAAAATATTTACTGGCAGTGCAAGAAAATAATGATACCAAGAAGTAATGTAACTGTGGATGAACAGCTAGTTCCATTTAGGGGCATGTTATGGGTTTGCGCGATATATGCCAAACAGGCCTGGAAAGTATAAAATGAAGATATTCTGGATGTGCAAAGCTAAGCTGGTTATGTCACTGACAGGCCTGTGTACACGGGAAGAGGACCAGGCGAGCCACCCCAGAAAAATGTGGGCCTTACCACAGAGAAGACCCTTGCAGGCAATATATTGCTGGTGCAGCCAGAAATGTTACTGTAGATAATTATTTTACAAGTGTACCATTGGCAGAACATGTGTTGTGTAAGAACCTAATTGTTGTGGGAACAACAATGATGAATAAAACAGAAATTCCAAAAGAGGTGATGCCAAATAGGAGCAGAGCGGGACATTCAAATGAAGATGGTTGGTTTTTCACCAAAGAAAAACAAGTGTGTAGTCCTCCTACACTCCATGCATCATGACAAATCTGCAGATGAACAGTACCCAAATCTGAGATTGTGAAATTTTTTAACCAAACGAAGGATGGTGTGGATGTTATGGATCAACTAGTGCCTGATTATACATGCAAAGGACAAAGTAAACGCTGACCAGTGGCTCTCTGGTACACCATAAGGGATGTACGCACTCTAAATCGCTTTATTCTTTTCAGAACACAACATCCCATGGATCACAAAGGGATTTTACACAAGAGGAGACTATTCATTAAGGATATTTCAGTTGAGATGATATAACCGTTTATGACCAGAAGATCGCCTAATCACTTTCCACAGAAATCCATCTACCTGTATAGGGAAAAGTTCATTACTATTCCTAAAACACAAAACAGCAGTAGTAACAACAGCACAGTGAGTCGTCAGAAGAGACGGTGTTCATTGTGCCCTGCTTCAAAGGACAGAAAAACCAAGACAGTGTTCTGTAAATGCACAAAACGTGTGCCAGGACCATAGCAGTGTGGTGTATAACAATTGTAAAAATTAATGTCATCCTTGTATGCTTAGCGATTTGTTCTTTGTGAATACCATAACCGCCAGTGTGAGAACAGTTTTAGTAATGTAATTTATTTAATGAAAATTATTCAGGGTTAAACATGATCACAGCTGTCTTTTATTATACTGATAAACTTTAAAACAAAATTTTTCTGCATGTTCATATCCAGGAAATACTTTTTCCATTTTAATTCTCGAATTAGACACAACAGGTCCTTTGGACGGAGGGTATTTAAATGTGCATAAAATGTAGGTAATGGACAGAGGGATTAAATGACTTAATTGACGCTATTGATAACTTGGAAAAATTCATCAGAAAGAACAATGATACCTCAGTAATAAAGTACTTACTATTAATATTCAATTGTTTAAAAACTATGGTAAATTTTTTTGAAGAGACTGAAAGTAACAACATTACTTTTTTATGTGATAAAGTGAGTTTAGTGGGTGTCCAAACGAAGGATTATAGATACTCGCCAGATTGTATTATGTTTTGTAGTATTTTAATTTCAAGATCACCACACGCTTACGAGTTTATAAGGAGCATAAACTAATACACGGCATAAGATTTGTCTGCATTTCCAAACACATCCAGCAGTTGAGCAGCTAGGTGGAAATTACCTGTTGTATACAAATCAGAAGTTCCAATTTCTTTGTGAATCAGTTCATGTTGTTTCACTAATTAGTATGTGTTGCTAGTGACAAAATGTCAGTTAACAGACAGGCCACATCATTCTTTGCTTCCCCCTTCTCAGCTGACAGTTGTTTACAATCTCCCTTGTAAAGGCACAGAACCCCTTTTTATGTTTTACATTTCGTTCACATATTAAGATGTGTCACATACAGTTGGATCAAGAAAGAAGATCCAGATCAGACATAAGGTACCCACAGTTTGAAACTGCTTCAGAAAGTACACAACCTATTATGGCGTAAATCTCTGCAGTTAAGGAGCCGCATGATGCAGAGTGTACACAGATCATAAATTATTGCTAAGAAACTTATTCCTTTATAAAATCAACCTATAGTGACAAAATATCAAACTTGTGTTTAATATTTTCAATGGGAGGACTGTTCTAGGTTTGTTTGCCTTGGGGGAACATCATCTTACTGAAAGTTTTGAAAGCACTGCTAAATCCATCAAAATTAATTTGTATTTGGTGGAACATTTTAAATATTAGCTGACCTTTAGAGATATCCATTTCAAGGATGCACTGCAGAAACAACTTTCCAGCACAGTATCAGATATTTCGAAAGGTTTTTATCACGGATGAATATATGGAAACATTGTCCTGATCACACATTTGGATTATCCAATGACACTCATTTGCACATGTCTCATACCCCTCAGGCTCTTCTAGAAATGTCCAAGTACTGCACTGAGGACTCGAGTTTTAAATATAATTTGCCAGGAACGGTTTAGACAGATGCTGCAGAAAAAAGATATGGAATATATCAAACAATGGCAGTATGACACTATTTGGTATCTCTGGGGCAGGTATTCGAAATTGATTCCAAGCTAAGAATTCAGGCCCCGCTGCCCTTGAAAATTCCAAAATCTGTTCTTGGAGAAGTTGGAACAGATTTAGACTCTTGGCAAGCTGAATGTGTAGATGATGTCAGCTTACGACCACAACAACCGAACTTTGACTGCACAATGGATTTCAGTATGTATCAAATTCAGTCTGGTGAGGAATACTTGCCTTTTTTTACACATATTTTTCAGGGTACTGTGCCAATGCTGTTCTTAAGAAGCTGAGATGCGAGACACGTAAAACATATCTAGAGTGAGGTAAAACACTATCAGCAATAGAAAACAGTGAAGGACAATGAGGTTATTAATGTTGTTATTTCTGCTTATTCGCTTGTTGAAATCATGGTCTCTGCAGAACATCAAACCGGCTTCATCAGATGCTCTTCCCAGAGAAGTTTACTTTTTAAGATTAGATGTTATTAAAAATAAAGACTTCTACCTAAGGGGGTCTTCTTTTACTTCAGGCAGATCACACAGGCGACAGAATTCTTCAGTGGGTAGTAAAAGTATCATGTAATATGTTTCTCAATAATTATGTTAAAAAATTAACGATAGCCATAACGGTAATTACAGCAAAAAGAGAAAACTATCAACTGTAAAGTAGTTTGGAATAAATTTTGTGACAGTTTAACAAACATTTGAATTGATAATTTTCCCAGCATTCCTAATTTTCTCTTAGCAATACGTGTAATTGCATTGTTAACACTGCAAGTGTATAATATTAAGACTATATTTTACTGACAAAGATTTCGTTTCATTAACAGCGGTATTCTGGTACATATTTGACACTTCTGATGGCACATACAGACAGAGGTGTCAGATTTATGAAATCTCCCTTTGGTCTTTTTTTGTTAAAACTTGGTTACATGACAGTTTACAATTAAACTAACCCAGGCGACAATATAGATACGATCTTTGGTGAATCATTTACGTCTCAGTGAATTACAGTTCTGACTAAGTAATTAAACTTACAATCACCAGAATAAGTATTTCATCCTGTCTGCTAACTTTTACTAAAACTATATCACAGTAACTCTAATAGTGTAATTTACAGGCTGTGGTGTATGTCGGTTTCTCTCACAACGTTTTTCTTAACAAGCAGTAAGATTTTGCAAATGATAGCAAACACAATAGAAGAAAATCACAGGCTCTTGCAGTAATGCAGCGACGGGTTAGCGGCGATGACGTCACAGTTGGCCGTGAGGCCTGTGTATCAGAAGCTGTGGGCTCAAACCCCTGCAGTCTTCTGCACGCCTGGCTGTCGAGGCGTTGGACTGCCTGGTTATGTCGTTCCAGCCTCGTCCTCAATCGAACATTATTTTAATGGGCTGGGGTTCTCTATTCATTGAATTATTTTCCAATATCGAACATGCTCTGCTCCAACAGATAGAAGTTGAAGCACGTTTTATTAAGTTACGCGTTACAAAGGAAGTGATCATCAATGTTGAATATTATTATTTTGTAGCGACTTTATTTTCTTGCAGAATAGTTCTGTCTTGCTCTTTCGAAACGCATCAGTAACAGTGCTTCTGGATTGTGAAATGAATGACGTATTAACGTTATTACGCATCGTAGTTACTACTTATCCTGTTCACGTTCGGCATACAAACGTTATTACGCATCGTAGTTATTACTTATCCTCTTCACGTTCGGCATACAGGCGCCAGCGCGCATACACTGCGATTCTTCAACACTGAATAAGAGGCGCACACCGCATTTGGTAGAGCCTCTGCCAAAAATCACCAATGTAATTCTCAATAATAACTACTATGTCACTTGACGCATAATTTTTTTTTTTTTCTTTATTGTGATTTCATTCCCCTGCCCCATATGGGCAGGGGAGGGCTGTCAGCAGCACAATCCGCCGCTCTTCAGCCGAGTGACAGGACAATTAAAACAAGAATAAAATAATACATACATAAGGAGGTAAAAAAGGGGAACATAAAACAATATAAGGGGAGAAAATGGAGGTAAAAATACACTGATATGTAGACGTTCATTGGGGACAGTTAAAAAAGTCACCAGAAAGTTAAAAAACACAATTGGTGATTCTTAAAACACATGGAAGTCACTAGATGCACAGGCACAGGTTAAAAGTCGGCCACAGTATTAAAAACACTCCGAAACAACACACTTAAAACCCACGCGGAGCACACACGACGAAGAATAAAACTACCAGGTGGGACCTGCCGAGGGAAAGGGCAGAGAGGATGGAAAAGGAGGGGAGAGCATGGGGCAGCTGGGGAAGCGGCGGGAGGAAGGGAGGAGGGGTAACCGTGGGTTCACGAAGAGGCAGGAGACACATGGGGCAGGAGAGGAAAAGGGAAGACAGGGCAGGAGGGAGCGCAGAGACACTGAAAGAAGGCACAAGAGATGGAGGGGAAGGGGAAATCCGCTCAGAAGGAGGGAGGGGGAGGAGAGGGAGCCCTGAGGAGGAGGCAGGAAGAGGGGGTTAGAGTTGGTAGGAAGGGTAGATGTCAGGGCGAAGCTCATCATCCGGGAGCGGTAGACGGTGGAAGTTGTGGTGGGAAAGGAGATGGAGGGTGTGGAGATGGAGAGAGGGAGGGACACAACGGTAAAGGCGCGGCAACTGGTCGGGAGTGGAGAGGAAGGGAGACACCAGGGGGTGGGGGGGATCAAGGCGACGGACAACATAGAGTGTGCGGATGTGTTCAAGGAAAAGGAGAAGGTGGGGGAAGGGGATGAGGTCATAGAGGATGCGCGTGGGGGACGGAAGGCGGATGCGGAAGGCGAGGCGGAGCGCATGGCGTTCGAGGATTTGGAGGGCGTTATAGAACCGGGGAGGGGCGGAAATCCAAGCGATGCTGGCATAACAAAGGATGGGGCGGATCATGGATTTGTAGGTGTGGAGGATGGTAGAAGGATGCAGACCCCATGTCCGGCCGGACAGGAGTTTCAGGAGGCGGAGGCGGTTGTGAGCTTTGTTTTGGATGGTAAGGAGATGGGGAGTCCAGGTGAGGTGGCGGTAGAGTGTGAGGCCAAGGTATTTGAGGGTAGGAGTGAGGTGAATAGGACGGCCATAAATGGTGAGGTAGAAATCATGGAGGCGGAAGGAACGGGTGGTGCGGCCTATGATGATCGCCTGGGTCTTGGAGGGATTAACACGGAGGAACCACTGGTTGCACCAAGCGGTGAATTGGTCAAGGTGGGTTTGGAGAGTACGTTGGGACCGTTGAAGGGTAGGATAAAGGGCTAGGAAGGCGGTGTCATCAGCGAACTGGAGAAGATGAACAGGAGGGGGAGGTTTGGGCATATCGGCAGTGTACAGGAGATAGAGGAGAGGGGAAAGGACAGAACCTTGGGGCACGCCGGCAGAGGGGTAGAAAGTACGGGAGTTGGAATTGTGGATAGTCACATAGGAGGGACGATGGGAGAGGAAGGAAGCAACGAGACGGACGAAGTTGATGGGGAGAGCATAGGTCTGGAGTTTGAAAAGGAGCCCGGGATGCCAGACACGGTCATAGGCGTTCTGGAGGTCAAGGGAAACAAAGATAGCAGAGCGACGGGAGTTAAGTTGGAGGGAAAGAAGATGGGTAAGGTTAAGGAGCTGGTCGTCAGCAGAGAAGGAAGGCCGGAAGCCACATTGGGTAAGAGGAAGGAGGCGGTGCTGGTTAAGGTGGCGGTGGATACGGCGAGAGAGGATGGCCTCAAAGACCTTACTGAACACGGAGGTGAGGCAGATGGGACGATAGGAAGAGGTAGCAGAGGGGGGTTTGTTAGGCTTAGGGAACAGCAGGACACGGGAAGTCTTCCACAGGTCAGGGTAAAAGCCAGTGGAGAGGAGGACATTGTACAGGGTAGCAAGGACAGACAGGAAGGATGGAGGGGATTCCTTGAGGTGACGGGAGGTGACGCCATCATGACCAGGGGCGGTGTTGCGTTTGGAGCGGCGAGTGTGATGTCTTGCATGGTGATGGGAGTGTTGATGTCGGAGGGGGGTAGCCGATCCAAGTACTGGAAGCTAGGGGCGAGCGGGGGGGACCGAGGTGTCAGTGCGGTCAAGGACAGTGGGGAAGAGGGAGTAATCAAAATGGGGATCGTCAGGAATGGAGAAGACCTCGGAGAGGTGGGAAGCAAAATGGTTAGCCTTACTGAGGTTGTCAGGAAAAGGGCGATCGCTTGACGCATAAAAAGAGTTGTAAACTATATGCATTTGTCACGAACCATGGGAACGAGTATTAAATATTCTTGGAGTAAGTAGTGCCAACCATCGTTCGCTTATATAAAGGTCTTTAAAGAACAAGAGATATACAGTTGTTGATTTGAGCTCTACTTCAAATACTTCCCGACTTGACGTCAAAATGCGAAATAAACGTGAATGCCAGCTGTCGGTTGCTACTGGATGGCGAACGGCGGCCACACAGCTGTTGCCTGTCGTCGCCAACAGGTGGCAGCGCGGTAGTCAATGTTTTGCTCACGACAGTACGTGTTTGTTAACTCTGTAGTATTAACACCCGTATTCAAGACGTCGACCTATTTACAGTTTCATTGTAAGTAAAATATAGGCTTAGTATTATACAAACTCAGTGTTAAAACTGCAATTACGCATTTCGAGAAGAGAAAATTAGGACTGAGGGGAAAATGACAGATGTAAATGTTCGTTTTCCTGTCACAAAATTTATTCAAAACTCCTTTACAGTTGAAAACTTTCTCTTTTTACTGTTAGTACCGTTATGGAGAAACATAACTCCCTACTTTTACTACCGGTACACACTAAATAATTCTGTAGTCTGTGTGATCTACCTTACTACAAGACAACTCCCTTAGGTAGCAGTCTCTTTAAATTGCATCAACAGGAAATTTCTCTGGGAAGAGCATCTCATGAAGCTGTGTTCATGTTCTTTAGACATCAAGTTTTTAGCTACCAAATAAGTAAAAATAAAAGCATTAATAACCTCATTATTATGACAATACGAGCTATTTCTGTCCGTGTTTCTTATATGTCCATCATTTTCTATTACTAAAAGACTTTTATCTAGCTCTAAATATGTTTTAGATGTCTCACATCTCAGCTTCTTAAGAACAGATCTGGCATAATACCCTCATGAGTATGTGAAAACAGGGAAGTATTCCTGAACAGACTGAATTTGTTCCTCACTGAAATAGATTATACCATAAATGTTTGTTGGAGGTAAAGTCACATCATCTTCACAGTCAGTTATAAAAGAATCTGAATCTATTCCAACTTCTCCAAGAGCAGATGATGGAATTTTCAGGGACAGCAGTGTCTGAATCCTAACCTTGAATTGAATGTCAAAATCTGTCTCAAGATACCAATCATTGAGATCCTTCCACTGTTCGCTATTTCCCAAATCTCGCTTCTACAGCATCTGTCTGAACATTTCATGGCAAAACATATTTAAAATTCGTGTCCTCGCTGCAGTACTTGGTCATCTCTAGACTGTGAATGGTGTCTGATATGGCCAAATGTGTGCTATTGGATAATTCAAATGTGTGTTCAGGACGACATTGCCATATATCCAACCACGATGAAAAACTTTCTAAATATCTGATATTTTTGTCGCTTGTTCCGGAAAGTGGTTTCTGCAGTGCATCCTTGAAAGGGATAATTTACCAGGACATCAGACATTTAGAATATTCCACCATGTACAAATTAATTTTGATGAATTTAGCAGTGCTCTCAAAACTTTCAGCAAGATAATGTTCCTCCAAGGCTAACAAACCTTGACCAGCGATCTCACTGAAACTATTAAGCACAGGTTTGGCATTTTGTTGCTCAATGTTGCTTTTATAAAGAGCCTTTAAATTAAGTTTGTTGGCAGATTTTATTATCTCTGTATGCACTCCATCGTGTAGCTTTTTAGCTGCAGAAAACTTGGTCACTAGCAGTTGTATACTTTCTGAAACTGTTTCAAACTGTGGGTACTTTATTTTCTCATCAGTATCTTTCTTACTGATTCAGTTCTTTCTGACACATTTTAATATGTGAACAGAACATAAATCACAAAGAGGGGTTTGTCATCACAGGGGTGTTTGTAAAAATTTGACAGTTGAGAAGGGGAATGATGTGGCACATGTGTTAATTGAAATCTTATCACTAACAACACAGGCTAATTAAAACAAATTGCGTGTAGTCTATGAAATATTTTCTTAATTAGAGTGAAGATTTCTTCACCATTTACGTTCTTAACTGGAGATATAAAAACCTGAGCACTAGTTGCCACAATTTTAGAACTGAATCCAGTTTCCAAAATGTTACCTCCTGTGTAGCCCAAATAGTGTTTCAAGTGAATTTTGTCAACCATTAGTGAAACAACATAATCTGATTCACAAAGGAACTGTATATTCTGTTTTGTACAACAGAAAATTGCCACCTAGATACTCACCTGTTTGGTGTGTTTCAAAATATGGACTAATCTTATGCAGTGTATTAGGACAGGGTAGCACAAGACACTGGTGATATTGAAAATAAAATCCTACAAAATATAATAAAATCTAGCTAATACCTGTAATGTTTCTTTTTTTCACCCATTAAATTCACTTCCTCACATAAGAAATTAATGTTGCTACTTTCAGTTTCTTCAAAACAATTTACCATATTTTCAAATATTTGGTTATGAATAGCGAGTGTCTGTTGTGAACTATCATCATTCTTTCTGGTGAAATTTCCCAAGTTATCAATAAAGTCAAGCAAGTCTTTTAAATGGTTTACAGTTACTGGGAAACTACTTGTACCAAGTTTTGTGGTTTCAGTTTTACCAACTGCATATTGTGGTCAGTATTTATTATAACAAAGCTCTCACTAAGTTAAGTGATTAATATTGAAATAAGAGCTAATTTTGTTAATATTAAATTTTAGATTAATGTACTTACTTCTCCTGTAGTCTATCTATTGAAGGTATCGGTTTCCTGACTGTATTTCGATCTTAAATGAAGTAATTCGTAAAGGCCGTTAGTCGCTAGTTTGTTTATGTTTTTTAGCAGTAAATATGGCACGAGTGTAGATTTTCGTTTTTGACTAGAGTTATCCTTTCAAATCCTAACTAATTCGTTTCTCTCATACAGTATTCATGTAGTTAAAACTTTCGAAAATAAGTTTAAAAGTTTGTATACATTAGTGTTTATTTACGGATTAGTACAGGTCTTGTGCCAACTTATTGTCTGCTATTGTGTTAAGTTTGCCTATCAGACCATATGTGACAAATGGGCTGTTTGCCATAGAAATTTGAAAGAGGGGGTGTTCTGTGTAGACTGTAAGTTATGGTTTCGTGGAGGTAATAAAATGAGGCTCTTCGATGGCAGTGAAAGTTATGTAGAAAGGACAGAAAAATCGCTGAACATGAGGCAAAAATTTGTGCCCTTAAGGCTGAACTAGAAAACGCGAACTAGGAATTATGTAATTTAAGGGAGGAAAAAGAGACTGGGAACTGGGAAAAAGTAGAAAGCAAAGGGCGAAAAAGGGAAACACTTGAAAAGACTCCAGAAATTCAAATAGTAAATCAGTTTGGGTTGCTATCTGAAGTGGAGGAAGGGCCTCATCCAGATGTAGTTGAAAGTAAGTTGAAGCAGAATATTAGCTTAAAGAAGAAAGGTCAGGATCAAACCAGAATAGGAAAAGAAGAAGTCTGCTTATAGGCAGCTCTCATGGGAGGAGTGTGAGAAATTAAGTGTGGGGTACCAGGAAAGAAGTTTTGTGAAACGAAGTGTTAGCCTTAGGCAGGTGACAGAAAGATCAGCTATGCAATGACTTTGAGAAGGAAGATCAGGTAATTATAGTTGTGGGGGCAGGAAACACCCTTGCTATGAATCCGAGATACAGTATTAGAAGTGACCTGGATAAAATAGGAGCAGAAACTGGGCACACAAATGTGGCGTCTGTGGAGGTCTTTCAGCGCCATGATCAGCCCTGGGTAAACACTGATTTAAGGTATGTTAACAGTGAGTTGAATGTGCTGCTCCAGACACCGACAAAATCTCACGTATGTGTTGTTCCAGTTAATGCTATTGGTAGGTGGGGATACACTACATACGGCCTGCACCTAAATAGGAAGGGGGAAAATAAGTTAGCTTCTCTATTAGCAGAAACCGTAAGGGCGTGGGGGGGGGGGGGGACAGTCACACAAGAGGTGATACCCGTGGTTAATTGGTCCAGGTAGACAGGTTTTTTAGCTTAAAGCCAAAGTCCAGACAGACAACAATCAAGATACATAGAATAAAAGAAACTTCATGTACAGTAAATAGGGGCAAAGCTAAGGGCAGTATCAAGTTACTTCATCAAAATATCAAGGGAATAAAAAATAAAGTAGATGAGCTATTAGCGTGTTTAGATGGTCTCTAAAATAAGAATGTGATTGATATACTCTGTCTGTCTGAACACCATGTAACAGTGGGGATGGATAGTGAACAGTATAAATGGGTATAATTTAGCATTTTTGACTTGTAGATCTAGGATGGATAAAGGAGGAGTTGCCACTTTCATAAAACAAGGGTATAAATACAAAACGCCGGCCGAAATGGCCGAGCAGTTCTAGGCGCTACAGTCGGGAACCGCACGACAGCTACGGTCGCAGGTTCGAATCCTGTATTGGGCATGGATGTGTGTGATGTCCTTAGGTTAGTTAGGTTTAAGTAGTTCTAAGATCTAGGGGCTGATGACCTCAGAAGTGCTCAGAGCCATTTGACCCATTAAATACAAAACTATAGAAGTAAGCAAATTTTGTGTTGATTAGCACTTTGAGGTTTCTGCATGTAAACTTCACCTAGATAGTGTAGTGTTGATAGTAGCAACAGTGTACATGTCCCCATTAGGAGACTGGGAGCTATTCATTATAAAGTTTGACTCCCTATTTTGTGTCTGTCAGACAAAAAGGAGAATTTATTAATCCGTGGTGATTTGAAACTACACTTTCTGAGTAATTCTGATAGGAAAAGTGAACTAGAAGTGTTATTAACAACACATAACTTAGAATCAGTGGTCAATTTCCCTACAAGTACAGCACTCTAATAGATAATGTATTTGTACAGAAAGAGGATATAAAACAAACACATGCTTTCCCTGTGGTAAATGGATTGTCAGACCATGATGCACAACTGATTAACTTACAGAACCTAACAGCGTGTCCAGTTGGGAAGCCATTAAGTAAAAGTGTTAGGTTGCTCAACGTGGTATCTATAGAGCGCTTCAGAGAAAGTTTAAGAGATGTTAACTGGGGAGATGTATATAATGAGCCAAATGGTAATGACTAATGCAACATATTTCTTAATAAATTTTATCCATTTTTGAACATTGTTTAACAAAGAAAATTACTAAATGTAACACCACAAACTTTTGAAAGAAACCTTGGATTATTACAGGTATTACAATGTCTTCAGAAAGAAAAAGAAAACTGTATGAGACAGCAAGAACTAGTAAATATCCAGAAGTAGTTTTACACTATAAAAATTATTGTAACACTCTGAGAAAAGTTGTAAGTAAATCAAGAAATATGTATGTCAGAGAAGAAATTAACAACTCTGGCAATAAAATCAAATCAATGTGGAATATTGTTAGAAGGGAGACAGGAAAAGTAACCACTGGGGGAAGTAATATTACTATTAAAGTACATAGAAGAGTCAGTTTTGAAAAATGTTAGTCAGATTGAGTTTCACCTAACAACCTCTTCTGAAATAAGTAAAGTTATTAAGTTTTTGAAAAATAAATGTTCTGTTGGAGTAGATGACATCTCAAATAAGATATTAAAACAATGTGGAGCAATTATAACTGATGTCCTGAGTCACATATGTAATGCATTACTAACTCAAGGTATTTTCCCAGACAGGTGAAAATATACACTTTTCAGGCCTCTCTACAGAAAGGGGGACACCACAGATGTCAATAATTATTGGCCAGTATCCTTGCTTACAGAATTTTCAAAAATCTAACAGGAAGTAATGTAATCAAGAGTGGTTAGCCATCTCAACGTAGATGGGATACTTAGTAAATCACAGTTCGGATTTCGAAAATTCTGTTCCACTGAGACAGCAATATACAATTTCACTGTCCACATAATAGTCTTTAATAGTAAAATGTCACCATTAGGAATTTCTGTGACTTGTCCAAAGTATCTGATTGTGTGAACCATGACATTATGTTACAGAAAGACTATACTTTGGTGTTAATGGAATAGCATAGAGTGGTTTAAGTGATACCTACAGAACAGCAAACAAAAAGTTTCTTTGTATGGGTCAAGTGATTTATGGAATTGTCCCACTTCATGTAACTGGGGTAAAATTACATTAGGTGTTCCATGGGGTTCAATCTTGGGCGCCTATTGTTTTTGATATATGTGAACGATCTTCCTTCTTATCTGAAACCTGAAGCTGAACTGACACTCTTTGTTAACGATACAAGCATCATTCTTACCCCAGTAAAAGAATATCCAATTCAAAATAATAGAAATAAAGTCGCTGGGAAAGACATTAATTGGTTTCCTGCAAATGGGCTTACTTTAAACTTTGAAAAAAACCCAATACACCTAGTTTTCTTCTGTAAAAATTACAGTTGCTTCAATAAATATAACTCACCAACAGAAGTCAGTAGTCAGGGTAGAGAATACTAAATTTTTGGGTGTACATATAGATCGCAATCTTAATTGGAAAGTATTTTAGATTTTCTAAGGCGACTAGGTTCTGCAACTTTTGCAGTCAGAATAATTGCCCATTTTGAGGATATACAAATTAGTAAGCTATCATAGTTTGCATACTGTCACTCTCTGATGTCATAGGGAGTAATAATTAGGGGTACGGTCAGCAACAATTTTAACTGTCTGGGCGGGATAAGTCTCAGCGTTAAGAGACTATACAGGAACTCGAAATATTTATGTCTCACTGTGCGGAAAGTGAGTCGCACACATCGACAGTAGGATTGCAGTCAGATGTTGCGGCAAAAGCCCATGGAGGTTTCCGTCCTGATCTCGCATTTTTACTCAGATTTGACGCAGCAGACATACCGTGAGCGTGAGTGTCCGTAATTCCGTTCCCATTTGTAACAAAATGTTAACCCGGAGTTGTTTTGGGGGCACCCTTTTTTTTGTTACATGCCATCTTAGTTGTTCCGCTATCCGATCCTGACGAACTGTAAACTAGTGAGCTGGGGTGACTTGTAGTGACGATGGCTTCGGACCTCTGGCAGGTTGCTCGGACAGTGGAGCCAACTGCAGTCAATATTGGTTACTTGTGCGTCCTGTCATAGTATGATACTCAAGTGTGTGACTCCCATACGAGATAGCACCGACAGCGACTACTGACCGTATACAGAGAAGGGCAGCACAAATAATCATAGGTGTGGTTGACCCACGTGAGAGTGTCACGCAAGTGTTAAAACAACACAATCGGCAGACACTTGAAGAGAGCGCAAGTTACCCCACGAGAGGCCGCTTACGATATTTCGCAGGCGACTGTTAAGCGAGGAGTCCAGATGCGCTCTCCAGCCACTACGCGTCACTGCCGTAAGGAGGCTGAAGGCAGAGGCAGGCCGGCCACAACACCAAGACGTCTCAGCACTCGTCCTTAACGCACTCCGTACGCTAACGGAACGGGAAAAAATTTCGAAACTTGTTACTGTGCCAAGTACTCTGCCATGTACTTCACAGTGGTTTGCGGTGTAGTACGGGAATATAGATGTAACGGTGAATTTGGTGCTTGTAAATACGTCGCGTAAGTCGGCGATTTAATGGCACAATTGTGTAAAATCGCGTGAGACATGCAGCAATCAAAGGAAATATACGGCACATTTCCAAAGTTCACTATTATGTCTCCCTATGCGTTGTAGAATCTGGACGACGTTGATGTATTCTCACCACCGGGTGTGATGTAATCGCTTGCCGATTCATAGAGAAAAATGTGAATATTTAGAAACTGAACGTACAAATGGTTTTGGATGGGGTCCGCCTTTAGCAAAACACTATTTTGTTTCATATCCGAAACGTATTTCCCTACAATTGCAGCATCACCAGTGGACCTTTATTTCATGGCTGCTATTTGTAATATTACGTTTTAAAATCGTAATTACAAATTTTTGAAGAACACATAAAGTTATATATTCATACTTTTTACCACATGGTGTGGTTTCCATGAGAGATTATTATTTTATAGTGCCTATTTTCTCTCAGAGATACGGATCCCATACTGATGAGCAGTACTCAAGTATTGGTCAAACGACTGTCTTGTACGCTACTGCCTTTGTTGATGAATTACATTTCCTGAGGATTCTTCCAATAAATCGTAGTCTGGCATCTGCCTTGTCTCCTTTCTAGAATTACTTTATCTTTGCAGATCGCTGGAGCAACGAAGGGTATGTAGTGTTGGAGAAAAGCACATGTCATTCCAGTTCCAAGATGGGTCTTATGAAAGATGCACATAGTTATAGACTTGTGTTGTTGATGTAAATCTGTTATGGGACATATTCTGCATGCACGTATTAATCCGTTTCTGTGTAACGAAAATATCTTCTGTAAAAATGCACACAGATTCCACAAACAGGGACTTTAAGAAATTCAGCTCGCTCTGTTCCTCCACTAAACACCAGCGCCCAGGTCCATGCCATGGAGAGAGGGAGGGATACAGCAATAGAGTTGCAGCAACATGTGTGTGTGTGTGGGGGGGGGGGGGAGATGAAGGAGAAAACCAGGGGGCGGGGGGACCAAGCCTGTGGACAGTGTAAAGGATGTGAAGATGTTGGGGGAATAAGAGGAAGTGGGGGAAGGTGATGAGGCCATACAGGAGTCATGTAGGAGAAGGAAGGCAGATATGGAAGGCAAGGCAAAGTGCATGGCATTCTAGCACTTGGAGAGCCTTATAGAAGTAGGGAAGGGGGTGGAGATACAGGCACTACTAGCATAGCAGAGGATGGGATGTATGAGGGATTTGTAGGTGTGAAGGATGGTGGAAGGTTGCAGTCCAAATGTCTGGCCAGACAGGTGTTTCAGGAGGCAGAGGTGGGAATGGGCTTTCTGCTGGATGGTCAGGAGGTGAGGGGGCCAGGTGAGGTGATGGTCGAGGGTGAGAGCAAGGTATCTCAGGGTGGGGGTGATCTGGATGGGATGACCATAAATGGTGAGGTAGAAATGAAAACAGTGGGTTTGGAGAGTGTGCTAGGACCATTGAAGGGTAGGATAGAGAGGCAGGAACGTGGTTACATCAGCGTATTGGAGGAGGTGGACAAGAGGAGGTGATTTGGACATATTGGCAGTGTACAGGAGACAGAGGAGTATGTAGAGAATGGAGGTCTGGGGAACGCCAGCAGTGGGATAAAAGAGATAGGATTTGGTGGCTTGGAGAGTGAAATAGGGACAGCATGAGAGGAAGAATCCGACCAGACAGACAAAATCGATTGGCAGGGCGTAGGTTTGGCGTTTAAAGAGTAGATCGGGATGCCACATGCTGTCGTAGGCATTTCGGAGGATGAGGGAAACAAAAATGTCTGTGCGATGGGAGTTAAGCTGGAGGGAGAGAAGGTGGACGAGGTTAAGGAGTTGGTTGGGAGTTAACTTGGAGGGAGAGAAGGTGGATGTGGTTAAGGAGTTAGTCTTCGGTGGAGAATGAGGGTCGGAAGCCACACTGGGTAGTGGGGAGGAGGTGGTGTTGATGGAGGTGGTAATGGAGACGACGGGAGAGGATGGATTCAAAGACCTTACTGAAAACGGTGTTGAGGCAGATGGGATTATAGGAAGAGGTGACAGATGGGGGTTTGTTGGGTTTGAGGAATAAGAGGATGCGGGAAGTTGTCGACAGGTTGGGGCAGAAGCCAGCAGAGAGGATGACTTTGTATAGAACCTTTACATATTTTAACTACCTTTTAAATACAGTTTATGTAACTTCTATCTGAAGTGCTGTTTTAATCTGCTGTCAATGCGCCCACTTTGAGAGGAGTTGAAATCACAATAAAGAAGGAGACTTTTTTTATTCAGGCCTTTATCATAGTCTAACATAACAGTCGCAACACTCACTGCTGTAAACGTTATTACCGTTTGAGAAGTGGAGCGACACTAGCACTCAAAGCGGCGAAGAAGCAGAACTTAAGATGCGTCGTAAGCATAATCTTCTTTTGCATCCCCTTGCTACATGATTTAAGAAATATTTGAATTATTTTTTTTTTTACTTCCAAGAGTTTGTGTAACATCAGAAGACATATATGTTTATCAAAATGATTTTAAAATAAGCGCAAGTAGAGATAAAACTCATGAATCCAGTGGCAAGCTACGCACACTCGTGAAGAAACGCTTTTGACGTTGCATAGAACTGCAGCTTACCTCCTTTATATTCACGGAATATAAACACATAGTTTCACACTTAAGAAGCACAGACGCCTACCTCTACATGCAAAAGGGATCGACGCCCAATTTGTCATTCCGTAGGTCTACTGTGTCTTAGTCATTGTCGTCTGTTGCCACTAGTACGACCTTCAGCTTTATATTATTCTAAGTGGGGAAATCAACTGCCAAATAGTGGGATAAATATACTGTGAATGTAAACCCCAAGCCCTGAAAGCTAAAAACACTGTCAGAAGTGTTGTCATACATTAAATTTGCCTCTAAAGACTTTTCATCCAATGACATATGCACTAGTTTATCAGTATTGGAGAAATGCTGTACCTTCTGCTTTAAAAGATGGAACATATTGTCACTTATCCCACATTTTATTTGTATGTCTTCCATATACCTGTGTAACGTGCACACTGATGGAAAGATAAAACATTCTGAAAAAACCTGTATGCCTGAGTGTTGTAATATAATAAATTTAGAGCGAACAGCTTAGTTTTGTCTTTCCATCATGCAGATGGCGTGCTAATCTGGTTTAACAACAAGCCAATGGCATCTATTTTTAAACAGTGGGATCCTATAGTCTTCAAAATTTGTTTGCCCTTCACTTTATCCTTTTTATACAGCTTCTGTAGCTGTCTGCACTTAAAATGATAGGCACTGTCCTTGTACCATATCAGTTTTGTGCAAAGTCTAGCTGTCTGCACAATCTCATTCTCCACACACATTTTATAAACACGAATAACTGCACTTAATTTTACCATTTCATCGTCAACGCAGATCTGTGATGTCGATTCAGATGAACCTGGCACTAATATATGGAGAGTTGAACCGATTGCTCATGTGCCATTGGAGTGTTTCACAGCTTTAGACGGATTGTCGAACATTTGTGGCAGTCTCCACTTCATCATCAGTTGAGATGGCGTATTTGAAATGTCAAACAGTGTGGTTAACTGCATTCCACAAGAGTTTTTTATTCATGAATTGGTTTTGTTCGACGTCGAGCAGACAAAACTCAACATTATTATAAAGGTAGACAGGGTCTTTCTTCATAGGATCTTCTCATCTGCTATTCACTAGCCATTTACTACTCCTAAAACTAAACTTGTTTTTTCTTTATTGTTACTTCACTCCCCAGAATGGGGTGGGCTGGCAGCAGCACAATATGCCGCTCTTCAGCCAAGAGAGTTACAGAAAAAACATAGTCAAATGAGAAAATAACACATAGCATAGAATGGTATAAAGTGATGAATAAACATGAACAAAAATAGATGAGTATAAACGGTAGATTTAGAAACAAAATAGATGAGAGCCACACACGCATACAGAGAATAAAAACAGTGTCAACACAAAAACAAAGAAACACCACACTGTGGGAACACAATGATGCTGGTGACACTGTTGGTGCTGGTGGAACATAACACTGCACACAGCACTGGAGTAACACTGACACCACAACGAAAACGTTAAAAATCATAGTGCTTAAGGGGACCTACCACTGGGTGAAGGGAGGATGGGGGAAGAAAATGGGGGAGAGACGGTGGGGGGGGGGTACGAGGGGGCAGTGGAGGGGAGAAGGAAAGGAGCTGGAAGCCCTGGGAGGTGAAAAGGAAAAAGGTGTTTGGGGAAAAGGATGAAGAAGGGAAGGGGGAAAGGGAGGTAGAGAGGGAGCCTTGAGGAGGGGGAAGAAGGAGGGTTTAGACCTGGTATGAGGGGTAGATGGAAGGCACAAGGACATCATTTGGGAGGGGGAGTTGGTGGAAGCCACCTTGGGCGAGGGTATGGAGCATGTGGAGATGGAGACCAGGTGGGACACTGTGGTACAGGCAGGGCAGTGGGCTAGGGTGGGAGAGGATGGGTGAAACCAAAGGATGGGGGCATCCAGTTTGCAGGAGACATATAGGATCTGTATTTATTCTAGGAACAGGAGGAGATGGGGGAAGGGAATCAGATCATAAAGTATCCATGTGGGGGCAGGAGACGGATGCAGTGAGGCACAGAGCTTGGTGCTCAAGGACTTGGAGGGATTTCTAGCAGATGTGGGGGCAGAGATCCAAGTTGGGTGGGCATAGCATAGGATGGGGCGGACGAGGGACTTATAGGTACGTAGGATAGTGGAAGGGTCTAATCTGCATGTTCAACCAGAGAGGAGTTTGAGGAGACAGACAGTTATATACCTTGGCTTGGGATGTGAAATTGGGGGGGGGGGTCCAGGAAGGCAGCGGTCGAGGATGATGCCAAGGCACTTGAGGGTGGGAGTGAGGGCAATGGGGTGGAAATAGATGGTGAGGTAGAAATATAGAAGGTGGAAGGAGGGGGTGGTAGGGCCTATGATGATTGCCTCGGTCTTGGAGGGATTAATCTTAAGGAGCCACTGGTTGCACCAGGTGGTGAAAAGGTCAAGGTGTGACTGGAGGAGGCGCTGGGACTGTAGGAGGGGTGGGGGGCAAGAACAAGGAAGGTGGTGTCATTGGCATATTGCAGAGGATGGACAGGTGGTGGGGACTGCAGCATGTCTGCCATATATAAGAGGTAGAGGAGAGGGGAAAGGATGGAGCCTTGGGGCACACCTGCCAAGGGGTAGAAGGTATAAGAGGTGGAGTTGTGGATGATAACATAGGAGGGGCAGTAAGAGCGGAAGGAGGCTACATCCAAGGTCAAGGGACACAAAGATGGCTGACTGACAGTAATTGAGGTCAGTGGAACGGAAGTGTGTCAGGTGGAGGAGGAGATCATCGGCAGAGAAGGAAGGTCGGATGCCACATTGGGTCAATGGAAGGAGACAGTGCTGGTGGAGGGGTGGTGGATGCAGCAGGTAAGGATGGACTTCAGGACTTTGCTGAAGAATGATGTCAAACTGATTTAGTGGTAGGAGGTGGTGTTGGAAGGGGGTTTGTCAGCTGTGGGAAACACAAGTATCCGGGAAGTCTTCCACAGGTTGGGGTAGAAGCCAGTGGAGTGGATAACATTATAGATGGTGGCTAGTCCTGTAACGAAGGAGAGCGGGCTTCTTTGAGGTGGTGTTATGTAATAGGATCGTGACCAGGAGCTGTGCTGCATATGGTGTGTAGTGTGGTGACGATGTCTTTTGTGATGGTGGAGATATTGAGGTCGGTGATGGCGTGGCCCCCAAGTACTGGAAGCTAGGAGCAAGTGGGGGGAGAGAAGTGTCAGTGCGGTCCTGGATGTCAGGGAAGAGGGAATAATCAAATTGTGGATCGTCAGGGATGGAAAGGACGTCAGACAGGTGGGAGGAAAATGATTGACCTTACCGGTATTGTCCAGGAAAGGGTGGTCATCGTGTATGAGAGGATAGTGAGGAGAAGGTTTTGTGCCAGTAAGGTGGTTGATGGCTGACTAGTACTTCGAGGAGTTAATAAGCAGTGAAGCATTAAGACTGGTGCATGTCTATCACGAGGCCTGGCGTTTTTTGGCCGTGAGCATGTTTCTAATATGGTGTTGGAGTTGCCGGAGGTGGAGGAGTGTGTCCCAGTTCCGGGTATGGAGGAAGGAGCGGTAAAAGCGATGGGATTCGTGGAGGAGGAATATGACCTGTGGTGGTAAGGTAGGACAGTGAGGGTGAATAGTTTTGGTGGGGTTGTGCACCGCAACGGCCTCCGGCAAATTCCAGTGGAGAAAGGAAGTGGTATGGGTGATGAGGTTGGCGTCCGACCTGGGTATCTATGGTATCCTGGTAGGCATCCCAGTTGGCATGGGAGTAATCATGGACGAGTATCGGGGGCGAATCTGGGTCGTGGACAGGGTGAGGGCGAGGTCTGCCTGATAGGGTGAGCAGCATGGGAAGGTGACTGCTACCTATAGGGTCAAGGATGTCTGCAGTAATGCGCCCAAACAGGTTTCGGGAGGCAAGGACTACGTTGGGAGTGGTATTGGATTCTGGGCAGGTATGTTGAAGGAGAGGGGGAGGTCACCTTGGAGGGTGGCAATAAACCAATGCCACCGCCATAACTGTGTGGATGTGTGGCTGTGGATGCTGAGGTTGGCGGCAATCATGTAGGAGAAGGTGCGGTCTATGTCGGCGAGGAAATCATATGGGATCAGGGTATCAGGGGAGATATAAATGGTGGCATAGGTGACGGTAAGGCCAGGGAAGAAGAGACCGAGGATCAGGTGTTCAGTAGGGTCATTGAAGAGAGGTTGAGGTCGAACAGGAAGATGGCAGAGGTGGCCAATGGCAACTCCATCACGCAGAACAGGAAGGGGATTGTTGGTGCGGTGAAAGGTATACGGAGAGATGTTAATTGTGTCAGTAGGCTGGAGAAAGGTTTCATTGAGGATAAAGGCATCCACATGGTGGTGGGGGAGGGTGTGGAGTAGGAGATGTTTGTTGATGGGGAGGAAGCAGATGTTGTTGAACAGAATACGGTGCTGCTTTTGCACCTTAGCAGGGACCCTAGACTAGGTAGAACTAATTTTTTTCTTTATTGTTATTTTCACACCTTACATATAAAGGTGGGCTGGCGGCGGCAATAGTACGCCACTCTTCGGCCACAGACAGTACAAATAGAATCAAGGAGGACATAGAAACACAAAACATAATGGTGCACAAAAACAGTAGACACAGGAGCAAAAAAACACAAAGCCGTTCACAGGTGTAGAAAAATAAAAAAAATGTCAGCACTGTACACGAACACTGACGATTGAGATGACACACATGAATTGATGGAGCGTGGGCGGTGAAAACACTGAAGCACTAACACGAAAACACACACACACAGAACCGATGGCGATGATCTCCAGTGCGCAAATGTTCACTTGATGTGTGCAAGTCCAGGGACCTGCCAAAAGGGGAAAAGTGGGGGAGCAGGGAGACGGGACAGTGTAGATACCAGGGGCAGAGGAGAAGGGGGGAAGAAAGAAGGTACAGGGGTGTAGGTGAAGCCCAGGGGAGGAGGGGGGAGGAAGAGAGAAGGGAGAGAGGGTGCCCTAAACAAAAAACACAGGAAGTGGAAGAGGAGGATCAAAGTTGAGTGGAGGGATAGATGTAGGGGATGAAGGCATCATCAGGGAGGAGGAGCTGGTGGAAGCCACCTTGGGAGAGGGTATGGAGAGTGGAGAGATGGAGAGCAGGTGGAACGTGGGAATACAGGCGTGGCAGTGGACGGGAGTGGGAGAGGATGGGAGAGCCAAGCGGGTGAGGGGGATCAAGTTTAAGTTACATACATAGAGGATCTGTATCCGTTCGAGGAAAAGGAGGAGGTGTGGGAACGGAATAAGGTCATACAGGATCCGCATGGGGGAGGGGAGACGGATGTGATAGGCGAGGCGGAGAGCATGGTGTTCTTGGATTTGAAGGTATTTGTAAAAGGTAGGAGGGGCGGAGCTCCAGGCAGAGTGGGTGTAGCAGAGGATAGGGCGGATGAGGGATTTATAGGTATGGAGGTTGGTGGAGGCATCCAGACCCATGTGCGGCCAAAAAGGAGCTTGAGGAGACGGAGTCAGGAGCTTGCCTCTACTTGGATTGTCCAGAGACAGGGGGGTCCAGGAGAGCCAACAGTCAAGGGTTGGGGTGAGGGTGATAGGACGGCCACAAATGGTGAGACAGAAATCAAAGAGATGGAAGGAAGGGGTGGTTTTGCCTACAATGATCGCCTGGGTTTTAGAAGGATTGACCTTGAGCAACCACTGGTTACACCAAGTGATGAACCGGTTAAGATAGGATTGGAGAAGGTGTTAGGAGCGTTTAAGGGTGGGGGCGAGGGCGAGGGCGAGGAAGGCGGTGTCAACAGCGTATTGGAGAAGGTGGACAGGGGGTGTAGGCGGCGGCATGTCTGCCGTGTACAGAATGTACAGAAGAGGGGAGAGGATGGAACTTTGAGAAACACTGGCGGAGGGGTAGAATGTGTAGGAATCCGTGTTATGGATGATGCAAAACTATTTTTTTTTCTTTGTTGTGTTTTCATTCCCCTGGCCCGTATGGGCAGGGGAGGGCTGTAGCGGCACAATCCGCCGCCCTTCAGCCGAGTGACATGGCAACTAAAATAAGAATAAAATGTTACATACATAAGGCGATAAAAAAAGGGGAACATAAAACAGTAAAGGGAGAAAATGGAGGTAAAAATAGACCGACATGGAGACGTTCATGGGGGATAGTTAAAAAAGTCACCAGAAAGTTAAAAAACACTGCTGGTGATTCTCAAAACACAGAGAAGACACTGAATGGACATGCACAGGTTAAAAGTCGACCACAGTATTAAAAACACTCCAGAACAACACGCTTAAAACTAACTTGTAGCTCACACGATGAAGAATAAAACTGCCAGGTGGGACCTTCCGAGGGAAAGGGCAGAGAGGATGGAAAAGGAGGGGAGGGCAAAGGGCAGCAGGGGAAGTGGCGTGATGAAGAGAGTAGGGGCATCAGCGGGTACACGGAGAGGCAGGAGACATGTGGGTTGGGAGATGAAGAGGGAAGACAGGGCAGGGGGGAGTGCAGATACACTGAAAGGGGGCACAAGAGAGGGAGGGGGAGTAGGAGGGGGAAGCCACTCAGGAGGAGAGAGGGGGAGGAGTCCCTCTCCTCCTCCCTGAGGAGGAGGCAGGAAGATGGGGTTAGAGTTGGTAGGAAGGGTAGATGTCAGGGCAAAGCTCATCATCCGGGAGGGGTAGACGGTGCAAGTTGTGTTGGGAAAGGAGATAGAGGGTGTGGAGATGGAGAGAGGATGGGACACAACGGTAAAGGCGCTGAAACTGGTTGGGAGTGGAGAGGAACGGAGACACCAGGGGATGAGGGGGATCAAGGCGTCAGACAATATATAGTGTGCAGATGTGTTCAAGGAAAAGGAGAAGGTGGAGGAAGGGGATGAGGTCATAGAGGATGCACGTGGGGGACAGAAGGCGGAGGTGGAAGGCGAGGTGGAGTGCAAGGCGTTCGAGGATTTGGAGGGCTTTATAGAACTGGGGAGGGGCGGAAATCCAAGCTACACTGGCATAACAGAGGATGGGACGGATCAAGGATTTGTAGATGTGAAGGATGGTGGAAGGATGCAGACCCCACATCCGGCCGGACAAGAGTTTCAGGATGCGGATGTGGTTGTGAGCCTTGTTTTGGATGGTAAGTAGATGGGAAGTCCAGGTGAGGTGGCGGTCGAGTGTGAGGCCAAAGTATTTGAGGGTAGGTGTGAGGTGGATAGGACGGCCATAAATGGTGAGACAGGAATCATGGAGGCGGAAGGAGCGGGTGGTGCGCCTGGGTCTTGGAGGGATTGATACGGAGGAACCAGTGGTTGCATCAAGTGGTGAATTGTTCAAGGTGGTTTTGGAGGGTACGTTGGGACCATTGAAGGGTAGGATAAAGGGCTAGGAAGGCGGTGTCATCAGCAAACTGGAGACGATAAACAGGTGGGGGAGATTTTGGCATATGAGCAGTGTACAGGAGATAGAGCAGAGGGGATAGGACAGAACCTTGGGACACGCCGGCAAAGGGATAGAAAGTACGGGAGTTGGAATTGTGGATAGTCACATAGGAGGGACGATGGAAGAGGAAGGATGCAACGAGACGGACGAAGTTGATGGGGAGAGCATAGGTCTGGAGTTTGAAGATGAGCCCGGGATGCCAGACACGGTCATAGGCTTTCTGGAGATCAAGGGAAACAAAGATAGCGGAGCGATGGGAGTTAAGTTAGGTGGAAAGAAGATTGGTAAGGTTAAGGAGCTGGTCTTTGGCGGAGAAGGAAGGCCGGAACCCACATTGGGTAAGGGGAAGGAGGTGGTGCTGGTTAAAGTGGCAATGAATACGGTGAGAGAGGATGGCCTCAAAGACCTTACTGAACACGGTGAGGCAGATGGGATGATAGGAAGAGGTAACAGAGGGGGGTTTGTTAGGTTTAGGGAACAGCAGGACACGGGAAGTCTTCCACAGGTCGAGGTAAAATCCAGAGGAGGACATTGTACAGGGTAGCAAGGACAGACAGGAAGGATGGGGGGGATTCCTTGAGATGGTGGTAGGTGACGCCATCATGACCAGGGGTGGTGTTGCGTTTGGAGCAGAGGATGAGTCTGATGTCTTGTGCGGTGATGGGAGTGTTAATGTCTGAGGGGGTAACCGATCCAAGTACTGGAAGCTAGGGACGAGTGGGGGGACAGAGGTGTCAGTGCAGTCAAGGACAGTGGGGAAGAGGGAGTAATCAAAATGAAGATCGTCAGGAATGGATCAGACCTCGGATAGGTGGGAAGAAAAATGGTTAGCCGTACTGAGGTTGTCAGGAAAGGGTCAATCATCATGGGGAATGGGGTAATGCGGGGTGGGTGTCTGCCAGTAAGGCAGTGGAAGGCTGACCAGTACTTGGAGGAGTTGATAGGGAGGGTGGAGTTGATACATGTGCATGTCTGGGCCAGTCCCGGCATTTCTTTGCTGTAAGGAGGTTCCGGATGTGTCGCTGTAATTGCCGGTGGTAGGTGAGAGTATCCCGGTCACAGGTGTGGAGGAAGAAGTGGTAGAGCGTGCGGGATTCACGCAGAAGAAGGACGGCCTGTGGAGGAAGCGTAGAGCGGTGAGGGTGGATGAGTTTGGTAGTGACATGAGTCTCCACAGCGTCAGTTATGTGGTCTTCTGAAGGAAGGAAGAGGCATTGGTGATGTCATCAGGGTGGTGAAAGATGAGGGAGTGGCTTTCGACCTGTAAGGCAATGGATTCCCGATAGGCTTCCCAATTGGCACGGTGGTAGTCATGGACAAACTTTGGAGCGGCAGCTGGGAAGGTGGCTGCAGGGGCAGGACAGGTAGAAGAGATGGTGAGAAGGACAGGGAGATGGTCACTACTGACGGGATCGAGGATATCAATGGCGATGCAAACAAGGAGGTTGGGGGAAGCGAGGATATCATTGGGAGTGGAGTTACTTTCAGGACGGGTGTGCTGTGGGAGAGGAACAAGGTCACCATAGAGGGTGGCAAGGAACTGATGCCACCGCTGAAGGGTGGCAGGGTCACGGCTGTGGATGTTGAGGTCAGCAGCGATCACATAGGTGGAGAAGGTACGGTCAACATGGGAAATGAAGGCAAGTGGGAGAGGAGCTGCAGGGCAGATATATATAGTGGCACAGGTGATGGTGAGGGAGGGAAAAAATAGGCTGAGGAGAAGGTGTTCAGTTGGATCATTGAGGAGGGGTTGTGGCTGGACAGGGAGATGCCTGAGGTGGCGTATAGCGACCGCACCTCAGACTAGGGGAAGGGGATTGTCAGTGCGGTGAAGGAGATAGTGGGAGGTGCGGACAACATGGTGGGGTTGGAGGAAGGTTTCATTAAGGATGAAAGAGTCAACGTGGGAGAGGGTATGCATGAAGAGGTATTTGTTTGCAGGGAGGGAGTGAATGTTGAGGTAGAGGAGTTGATACTGTTGACGCGCAAGGAGGTTGGAGGTGGGAAGGGTGCGGGAAGGGGAGAGAGGGGCTTAAATGAGGGTGTCGAGGCGGGTGAAGGTAAAGTGGGCCTGGTTGTGGGAGTAGGTGGCATAGGTGTTTAAGTGGTAAACAGAGGGGCAGCAAGGGAAATCTGCTGGAGTATGTGGGGGTGCTGGAAGGGGTGGATGTTCTGCAGGACGATGGTGAGGAACTGAATGATGTCTTCTGCTGTAGAGGGAGGGCGGAGGGAATTGTTAGGGTGGGTCGATGGGGCGAATGGAGACACTGAGTTCAGGATTGGTGGGAGGGGGCTTGGCTTTGCATTTGGAGGAATAGGTGGGGTGAGGTTCATTGCAGGTGTTGCAGGATGGGGGGGAGGCAAGGCTGAGACACTGTTTAAGGAAGTGGGAGTTTTTACAATGGGGGCAGGTGGGTGGGTTCTTGCAGTTTTGGGTGAGGTGGTCTTTGTACAGAAGACAGTGCTGGCAGTGGTAGGATTGAGGAGGGGAATGGGACGGGTCAACAGGGTAGCGATGGTTGAAAATCAGGGCACCCTGCATGAGGAGGTGGTCGACAGAGGAGGCGGACTCTGTAAATATACACATGAGGAAAGTAGGGTAAGAGGAGTTGTAAATATGGCGGGTGGAGCGGACTTCCAGGGTGGGGTGGGCGTTCAGTTCCGCCAACACCTCAGCCTCTGTGACCACAGGGCTGAGTTTTGTGATGACGGCAGTGAGGGTCTGCGGATGACGAGGCAGTTGGTGCTGACGAGGAGAACAGAGTCTCTTTGAGGGATAAGTTGGGTGATGGGTGCACTGGGGATGTACTTCCAGATTTCAAGGGTGAGGGTGCGGGCATACAGGAATTTCCGATCAGGGTTGGCTAGGACGAAGGTATACAGGGAGGGGGCTGGAGAGGTGGGAGGTGGGGTGGTATCCATAGTGGGGGTCAGCGGGAGGTGGGGCGGGCAGTGGCTTTTTGAATGAGGGGATAGAGGAGATGTCGCCACTGGGCCGCTTGGAAGATTTTTTTGCGGGTGTTGCCTGGGAGGAGGGATGAGGGACTGGATGGATGGGGAGGTGGTGGAAGGCAGGGCCCACCTGTGAGGCAGTAGCACCATATGAGAGGGTAGGGCGCTCTGTGGCTGCGACTGTGGCGTGGCGGGCAGTGACTCGGGCAGGGGAAGCAGAAGTAGTTGCAGGGAGGAGAGGAGGAAAGTCGTCATGGCGGGCGACAGGAGCGGAAGGTGGGGTGGGAGCAGGGGCAGCGGCAGGAGCAGCAGCAGGTGCAGGAGTAGGGGTAGGAGCAGGAGTGACATACAGGTGGGGATACAGTGATGAGGAGGAGATAGATGGGGAGGAGACTGTGTGTAGGGGAAGTGGATGAGGCGGGTTAATCCCAGAGGAAGCACTATGATGTTACAAAGGGGACAGGTGAATGGGAGGTGTAAATGATGGTGGTAGTTGGGGTGTCCATGATTGGAGGCAGTCCTCAGAGTCGACAGGAGACGCTGAAGTACAAAGGGAATTAAAACGGGGGTGGCGACGAGCACCGGGCGGCGGTGAGCACAGGGAGGCAGCAGCGGCGGCGAACACTGAGAGATAGCGGCAGCGGCGGCGGCGGCGACAGCAGCAGCAGCAAGCACGAAGAGGCAGCGACCAGGCGGCGGCGAGCACCGAGAGACGACGACTAGGCGGCGGCAGCGGCGGCGAGCATGAGGGACGGCGACCAGGCGGCGGTGGCGGCAAGCACCGGGAGACGAGCACTGGCGGGCGGCGGCGGCGGCGGCGGCGGCGGCCGGACCGCGGGCAGCAGCGACGGCGTGCAGACGGGCAACAACACGACAGGCACGGTTGGGGCTCTTCCACGTCGAAGATACACCCTGAGAGTAGCCCAGGGAGTGTGAGTCCTCGATGAGGAAGTGAGGGAATCCAACCCTCGAATCCACATCGGTCATTTTTTTTTCTTAATTTGATTTTAATACCCATATCAAAACAGGTAGGCTGGCAGCAGCACAATACGCCGCTCTTCAGCCAAAGATAGTACAATGATAAAGCAGAGAAGACATATGAGTTGGAACAAAACGGCGGGTAAAAAACAGTAGACACATGAACGTAAAAAACATGAAGCCGTTCACACTCGATGACAATCCACACTACAAACTGTTGACACGACGCACAAACACTGAAGATGTCGATGGCACCGGTGAACGATGGAGTGTGATGGTGAACACTGAATACTAAACACGACGACACACACAAGACCCTAATGGCGATGATCTCCGGCACGCGAAAGTCCACGTAGCGTGTGGGAGTCCGGTGACCTGCCAAGAGGGGAAGTAGGGTGAGGGGGGGGAGAGGGGAGAAACAAAGATGCCAATGGCTGAGGAGATGGGAGGAGGAGTAGACGGATAGGGTAGGGGAAGCCTGGGGGAGGAGTGGGGAGAAATGAAGGAGGGAGGGAAGGGGGAGAGAAGGGGGGAGGGTGCCCAAAGGAGCAAACACAGGAAGAGGGAGGGAGGATCAAAGTTGGTAGGAGGGGTAGATGGAGGGGAGGAGGGCATCATCAGGGAGGGGGAGCTGACGGAAGCCACCTTGGGAGAGGGTCAGGAGGGTGGAGAGATGGAGATCGGGTGGGACGTAGGAATACAGGCGCGGCAGCAGGCAGGGGTGGGAGAGGATGGGTGAGACAAGCAGGTGAGGAGGTAGGGAGGTGTAGAGGATCCGTATCCTTTCAAGGAAAAGGAGGAGGTAGGGGAACGGAATGAGGTTGTACAGGATCCGCATGGGGTAGCGGAGACGGATGCGATAGGTGAGGAGGAGAGCACGGCGTTCAAGAATCTGAAGGGATTTATAAAAGGTAAGGGGGGGTGGAGATCCAGGCCGGATGGGCGTAACAAAGGATAGGGCGGATGAGGGATTTATAAGTGTGGAGTATGGTGGAGGGGTCCAGAACCCATGTATGGCCGGAAAGGAGCTTGAGGAGGCGGAGTCGGGAGCGTCCCTTGGCTTGGATTGTCCAGAGATGGGGGGTCCAGGAGACGCGACGGTCAAGGGTGACACCAAGGTACTTAACGGTGGGGGTGAGGGAGATAGGACAGCCATAGACGGTTAGATAGAATTCGAGGAGGCGGATGGAAGGGGTGGTTTTGCCTACAATGATCGCCTGGGTTTTGGAGGGATTGACCTTGAGCAACCACTGGTTGCACCAAGCGGTGAACCGGTCAAGATGGGATTGGAGAAGGTGTTGGGAGCGCTGCAGGGTGGGGGCAAGGGCAAGGAAGGCGGTGTCATCGGCAAAGGGGAGAAGGTGGACGGGGGGTGACGGCGGCGGCATGTCCGCCATATACAAAAGGGGCACACTGGCAGAGGGAAAAAAGGTGTAGGAATCCGTGTAATGGATGGTGACATAGGAAGGTCGGAGGGAGAGAAAGGAGCCGAGCATATGGACGTAGTTAATGGGAAGGGCGAAGGTTTGGAGCTTGAAAAGGAGACCGGAATGCCATACACAGTCATAGGCAAATTGGAGGTCCAGGGAGAGGAAGATTGCGGAGCGATGGGAATTAAGCTGTTCAGAAAGGAGATGAGTGAGGTGAAGGAGAAGGTCATCGGAAGAGGACGGCCGAAAGCCACACTGGGTAACGGGAAGGAGGCGGTGCTGGCGGAGATGCTGGTGGATGCGCTGGGTGAGGATGGATTCCAGGACCTTGCTGAAGACTGAAGTAAGGCTGATGGTAGGAGGAGACGTCGGACGGCGGTTTACCAGGTTTAAGGAACATCAGGATATGGGAAGTTTTCCACAGGTCAGGGTAGTAGCCGGTGGACAGGACTACATTGTAGAGCCTGGCCAGGGTGGAGAGAAAAGAGACAGGAGCTTCACGAAGGTGGCAGTAGGTGACACGATCGTGACCAGGAGTGGTGTTGCATTTTGTGCAGAGTGTGGCAATGAGATCCTGTGTAGTGATAGGGGCATTGAGTTCCGTGTGTGCAATGTTGTCCAAGTACTGGAAACCAGGTGTGAGGGAAGGGACAGAGGTGTCTGTTCGATTGGGGACATCCGGGAAGAGGGAGTAATCGAACTGGGGATCATCAGAGATGGAAAAGATATCGGAGAGGTAGGAGGCAAAGTGATTGGCCTTACTAAGGGTGTCAGGGAAGGGGTGGTCAGCGTGGAGAAGAGGATAGAAGGGGGAGGGTTTAGTTCTGGTAAGGTGACGGAAGGCTGACCAGAACTTGGACGAGTTTATAGGTAGGGTAGCATTTAAACGGGTGCATGTCTGTCGCCAGTCCCGCCATTTCTTAGCCGTGAGCAAATTTTGAACGTGTCACTGGAGTTGCCGATGGCATTGTAGTGCATCCAGGTCACACGTGTGGAGGAAGGCACGGTAGAGACGGCGGGATTCATGGAGGAGGAGGACGGCCTGTGGGGGTAAGGTAGGACGGTGGGGATGGATGGCAACAGTAGGGACGTGGGCCTCCACGGCCTCAGATAAGGTGTGCTGGAGAAAGGAGGCGGCATGGGTAACATTGTCAGGGTGGTGGTAGGTGAAGGGGTGGCTATCGACCTGTGTGGAGAGGGTATCCCGGTAGGCATTCCAGTTGGCACGGGAATAGTCATGGACGTACTTTGGGGGAGGGTCATTACGAGGGTCGGGGCGGGGGCGACGACCGTCTGAAACGGTGAGGAGGACAGGGAGATGCTCGCTACCAACAAGCTCCAGGACATCCACCGTTATGCGGCCAAGGAGGTTAGGGGAGGAAAGGATAACATTGGGAGGGGAGTTGGATTCGGGACGGGTGTGCTGGGGAATGGAGACGAGATCGCCTTGAAGGAAGGAGAGGAACCGATGCCACTGCCGTAACTGGGCGGCAGAACGAATATGGACGTTAAGGGATTGAGGAGGGGAACGGGAAGGGTCAACTTGGTAGCGTTGGTGAAAGAAAAGGGCACCCTCCTTCAGGAGATGGTCTATGGAAGGGGCGTGTTCAGTAAAGACCCGTATAAGGCGGGTGGGGCCAGTGGAGTTGTGTATACGGTGAACTGCACGCACCTCCAGATGGGGATGCGCCTTGAGCTCCGCCAACACCTCCTCCTCCGTGATCGTCAAACTAAGCCGAGTGATCACGGTGGTGATAGTTGGCGGGCGACGCGGATGTCGGGGTTGGCGGGAGGGAGGTGGGGAAGGGGCAGGGGTGAAGGAGGCATTAGGGCCAAAGTGGGTGACAGGGATGCGGGAAAGGAGATCTGTGTGAAGGGTAGGGCTTGTGGAGGTGATGAGGACCGAATCATGGCGAGGAGTGAGGAGGGAGATGGGGGCACCAGGAAAATGCTGGTAAATTAAGAGGGTAAGGTTCCGGGCCTCAAGAAGAGAGGGATCAGGATGGGAGAGGAGGTACGGTAGGAGGAGGGGGAGGAGGAGGGGGAGAGGCAGGGACAGGTGGGGAGACATCCATGGCATGATGGGCTGGGGAAGGGGGACGAGGGGGAGCCTTTTTAGGAGTAGAGGAGGCAGGGGTGCCACTGGGGCGTTTGACGGCGGCGGAGGAGGTGTGGGGGATGGGAGCAACTGGAATGTGGCAGGGAGTTGCAGGTCCCGGTGCTGGAGTCGGCGCCGGAGATGGTGAGGGCGATGGCGAAGGCGATGGTGATGATGAGGGCGAAGGGGAGAGTTTTGCGTGGGCCGTGGCCCTCCAGGCGACCACCCTAGAGCGGGCCGCGGAAACGGAAGGAGCAGAGGGAGAGAGTGGAGGGAAGGGATCAGAGGATGCGCGGGAGGGGGGAGATGGGGATGGGGAGACAAATAGTGAGGGAGATGGGAGAGTGAGGAGTGGGGGGATGGCCACATTGGTCAACCATTACTGATTGTATACAGCATTCATCAGAGAATGCATCAACGATTGTGATATATTCTTGTCGTAAATCGCTCAAGCGCAAGATGATTCATAGGAAGGTAATCAAATAATTAAAAATATATACCTATTGGCCTGAGCTTTAATTCAACTATTCTCCCTTGAAACGTTGAACTGCGGAAAAAACTCGACTGCCACAATAGGCTATTATCGAACAGTGGAACGGCCGCGGCACTTTTGCTTGGCGCCATCAACAGATGGCAGCGCGGTAGCTGCTCTTGCAGTTACTGCAGTGTTTGTTTGTGGGAGTGAAGTTTTTAACGTTAGTTTAAAAGGAAAAAAAAGCGAGCTGAATGCGTGAATTAGGGTCTTCAACATGTCCGATAGGTAAAGATGACAGACTAGCGTCGTATGTATTAAGGCCAGTTCCCAGCAACGACAGCAGCAACCGTTTTTTGTGGTGACGCGTCTTCTGGAGGAATTGCGTTCCCATCTGGAAGTGGCAGATGATAGTGGCATCCAATGGCTACTTTGCCTGTGACGTATCCTTCCATGTGTTTCATGATTCATGTTCACTTTTTTCACCGTAAAGAGACTGGATGAAATATAGCTCATGATTGGTCCCTGTTTCATTATGTAGTCAATAACATTTAGAAACCTAATGGCCACTTGCTGTGACTCCTATAACAACTTTTAGTATTGACAGTTGCAGTACCTAAATACAATTTACGAGAATTATAATGCTTTATGCAGCAGACATTTACCACACATTCGGGGGTTGCATCCCCTCAAAAACCACCCACTTGCCCCGACCTTTCCCCAGACGAACTACACGACGAATACGATGTCCTGATAGCTATTTCCGCTTTCCGCAACCATCCACCTCTGTCTGCCCCCTGACGCCCATGGCAGCGAATCCTACGACGGAAATGTGGCCGGTGAGCCCCTATACTGGACGGAATTTTCAATGACCATCATTGCCGCCTTCCGCATACACCTCTCATCTTGTTCAACAAGATTTTAAATGGTTGTCTCACGTCTGGCTTTTCCCCCCTCAGTGGAAGCATGCCCAGCTGATTGCGATCCCCATGTGGTTCAAGGACCCTGTGGTCCCCACTAACAAAAGGCCCATCAGCCTCTTAAATACCAGGGCGAAGGTCCATCAATCTGTGATCCCCCATCGACTTTCCCAATCTCTGGCGGCGTTTGAGACGATCCGACCTGAACAGTTCGAATTTACTTCGCACCTCTCTGCCGAACTTCAGGTCCTATGAATCACTGAACAAGTAACCAAAGGTTTCAACACCATCAAGTCGACAGCTGCCATTTTTCTCGACTTGAAGAACTCCTATGACAAGTTCTGGCATAACAATTTCGTTGATTTGGGGGAAGAGACCAAACAGCGAGGTCATCGGTCTCGTTGGATTAGGGAAGGATGGGGAACGAAGTTGGCCTTACCCTGTGAAAGGAACCATCCCAGCATTTGCCTGAAGCGATTTAGGGAAATCACAGAAAACCTGAATCAGGACAGCTGGACTCAGGAATTGACTGTCATCCTCCCAAATGCGAGTCCAGTGTGCTAACCCCTGCGTCACCTCGCTCAATGGCATGACAACCTAGTGCACAAGATGCTGACACAGACCCCTACACCGGATATCTATGTCAAGATTGTGGATGACTTCCTCTGCAGTAGGTCTTCCCTAGTGGCTCAACAGGGAATGCGTTCCAACATTCACCAATTATCGGTAGGCACTCCGCACTCCACAAGGATCAGTGCTGTCTCCCGTTCTTTCTAATATCCATGTGAATGATATGCCAGTCACCCTTCAGTACCACCTGGCACAATAAGCTCAAGACATAGCACCATATGCCACTGGCCATATTATTGATGCCATCATCGCCCGCCTCCAGTGACAGACAGATAGATGCCACCATCACCTCGTGTCGGACAAACAGAATAGATCTTAATGTCACCAAAACTATGGCTGTCTATTACATGAAACGCCGCCCAGTCCTCCACTTCAATCTTTTGGTTGCAGGCGGGCAGGTGCACTGGTCCCTATCTAGGGGTCTGGATCGACCACAAGTTACTATTCCGCTTACATGTGGTGTATGTAGCCAACAAGGGGCAAAATTTGACCAGGGCTTTGTACCCCCTCTTTCACATTAGGGAACTTAACTTGCATACCAAACTCCGCATCTACTGAGCAGTTATCCTGCCTGCCCACACGTATGGCTCCGCTGTATAGGCCACAGTTAGTGTCACCAGGGTGCGGGCGTTGCAGCACTTGTAGAACAAGGTTCTCAGGAGCAGCCTGCATGCCCCACCACTCAAGAGAATTGTGACTCTCCATGAGGAAGCAGATATTGTCCCCCTCAAGACAACCATATGCAACAATGCACAGTGACTCTATGAGAAAGTGAATGCCCTGCGGTACACTGTCCATGGGCTACGCCATGTTCGGACCACACTTATACACCGCTGGCATCGATATCTGGTTCCTCTAACCATCCTTGAGGAATCAGATACCGATCTTGGCTAATGATAGACCTGGCACACCCACTGCAGCTACATCCTTTGGTGGTACAAGCCCCAATTCTAAACCCAATGCTTTCCCACCCCACCCACCAATGTCGGGCTATGTTTTTCTGCCTGACTGATGTAGTACTGTCACTATTGGAGGGTGGTACAGTAAGTCCCACCATCACACCTCCAAAGTGTATTGCAGTGATGCAGCATCACTGCCGTGTGGATAAATTTACTGCCTCACCAACACAGTTAGACCTCAAAAGACCGATGATGCTGTATTGTAATATATCACATATGAAAAAACATCCCCTACTGGATACGAGGGTTGGATCCCCTCAGTTGCAAAGAGTAGAATTACGCTGTTTGGGCTACAGTCAAGGTCTAATCGTCACTTTGGAAGAGCCCCTGCCATTGCCATCTGTCTGCTGGCCACTGCCATCTTTCCATCCGCTCACCATCGCTGCTACCCATCACCTGCCACCTGACGCTTGCCGCCGCTCTGTGCTCGCCACCATTGGCCCCTGTCTTAGTTCTTTTCCCACTTTGGCGACTCCTGTCGCCAGTGGACACTGCCTTCAATCATGGACACCTCCCACTACCATCATCATCTACACCTCCCCTTCGCCTGCACCCACTGTAACCTCGTGGGCCAAACCCTTCTACTCCAGCTCCCCTCTTCAGTCTCCTCCCCTTCTATCTCCTCCTCGTTCCTGTAAAACCATCGGTATGTTGCTCCTGCTCCTGCTCCTGCCCCCCCCCCTCCTACCACTGCTATTGCCAACCGAAACGACTTCCTCCCCCCACCTGCCCTGCTACAACTACTCATGCTTCCCCTACCTGAGTCACCACCTGCAGCACCACAGTCGCCACCACATAGTGCCCCACCTCCATTCCCAGTGCTGTCACCTCACAAGAGGGGCCTGCCTCCCACCACCCCATCCATCCAGTCCCTCACCTCACCTTCCAGGCCACACCCAGCAAAAAACCTCCCAAGCACCCAAGTGGTGACCTCATCTCCATCCCCTCCTCCAAAAAACCACAAACACACCCCACTTCCCTCTGATCCCTTCATGGATGCCACCCCTCCTCCTGCCTCCCGAGCCTCTACCCTGTATACCTTCATCCTTGCCAACTGAGATCCGAAATCCATAGATACCCGCACCCCCACCCTTGAAATCTGAATATACATCCCCAGTGCCCCTATTACTCAACTTATCCCACACAGAGACTCTGTTCTCATCAAATCCTCCTCTTCCTCTTTCCATACTGATCTCCTCTGGCACCTTCCCTGTATCACCTTTGCCCCCAAACATCCCTCAACTTATTCCTTATATCCTCTTCTCCTCAGCACCCCCAACCCCCTCGTCATCTGCCACCCCTCACCACTGTGATCACAACACTCAGTCCTGTGATCACCGAGACGGAGGTGTTGGCGGAACTAGAGACCCATCTCGCCCTGGAAATCCGCTTAGCCTGTCGTATTAACAACTTCTCTGGCACTACCTTCCATAGGCGTATCTGTACTGAGTCCGCCTCCTCCATCAACCACCTCACCACACAGGGAGCCCTGCTTTTCATCACTACCACCCCACTGACCTGTCCTGTTCCCCTCCTCAATCCTACCACTGCCAATGCTGTCTCCTGTACAGTGACCACCTCATCAAAAACTGCAAGAAATCCCACCCCCACCTGTCCCCATTGTAAGGCCTGCCACCTCCTTAAACAGTATCCCAGCCTCACCTCTCCTCCTTCCTTCAACACCTTTGAGCTGTGGTAAAATTTGCTGCTTTGAATAGCACGCCGCAGCGCGTAGTGTGAAGCAGTTGTCCTCCATATCTGGCGGTGGCGCCGCTGTGGCAGTCGCAGCTTTGGTGTCTCCCTCTGGTGGGAAAGGTTGCCTGTTCACGTGCATTTAAGGGGTGCTATGAGCTTGGCAGTCGGTCAGTCTGTCAGGCTCAGGAGTCTGGAGTTGGTCAGCTGGGTCAGTGTGGGGCAGTCAGTGTCTGTCTGTCGTCAGAGTGCTAGTATGGCTGCAGTTTGGATCAAACTTTAATGCCAGAAAATGAGAGTCTTGACACTCCGTCAGTAACAGAACTCAGCTAGGGGTCACCCAGTCGGGGCTGTGTTCCTGCATCTGAGTCTGCGTGTTAGGCCGCCAGTCTGCTCGAATTGCTTGGGCAACGGTTATTGGTGGCTGGATCAGTCGATTGGTTGGTCACACACTGAGACACAAGATGACTAGTCCGCCTTGAGCGCCGGTGCATGTGAGGTCCCCACGTGAGTCCAGTGGGCCGAGCTGTATAGAAAGGGGTAGTGGCTTTGTGGTCGACACGAGAGCAACAAGAGTCAAACCATGACATTGGGCTGGCTGGGATGAGCTGTGACACCATGAGACGGGAGATCAGTGCACCTTCCTGCGTCTGTTGAAGCGGCTGGCAGCGGACGATTCAGGAGAGTGTTGGGGGTGCTGCGTCAGGCCTTCGACAGAAATCACAGTTTATTAGAAGTTAAGTGAGTGGAGATATGTTGTTTCATTTTCTTGTTAAATTCTACTTGTTTTCTCGGTGAGGTCATCAGGCGCTTTGTTTTGGGGTTGTCCCATCATTCTTCTCCATTTGCCCACCTGCAGGAAGGTGGTTATTTATGAATTTGGTGGTCCGTTTTCCCTTGCAGAGTTGGGGCGGGTTATAACAAGCTGCAGTTCGGGTTGTTCAGTAATCCCAATGTCAATCTGCCATACGTTAATAGCTGCCTCTGTCATGTTTGTCAGATTCGATGTTAACGAATTTATAGAATTAAAGCGTAAAGGCAAAATTCCTGAAATATGTTTTTATCTTGAGGTGGTATATGTGTAATGTAGAGGATGTTGGTACATATTATGTAAAACTGCATTTCATGGATTTTATTTAAGTGGTCATTTTAGTATATAAAGTTGCCTCCCTTCCACCGTAAGAGTTCTTTTATAAACAAGTTGCACTTTTGGTGGCAAATAATTTTTATTAGTGTTTTGTACCATTTCCATCCCTCTTACCAGGTGCTTAGTTAATGTGCTTGTGTGAGTTGTTAAAATTTTTAGTTTAAAGTAATCTGGTGTGTTGCAGATTTGCACCAGTGTAGTCTTTCAAAGGTTGTTGTGAGCGGTCGTGACTACAGCTGTGTTAAAAGGGAGCGGCAAGGTTCTCAGCCCAAAAGCTCATACTATCTATAAAAAAAAAAAATTAAAAAAAAATGTTATTTCTGCCTCTGAATAAATTGTAACTTGATATTTACAGGGTGCTTTCTGATTATAATTTTAAATCTGTTTAAAAAAAGGCTTTTAGGAATAAAATTTCCATTGATTAAAAAGAAATTAATTTGTGTCTTCAGTTACCATTGGCAACTACTTCCACCCTCACATAGTGTGATTAAATGTGTTAAATGTTCTTTATGAATCGCTAGTAAATAAAATAAATTCTTAAGAAAAGGTTTTGAAAGTAAATTCATGGTTCAACCTGCAATGAACCCCCACCCCACCAACTCCTCCAAATGGAAAGCCAAACCCACTACCACCAACCCTGAGCTCACTATCCCTGTTCGCCCCATTGACCAGCCCATCCTCCCCAACAATTCCGAACGCCCTCCCCTTATGCCTGAAGACATAATCCAGTTCCTGACCATCATCCTGCAGAGCATCCACCACTTCCAATGCCCCCACACCCTTGAGCAGATTTCCCTTTCCGCCCATTCTGTCTTCCATCTGAATACTTACGCCACCTACTCCCACAACCAGGCCCACTTTACCTTCAATTGCCTAGACACCCTCGTTTAAGTCCCTCTCTCCTCCCCCTCCCACATCCTGGTGCATCAACAGTATCATCTCCTCTATGTCAAAATTCGCTCCCTCCCTGTCAACAAATTCCTCTTCATGCATACTCTATCCCAGCACCAGGTCGACTCCTTCATCTTTAATGAAACCTTCCTCCAACCTCACTATGTTGTCTGCGCCTCTTCCTATCCTCTTCACCACACTGACAATCCTCACCTGAGGTGGAGTTGCTGTTGGCCACCTTAAGCATCTCCCTGTCCAGCCAGCCACAACCCCCACTCAGCGACCCAACTGAAAACCTTCTTCCCCAGCATCTTTCTTCCCTCCCTCCCCATCACCTGTGCCACCATCTATATCCACAGCCCCCCCCCTCCCTTACGACTTCATTTCCCACATTGATCATACCTTCTCCACCTATGTGATTGCTGCTGTCAACATCCAAAACTGTGACCCTGCCACCCTTTGGCAGTGGCATTAGTTCCTTGGCACTCTCCATGGTGACCTTGCTCCATCCATACAACATGCCTGTCCTGAAAGTAACTCTACCCCAGATGTTCTCGACCCCATTGGTAGTGACCACCTCCCTGTCCTTCTCACTGTCTCCTCTGCCCATGATCCCCCCTCACAGCCCACTGCTAAGTTGCCCGTCCAAAGTCCATCCACAAGTACTGCCACACCGACTGGGATGCCTACTGGGACTCCATTGCCTCACAGGTTGAGAGCAACCCCTTCACCTTTCCCCATCCTGCTGACATCATCCACGCCTTTCCTTCCTTCAGAAGACCATCACTGATGCTGTGGAGGCCCACGTTCCTACCAAACTCATCGACCCTCACCGTCCTGCACTTCCTCCACAAGCTGTCCTCCTTCTTCGTAAATCCTGCAGTCTCTACTGCTCCTTCCTCCACACTGATGAGCAGGATACACTTATCTGCCACCGGCAATTACAGCAACACATCTGGAACCTCCTTACAGCAAAGAAACGCCAGGACTGGCGCCAGACATGCACATACCTCCATCCTCCCTGTCATGTCCTCAAGTACTGGTCAGCCTTCCACCACCTTACTGGTAGCCATCCCACCCCACATTACCCTATTCTCCATGATAATCACCCCTTCCCTGACAACCTCAGTAAGACTTACCATTTTGATTCCCATCTATCTGAGGTCTTCCCACTGTCCTTGACACAACTGATATCTCTCTCCCACCACTCGCCCCTAGTTTCAAGTACTTCATTTACTTAATGGAGCAGAAACTTTAAATTTAAATAGAAACAGGGATATTGAAGAAATTCAAAAGAAAGAAAGACAGATTATTAGGAAAATATTAGGCTCACAGTTACTGATGGAGAAACTTATAGGCTGAGAAGTAATAAGGAAATAGAAGACTACACGAGAAAACAAAGACTTAAATTTTATGGGCACATTAAAAGAATAGCACACACTAGGTTGACAAAAAACAAATTGCAGAATTCTATGAAAACAGAAGTAAGGCCAAATCTGTGCCAATTAAATGGATCACAGTAATTAAGGATCTTAAAGAAGCCGGTATAATTCAGGCAGATTTTAAAGACAGAAAAACATTCAGACAAAAGATATTTGATTGGAAAGCTGGTCAGAGGGAAATTAGAAAACAGACTGGAACACCATGGGCTGATGAATGAAAGAGACATCATTCTGAAAGGATCAAACGAATTTGGACATAAAGGAAGGCCAACCATAAAAAGTGCCAGAGATGGATTGTACCTCACATAGTCTTATTGGGCCCGTATATGAATAATAATAATAATAATAATTATTATTATTATTATTATTATTATTATAAAATAATAATAATAATAATGTTTAATGACACGTACAACACAGAACAAAATTATAAATGAAGAACAAAAAAGCTGCTGCAATACCAAGGAGACTCATTAAGTCCTTTCTGGTTCTGTCTTGCTCTGAACCCACTATCCAACATGCTAAATAATACAAATTATCGATATAATATTACTGGAACATACCCACACAAAATCACGCATTTGCTATACATGGATGATCTAAAACTACTGGCAGCAACCAATCAACAACTCAACCAATTACTAAAGATAACAGAAGTATTCAGCAATGATATAAATATGGCTTTTGGAACAGAAAATGTAAGAAAAATAGCATAGTCAAGGGAAAACACACTAAACCAGAAGATTACATATTGGATAACCACAGCGACTCCATAGAAGTGATGGAAAAAACAGATGCCTATAAATATGTAGGATACAGACAAAAAATAGGAATAGATACTACAAATATTAAAGAAGAACTAAAAGAAAAATATAGACAAAGACTACCAAAAATACTGAAAACAGAATTGACAACAAGAAACAAGACAAAAGCTATAAATACCTATGCCATACCAATATTGACCTACTCATTTGGAGTAGTAAAATGGAGTAACACAGACCTAGAAGCACTCAATACACTTACACGATCACAATGACACAAATATAGAATACATCACATACATTCAGCAACAGAAAGATTCACATTAAGCAGAAAGGAAGGAGGAAGGGGATGTATCAACATAAAAAACCTACATTATGGACAGGTAGACAATTTAAGAAAATTCTTTATAAAACGAGCAGAAACTAGCAAAATACACAAGGCAATCACTCATATAAATACATTGGCTACACCACTGCAATTTCATAACCACTTCTACAACCCTTTAGATCACATAACATCAACAGATATGAAGAAAGTAAATTGGAAAAAGAAAACACTACATGGCAAGCACCCGTATCATCTAACACAGCCACACATTGATCAAGGCGCATCCAACACATGGCTAAGAAAAGGCAATATATACAGTGAGACGGAAGGATTCATGACTGCAATACACGATCAAACAATAAACACCAGATATTACAGCAAGCATATTATTAAAGATCCCAATACCACAACAGATAAATGCAGACTTTGCAAACAACAAATAGAAACAGTAGATCACATCACAAGTGGATGTACAATACTAGCAAATACAGAATACCCCAGAAGACATGACAATGTAGCAAAAATAATACATCAACAACTTGCCATAAAACATAAACTAATAAAACAACACGTTCCCACATACAAGTATGCACCACAAAATGTAATGGAGAATGATGAATACAAATTATACTGGAACAGAACCATTATAACAGATAAAACAACACCACATAACAAACCTGATATCACACTCACCAATAAAAAGAAGAAATGAACACAACTAATCGAAATATCCATACCCAATACAACAAATATACAGAAGAAAACAGGAGAAAAAATTGAAAAATACATCCAACTGACTGAGGAAGTCAAGGGCATGTGGCATCAGGATAAAGTTGACATTATATCGATTATACTATCAACTACAGGAGTCATACCACACAATATCCACCAGTACATCAACGCAATACAGCTACATCCAAACGTATATATACAACTACAGAAATCCGTAATTATTGATACGTGTTCAATAACCCGGAAGTTCCTAAATACAATGTAACATATACCGTACAGTTAAAAGGAAGTCACGCTGGATCAAGGTCCGTGTCACCTTCCATTTTTAACCAGACATAACGTCTGAGACAAGAAAGAAATAATAATAATAATAAATAATAATAACAATAATAAAGTAAGTATAAAATTCATTGCTTGTTCTGCATGTTTGGCATAAACTTGGGGTGGTAACTGTTCGTTGGCTGAATTATATGCCTGAAATCGATAACAGTGTTTGAAACAATTTTGTACGTATGTCAAAATAACTTGATGTGATAATTTTTAATTTTAATATCTAAGGTCTGTACTGTTAACAATGGAGTAATTGTTCAAAAGCAACTGTCAGAGTGTGAGTTAGTTCACTAGACAGCACTGTTAATCAGAGGATCTGTAACAGACTACCTGTGCCACTTTGAGCAATGAAAATGTAATGAAAAGCATAAAGGGACATCTGTAACTTAATCCAAATAGCACACTAAATGAACTTTAGAGCTGAATCCAGTTCTTGTGAAGAATTTCAGGACAATGAGCAAGAAAACAAGATAAGTAACCTAGTTACATCCGCCATACAGGCTGTTCACATTTCATCAAGTTTAAAATTGCAGCACGCTCATATTTTTTTTCGTTTTTTTTTTTTTTTCGTTTTTCAGAGAAAGAAAGAAGTTACTGCATTGAACCATGAAAATGCTGCTATGCCCCTTGCACTAGCTCCAGGCCATAAACAAACAAGTATGCCCCTTGCATGTCTTCATTATCCTAATCTCAGTATGCCTAGAAAAACTGAGTCAGCACCCCCGATGATGAAAGAGAAGTTGAGTTCAGGAGAGTGACAACATATTACTATCAAGCACTGTAGATCTTGGCACATGATTTTATTGCAAAAACATTATATTGTGATCATACTTTTAGATTAAAGAAGACCACTCACCAAAAAGCGGAAGCGCTTAGTTGGGTTGGATTAGGTTGTTTGGGGGAAGAGACCAAACAGCGATGTCATCTGTCTCGTCAGATTATGGGATGGAAGTTGGCTGTGCCCTTTCAGAGGAACCATCCCGGCATTTGCCTGGAGTGATTTAGCGAAAATCACAGAAAAAATAAATCAGGATGACCGGACGCGAAATTGAACCATCGTCCTCCCAATGGGAGTCCAGTGTGCTAACCACTGCGCCACCTCGCCCAGTACAGCCACACACAAAAAGAAAGGAAATGTGCTACAGTAAAAACACACACACGTGTGTAGTTTGCATTACATATGAAGAATGTTTATACTGTCTTTTTAAACAGATATATTTTAGTAACATTTTTTAAATTTATTTCATTATGAGCAATACTGTTTTGCGTTTGTTTCTCCATGGTGAATATAAGTCCAAACTGGCACTTCCTCCATGATTATGAATAGAAGTGTCGGTGAGATACTTAGAAAAGTTTTCCCTGATTTACACAACACATTGGTAGATTTACTCCTTGGTGAAGTAAGGATAACAACTTTGTTACTTAGTTCCAAACAATGAGGTTGGATTATCTGGTTTTTTGGTAATCCTGATGGCCTATGGTCTCACCTAGTCTAAATAACTGACGTCTCACTGTAACTGTGCTTTACTGGTTCATGAATCTGTACAGGAGGTAGAGTTAGGTAAAGAAAATATTGTCATTAATAGATAATGAGAGATGGAACAATGATTGCTGTCTAACATGAAGTGAGGCCACTACCTGTACCATCCCACATTACATGGTTGCATAGAAAATGGAACCATAATACTATGAAACTGGTACGCAGAACAAATGCATTTGGTAGATGAACAATAAAAATGGGAAGGACTGAACAGAAACTGCCAAGAAAGTAATGGGTCAGTCCAGTGAAACTGGAAGGAAGAGGTGTAGAAAGAACCAAGTCTGCATTTAATTCTTTACACTACAAGCCACCTTGCTGTGGTGTGTGGCAGAGGGTACTTCTGGGACCACTGTCAATTGTCCCCCCACCTGTTCCATTTGCAAATAGTCAAAGGAAGGATGGCTCTCAATAAACTTCTGTAGGAGCTCTCATTTCTCCAAGTTTCTCATTGTGGTCATTTCACAACACGCATGTGGGAGTAAGTAATTCAATGCTTGGCTGTTCCTGGAATATACACTCTCACAATTTCAACAGTAAACATCTCCACGATCCACAACAGCTTTATTCAAGACCCCCCAGCCCCTCCCCTCCCACCCCCCACGCACTCTCTCTCTCTCTCTCTCTCTCTCTCTCTCTCTCTCTCTCTCTCTCTCTCTCTCATATTGAGGTAGAAACCACCAATGCTATTGCAAGATGGAGACATCGGTAGAAACCACCATTGCTATTGCAAGATGGAGACATCTAATGGTATACTGAGGTACTTCTACAAATATAGTGCATTATCACTCTGTGTCTATTAACCAAAGTGGCAATTCTTCTGGAACCCCTGGAATTCTTAGGGAAAAATTTGAGGCATCTCATGGAATTTTGTAAAATGTTGGGGAATTCTTTTTTTTTCGTTTTTTTATGCAGTACTGAATTTTAATTTTATTGAGTTTTATGAAACACAAATTTTAAAATACTTAGTTGTTTCTAAATGTGTTAATTATATGAATATTATTCCATATAAATTATCGATGTTTAAAAAGTGCAGTTGAACAACAGCTAATATATTTTAGCTGAGAAGAAAGGAACATCATTATTGTGTCCCCCCCCTCCCTCCCTCCCTCCAGCACCCCATTGATTTATCACAAACTTCTTATGGCACCATCTTCCCCCCATACCTGGAATTCTCAGGGATTTTTTTTCCCAAGTATGAGTAGGCACTGTGTTAATAAAACTTGTTGTTCATATGTTTGGCGACTACTTTCAACCAACTTTTTCATTCTCAAGGTTGACCTACTGAGGCTACACTGAAAGTTCCTGATCTTCATAAGACACATCCGAGTCACAGTACGTGCTTTACAAAGTGATTGCAGATGACTGTCACACTCAACAAGCCCGTACTTAGCATGTCAGAGTGATCGCAGATGACTGTCATACTCAACATGCCCCTACTTAGCATGTCAGAATCAAACTTACAGGCGATGTTTGTTGTGAAGATCAGGCACTTTCAGTGCAGTCTCAGTAGGTCAGGCTTGAGTATGAACCATCTGGTTTAAAACTAGTTGTCAAACCATGTACTGCAACTGTGACTGATCTGTTAATAAACACTTAATGAAATACCGAAAAAAACATTGCTCGTCATGTATCAACAAAATGTTGAAACTGAAAATTGTGCATTATACAGAATTTAAAGCACCAGTCAGCACAAAGATTGTGCTTTGCTTTGGGACTGTAGGAGATTGCATCTCTTAAGTTATTATAATGTAACATTATCTCTCTATCACACACACACACACACACACACACACACACACACACACACTGTCTCTCTCTCTCTCTCATGCAACTCACACACATGACTGCAGTCTCTGGCAACTGAAGCCACATTGTCATACATGAGAGTTGTGTGTGTGTGTGTGTGTGTGTGTGTGTGTGTGTGTGTGTGTGTGTGTGTGTGTGGGTGTGGGTGGGAGGGTGCGTGGGTGGTCTATTTTCAATGAAGCCCTTGCTGGCCGAAAGCTTATTTGTGACAGTGTTTTTGTTGTGCCTATCTGCGACTCCGCATCTCCGCCATGTGGTGAGTAGCAACTTTCCTCCCATATTGTTGTACTGTAAATTTAATTTTATGCTACTGCTTTCATGAGTGGTTTCAAAATGATTTTATTACATTTTATGCCTAATTTTAGTGTTATTTTGGACTATAGTTTGTTTTAGGCATTATGAGATCATGGGAGTTTTGGAATGTCGGATCATGTCTAGGAAAAATGTGATATTGCTTTCAATATATCACTTAAAATAATGGGTGATTAAAACCGTATGTCCCATTGGTTCCAAAGTGAAACCACCTGCTTAAAACAATTGACTTTTTACTTTTTACCCATTTCTTCTTATACTCATTGCTTCCTATGGTAATAGAGATTAATTATATGAAAAATGTTTAAAAATTATATTCCAAAGTCAAACCACCTCCTGAAAACAATTCATTGTTTGCATTTGCCGATTTCTTGTCATATTTGTTGCTCATGACAACGATAAAGGTTAATTTTGTGAAAAAAAATTGATATAGTTTTTTCTTATTGTTGGGACTGATGAGAAAATAGTCCGGAATTGCTCGTACGAATGTTCTGTAAGCCACTCCTTTCATGTATCATTCAAATATCCTTACTATTTTTTGAATGAATTTCAGCCTGTCATCAGGCTTTCCTACATTTAATTTTATATGGTCAATCCAGTTTAGGTCATTGTGAATGTTTGGTCTGTGGTATGTCAAGTTTGTTGATTTATCCGGTGGTTTGTCAACAGTAGTGTAATTGGACAGTAGTGAATCTCTCTAGCTATTTACACACAGCATGTTGTTATTTGCATTCTGGGCCAACTGCAAGTCTGTACACCAATAACGGATTCATCGCAAGACTTCTTGCACTTTACTACAGCTTTCTGGCATTTCAACCTTCTTACAGAGAACAGCATCATCTGAAAACAGCCTCACAGAGCAACTGGCATTATATGGTAGATCTTGATTGTATACTGTAAATAGTAAACATCCTTGGAGTTTGAGCAGCTGCTTATGGCAGGTGCTCTGTCACATATTGGTGTGGATCCAATTGATTCTGTTAGAAGATGGGATTATACTAAGCCTTCGCCTCAGATAGAAACTCAATGGTAAACTGGCTGGGCTAGTAGCAGGGGACTTAAAGGGGGGGGGGGGGTCACTCTCGTGAGTGGCAAAACACCAGTGCTTACTGGTGTCACAGCAGCACATTTTTTTAGGACAGGAAAGTCAGAAAGAAATAGTTTTAAGAGAAGTTAGGATGGAATTAGACCTACAGTTTAAGAAAGACACTGCATCCGCACAAACAGCTGTTGGTAAAAAATTTTCAGCAATCAGCAGAAATTTTTATTTCCAACCACTTACAAAGGGCTGACAGATAAAAACTGAACGCCCTCCACAATGGGACCATGCAATGGTTCCATTCAAAAGTAATCACCTCACAAATCAAGACATCTATATATATACTAAGATGGTATCTGTTCTTTCAGACATGTCCGAAAGAACAGATACCATCGGTGACCATGCAGCTCGTTAGAATAAAATTATAATGAAATGAACACCCTTAGCTGCTTACAGGCATTGACATACGTAAACGGGGACAGATGAAAATGTGTGCCCTGACCGGGACTCGGACCCGGGATCTCCTGCTTACATGGCAGACGCTCTATCCATCTGAGCCACTGAGGACACAGAGGATAGTGTGACTACAGGGATTTATCTCTGGCATGTCTCCTGCGAAACCCACATTCTCAAAGTATTGTCCCACACTACATTCGTAGTGCCCCCACCCATTATACTCATTTCTCGCGGTGCATTGCCAATCCTGTAAGAGTTCGGGCACTGTTTGTGCATTTGCACAGAAGAAGAAGATGGTCAAGTGGCCGGTGAGCCTTAACTTCTTCTGTGCGAATGCACAAACAGTGCCAGAACTCTTACGGGAATCGGCAGCGCGTCGCGAGTAATGAGTATAATGGGCGGGGGCACTACGAATGTAGTGCGGGACAATATGTTGAGAATGTGGGTTTCGTGGGAGGCGTGGCAGAGATAAATCCCTGTAGTCGCACTATCCTCTGTGTCCTCGGTGGCTCAGATGGATAGAGCGTCTGCCATGTAAGCAGGAGGTCCCGGGTTTGAGTCCCGGTCGGGGCACACATTTTCATCTGTCCCCGTTGACGTATGTTGATGCCTGTAAGCAGCTAAGGGTGTCCATTTCATTGTAATTTCAAGACATCTATCACATTGGCAGAAAAGATCATCAATTCACGTTTCACAGAACACAGTGGGCTGCTGACATATCCACAACCTCACCCTCTTGCACTTCCTAGGCTGACTGAAACTGATGTCCACACGTGTTTCTTCAGGTCATCAAAGATGTGAAAATCACAGAGTCAGTTCAGAGAACCATAGCCTTCATCTGATTGGAGGTGTGGGGGTGGGTGTTATCGTGCAATAGGATGATTCGATCAGACAGCATTCCTTGATATTTTGATGTTATAGCACGTCACAGTTTTGGCAGAGTGTCTTTCTGGCATTGCACATTGATTGTGGTTCCACACTTGAGGAACTCGACAAGCAGAGGAGCAGAGGAGATGAAGGAGGAGGTTATCGTGACCTTACTGGAAATTGTGTGAACAGCTTTGAATTTCTTAGGCAAGGGAGACGTGGGATCTTTCCGCTGTCTGTTTTACAATTTGCCCTCTGGCTGGAATCAACCTGTTGCACAATTATGCCTGCCGCCACACCACCAATCGGACCAAAGCTGTGCCTCAACAATTTGGTTGGGAAATACTGCAACATCCTGAATACAGTCTGAACCTTTTGCCGTAAGATTTTTACATCTTTGGCAATGCCTTAACAAGTTTGGTGATTACTTTTGAATGGAACCATTCCACGCGTTCAGTTTTCAGACCCCTTATATATTTAAGTCATCATATATTTGAGTACTAACAACTAAAATTAATGAACTACAGTACTTATCTGCCTTGGTGAATAACAGACATCAAATCATCTGACATAATTTACCTCTATGAACATTATGTGCCCACTGATACATAAGTGATAAGCATAACAGGATTTAGATTAGTCTCTTGCTTCTGTAGAGCAGAAATGGAAACAGAAGGAGCTGCTGCATTCATCAGGAATTGTCATCTGCCTAAAGCAGCTTATGGAAGCATGCAGTACAGAACTAGAATTTCATAATAAATCATTTATAATGTTAAGGTTGTACTGAACGCCACTGGGTAATTTTAATCTGTTCATAGATCACATTGATGTTATATAGGCCTATGTAACAGCAATAAAAAAAGATAAATAGTGATTCTGATAACTTTAATGTAGATTATCTTAAAGACTTGTCCAGTAAGGATTTATCAGTTAGTAACACTATCATTCACGTAATCCATACTGTCAACTTCCAAAATAGGGTAGCTAATTGCTCAAACACAGCTATTGATAACAATGCACTATTAATATTATCTGCAGGGTCATTTATATACAACAGGAACAGCAGGGTCCCAACACGATTTCCGCACATCTGAAGATACTTCTACATCTGACAATAAAATTCTATGACTTCTCTACCAAAAAGTCCTCAATCCAGTCATAAATTTCACTCGACACCCCATAAGATCGTAGTTTTGATAATAAGCATAGGTGAGTTACTGAGTCAAATGCTTTTCAGAAATGAAGCAACACAGCATCTTCCTGACACCCTTGATCCAAAGCTTTCAGTAGGTCGTGGGAGTAAAGAGTGAGTTGGGTTTCACATGACTCATGTTTTCGGAATACATGGTGGTTGGCAGTGAGGAGATCATTCTGTTCAAGATGCCTCATTATGTTAGCGTTCAGACTATGTTCTAATATTCTACAACAGATCAGTGTGTGGGATATCGGACAGTAGTTTTGTGGTACACTTCTACTACCCTTCCCGTATACATGTGTGACCTGTGCTTTTTTCCAAGAACTGAGCGAGGATTTTTGTTCGAGGGATCTGCGATATATGAAAGTTAGACGAGAGGCCAACTCGGATGCGAGTGCAGTCAGACCTGCAGTGAGAAAGAGAGGAGACGAGGATGAAGGGAGAGATGTCAGAGAGAGTAGCTCAGGGATAAAGTGCACTGCCAGCTTCAGTGCAGAAATGACACTGGCACAGTTAAAAGTAAAGATAGATTAGAAGGAAGAGGAATGAATAGTACAATTAGGAACTATGACAGTATAAGGGGTGGACAGAAAGAGGGCAGGTAGGTAAGAGAGTGAAGATGGACAATAAAAGGAGAGAAAAGCTTAGTGAAACAAAATGAGGAGGAGGGATGTGTTAATGAAGATTAAGATCAGGATAGGATGGTGTCGAAATGTGAGGATGTCACAGATGGGCAGCTCCAAACTATGGAGTCCAGGAAAACAGTACCAGGTGGGAACTGGAGGGGGGAGAGGGGGGGGGAGGGAGATCCAAATGGCCTGTGTTGTGTAGCACCCTTGAATCATGTGGTGGAGTATATTGAGCAACTGGGTACTGGATGTCCCAAAGGCAGAAAGTTCTTCCATGCACATTTGTATGCTCCACCAGTTTAGTGATGGTCAGGTATGTATATAACACAGTGCAGTGGACACAAGTTAATTGATAAACAACATGCACAGTTTTGCAAGTTGATCTGCCTTTGATATTGTAGGATTTACTAATGGTGGAACTGGAGTAGGTGGTGGTCGGTTGGTGCACGGAGAAGGATTTACACTATGACAATCCCAATGGCAGGAACACTGGAGTGCGGGTAATGGTTTGGGAATGTCATATAGTCTGACTAGGATGGTACGGAGATTAGGAGGGTGTTGGAAGGTGACACTGGTTGGTGCGAGAAAGATATAAGGGAGAGAGGATCCCATTTCAGGGCTCAACTTGAAAAAGTTGTAGCTGTGGCCTCATAAAGTAATACCCGATATTTGAGGCTGACTGCTGAATGAATCCACTGCTCCCAAAGTACATTTTCCACAAGGTCCATGACGATAAGATGTGAGATATTAGGGCTTGTATTGACATTTTTAGGCAGCTGTTTTTTCCTCACTCTATTTGCGAGTGGATTAGTACAGGAAATTACTAGTATGGTAGAAGTTACCCTCTGTCGTGCTCTGTGCAGTGATTTGAGCAATGTGTATGTAGATGTAGGAAATATAGACTCATTTGTGGCCCGGGTGGTCCTGGGCACAAAGACGGGTCCGTCATCACTCTTTTGTGGTTGAGAACTGCATTAACGAGAGGGAGAGAGTATGAAATTGGCCAGAAGATTTGTTTGTGAATAAAATCTGTGAGGTAGCTGTAGTTGAGGACAGTCTGAGAGAGACTGTCAGTGTCAGTGTATGTGTTGAGGGATTTTGTGTTGTTGTTGTTGTGGTCTTCAGTCCTGAGACTGGTTTGATGCAGCTCCTCATGCTACTCTATCCTGTGCAAGCATCTTCATCTCCCAGTACCTACTGCAGCCTACATCCTTCTGAATCTGCTTAGTGTATTCATCTCTTGGTCTCCCTCTACGATTTTTACCCTCCACGCTGCCCTCCAGTACTAAATTGGTGATCCCTCGATGTTTCAGAACATGTCCTACCAACCGATCCCTTCTTCTAGTCAAGTTGTGCCACAAGCTCCTCATCTCCCCAATTCTATTCAATACCTCCTCATTAGCTATGTGATCTACCCATCCAATTTTCAGCATTCTTCTGTAGCACCACATTTAGAAAGCTTCTATTCTGTTTTTGTCTAAAGTATTTATCGTCCACGTTTCACTTCCATACATGGCTACACTCCACACAAATACTTTAAGAAATGACTTCCTGACATTTAAATCTATACTTGATGTTAACAAATTTTTCTTCTTCAGGATCGCTTTCCTTGCCATTGCCAGTCTACATTTTATATCCTCTCTACTTCGACCTTCATCAGTTATTTTGCTCCCCAAATAGAAAAACTCCTTTACTACTTTAAGTGTCTCATTTGCTAATCTAATTCCCTCAGCATCACCCTACTTAATTCAATTACATTCCATTATCCTCGTTTTGCTTTTGTTGGTGTTCATCTTATACCCTCCTTTCAAGACACTGCCCATTCCGTTCACCTGCTCTTCCAAGTCCCTTTCTGTCTCTGACAGAATTACAATGTCATCAGCGAACCTCGAAGTTTTTATTTCTTCTCCTTGGATTTTGATACCTACTCCAAACTTTTCTTTTGTTTCCTTTACTGCTTGCTCAATATACAGATTGAATAACATCGGGGATAGGCTACAACCCTGTCTCACTCCCTTCTCAACCACTGCTTCCCTTTCATACCCCTCGACTCTTATAACTGCCATCTGCTTTCTGTACAAATTGTAAATAGCCTTTTGCTCCCTGTATTTTACCCCTGCCACCTTCAGAATTTGAAAGAAAGTATTCCAATCAACATTGTCAAAAGTTCCTCTAAGTCTGCAAATGCTAAAAACGTAGGTTTGCATTTCCTTAATCTTTCTTCTAAGATAAGTCATAGGGTCAGTATTGCCTCACGTGTTCAAACATTTCTACGGAATCCAATTTTGTGGTGGAGCAGATATTTTTGCTGCAGATGTGAGTGTTTATCAGAGATGAGAGTATTGCCACAAGTGCCCCAGGGAAGTGTAATCAGACTGCTGTTGTTTTCTATATACATAAATGATGTGGCGGACAGGAGGGGCATCAATCTGCTGTTGTCTGCTGATGATGCTGCAGTGTATAGTAAAGTGTAAAAGCTGAATGACTGCATGAAGCTTCAAGATGACTTAGACGAAATTTCAATTTGGTGTGATGAATGGCGGCTAGCTCTAAATGTGGAAAAATGTAAGTTAATGAGGATGAGTAGGAAGAACAAACCTGTAATGGTCAGATACAGTATTACTAGTGACCTGCTTGATACACTCCAGTCAGTTAAATATCTGGTCATAATGTTGCAAAGCAATATGAAATGGAATGGGCATATAAGGTTTGTGGTAGGGAAGGCGAATGGTCAACTTCAGTTTATTGGGAAAATTTTAGGAAAGAGTGATTCACCTGTGAAGGAAATCACATACAGGATGCTGGTGTGACCTATTCTTCAGTATTATTCAAGTGTTTGGGACCTGTACCAGGTCAGATTGGAGGAAGACATTGAAGAAATTCAGAGATGGTCTTCTGGATTTGTTACTGGTAGGTTGGAACAACACGTAAGTGCTATGGTGATGCTTTGGGAACTCAAATGGGAATCCCTGGAGGGAAGGCAGCATTCTTTTCGAGAAATACTGTTGTGAAAATTTAGAGAACTTGCATTTGAGACTGAGTGCCGAATGGTTCTACTGCCAGCAACATACATTGCGTGTTAGGACCAAAGAGATAAGATATGAGAAATTATGGCTCATATAAAGGCGTACAGACAGTCATTTTTCCCTTGCTCTATTTGTGAGTGAAACAGGAAACAAAATGATTAGTAGTGGTACAGTGTACCCTCCACCACACACCATATGGTGGCTTGTGGAGTATCTCTCTTGATGTAGATGCAGATGCCTGGGTTGTAGGGAAGGGAGCATTTGATGTAGACGGGGTGGTAGCTTTCATAAAGTGTAGGTATTGTTGGTTTTATATGGACTGAGGTTTGGATGTGAGCTTCAGTGAGGCAGAAGTCAGCATGAAAGGAATTTGCTTTGGGTTTGAAAAAAGACCAGGTGAATTTGATTTGGGAAAATTAGTTAAGGTTTTGCAGGAAGAGGAGGAGAAATTGTTCTTCACCACGAGTCCAGACCGCAAAGATGTTGTCGGTGAATCTGTATCAAACCTGGGGGGGGGGGGGGGGGAGGGGGGGGAAGCTTATAGGTCTTGGGGAATGCCTCTTTCATGCACCCATGAAAAGGTTGTCGTAGGAATGGGGTGCCCTGGTCCCCATGGCTTTGCCTCTGGTTTGTTTGCAGGTCTGGTCCTCAAACGTGAAGTAGTTATGGGTAGGGCCGGTGCTGGCTTGTGTGACAATAAAGGAAGTTTTAGAAAGACTTTCAGGCAACTGTTGGAAGAGGTGGCATTCTAGGACAGAGAGACCATGTGTATGTGGGTATTAGTGTAAAGCAAAGTTGTGTTGATGGTACATAACAAGGATAGCACCCTGTGGGAGAGCATTGGAAATAAATTGGACACATTCCAGGTGGTGATTGGTGTAGGAGTTGGACAAAACTATTGCGGTATTTGAGCAATTAGAAACACAGATTCTTAAGATGGTGAGAGGTTTTGTTCAAGTTTATGGCTGGCTTCAAGGAGAACCACACTGAGTGTGTTAGCACATTAAGGGGCTGAGAGGTAGGATTTTCAAGAGAGAAAGCAGCTGTCGGGAATGGCAGTTTGGGAGGCAGTTTATTTGTCAAGGGCAAGGTGGGTAAGGAGTACAGATTTTTCAGTCTGGAATATAAGGAGGGAATGGTAGAATAAAGGGCCACATCCAAAGATGGGTCTTGGCCTTTGGGAACAGAAACAAAGGTTAAGCATGTTGGGAATGTGTGTCTCGCGGGGAGCATGCAAGGGATAAGTGCCTGCAGGCGCACTATTCTCTGTGCCCTCGGTGGCTCAGATGCATAGAGCGTCTGCCGTGTAAGCAGGAGATCCCGGGTTCGAGTCCCAGTTGGGGCACACATTTTCAACATGTCCCCAATGAAGTATATCAACGCCTGGTTACAGCTAGGGTGTTCATTTAATTATCATTTCGTTCTAGCAAAGCTGCATGGTCATCTACGGTAACTGTTCTTTCGGGAACAGATACTACCGTCATATATAGTTAAAAAATATGGCTTCCCGGCCATTGACCTTCTTGTGTGAACGCACACACTATGACCGAACTTGTACGGGACTTGGTAGATTAATCTGCCACGAGTAATGAGAATGATGGCAAACATCTATTAGGCGCACTACAAATGTAGTGATGTGGACATGTTGGGAATGTGTATCTCACGGGGAGCATGCAAGGGATAAGTGCCTGCAGGTGCACTATTCTCTGTGCCCTCGGTGGCTCAGATGGATAGAGCATCTGCCATGTAAGGAGGAGGTCCCGGGTTCGAGTCCCAGTCAACGCACACATTTTCAACATGTCCCCAATGAAGTATATCAACGTCTGGTTGCAGCTAGGGTTTCCATTTAATTATCACTTGATTGTGGAATTAATCAGGCCTTAAAAATGAGTAATTTTGCTGTAGTGTTTCTAGAACAGTTTTGACATCTTGTGCTGAGTTTGAGAGCGTTATCTTTATGAACAATCAGTAAATCACTCAGAGCATATTTCCTGACGGACTTAAATACGCTGTCACACCAATCTAGAAACTGGACAAACACAGAAAATCACTTTTAATTACAGAACTATATCACTCCTTCCAGGCTTTTCAAAAGTGATTGAGAAAGTGGCATGTGATAAAATACGGACTCAATTAACTGAAGAGAATTTGTTAACTGCCTCCCAGTTTGGCGTTTATAAAGGATTATCCACACACAAAGCAATACAAGGCCTCTGAAATAAAGTCTTAGCTAGCGGAGCTAAACAAGAAAAAAATCTTATTGTCATATTCTGTGAGCCAACCAAACCCTTTGATTGTGTGGAACGCAAAGTTATACTTTGCAAAATAAAGCATTACAGCATTAATGGTGTCTCTCTTGCATGAATGGGACCTTACCTTCATGACAGGAACAGACTGTACCTCAGGCTTGAAAATAACTTCAGAATGGAGGAACATAACACATGGAGTGCCACAATGATTGGTACTAGGCCTGCTCTTGTTTCTAACCTACAAACACTGATCAGCCAGGCCATTATGACCACCTGCCGAATGGCTGGTTGGTACCACATCTGCACACACAAGTTACCTAATTCCTGTAAGGAAGCTGATGAGCTCTGATGCCAGTTTCAGTCACATCCCAGATGGGTTTTGTCGGGTTCACATCTCGAGAGTTGGGGGGCCAGCACATCAATTGGGACTCGCCACTGTATTCCTTGAAACACTCGATCACACTCTTTTCATTGTGACATGGTGCATTATCTTGCTGAAAAATGCCACTGCCATCAGGAAACATGAACATCATGAACTATGTGGTCTGCAACGAGTGTAAAATACTCCTTGGCCCTCATGGTGCCTTCCACAAGCTCCACTGGACCCATGGATGTTTACATGAAAGTTCCCCAGAGCACAATGTAGTTGCCACCAGCTTGTATCTATCCTGAAGTATGGGTGTCAAGGAGCTGTTCCCTGAAAGACTGGGATTCATCACACTGTGCAATGCTCTTCCACTACCCCAACGTCCAGTGCCGATGGTCACGAGTCCATTTCAGTCGTAGTTACCGACATTATAATGTTAACATTGGCACTTGCCAGGGTCTTCAGTTGCAGAGGCCCTTCGTTAGGAGTGTTCCATCTTCTGTGTGTTCAGACACACTTGTACTCTACTCAGATTAACGTCCGATGGCACAGGTTGCTACCTGCCCTGTTTTACGAGTCTACTCAGCCTACAATGTCCAACATCTGTAATGAGCGGTGGCTACCCAACCCTCTGACATCTAGACTTGGTTCCACCTCGGTTTCGCCACATGTTGAAGACACTAATCACAGCACTCCTTGAACACCTGACAAGTTGTGCTGTTTCCGAAATGCTCGTGCCAAGCCTCCGGGCCGTTACAGTCTGCCCTCGCCCAATCTCAGATAGATCATGTACCTTCCCCATTGTACACACAGACAGCATGCTCACCGATGCAACATATACCGTGCATGTGCTGGACTACGTTATTCCTCGGCAGGTGACACTGCTATCACCTGGACGGATTTATATTTATAGTAGGTCGATGGTTTAGTTCTGTATCATTTTTTTATGGTACAATCTACATCCCCCAAAATATTGTTCAAGCTTTTAGTAAGGGTTCGAAGTTTTTTTAATAACCCAATAGTCCAAAATACTTTGAGTTGCTTTCATGCTATGCCTCCAACCACGGCCGCCTGTATTAGAGGCCGGAGGACTGAAATGTGGCAACGTTACGTTAAGGCCTACCGCATGGCTGTGACTATAAGGTAGCGAACGGAAGCAGTTGTTTACATACTTTAAAGGTGTCTGTTTTATCCGAAATTACAGTGTAATTACGCTATACTGGACTTATAGCAAGTAGTCGTGACTACAGTTGAAGATATAACACAATGTAAGTATACAATTCTGTGAAGTTTGTAGTGTTTTTACATGTATATGTGCAAGTGTGCTACGTGAACGACTTTCGTCTACACAATTGCAAGAAAAGTTCTACTATATTCTAGATACAATTTGAAAATAAAGTTTTGAATTCATAAGTTTAGTATCAGAATCTTCTCCTAAGTGATTTTGTGTTAATATTATGAATATTTCTACACATTTGATTCTGTTTGTAGACTTCTGTTTCGTGATATCCAAGCAGTAGAAAAAAACCAGTCCACTCAAATTCTCATTTGCTATTTTTACATAATAGTATTTTGATTTAAGATGTTAGCAATTAATGCATCGTTCTATTTGCAGATGCCAGAAAAATGTTGTGTTCCTGGTTGCAACAGCAACTACAAATCCAGCAAGGAAGAGGGTTACATCTCAGTGTTCAGATTCCCTACTGAAGAGGAAAACAGAAAACGGTGGACAAGAAATATCCCCAGAAAGGACTGAACTCCATCAAATAGAAGTGTCGTTTGCATTAAACATTTTGAAGAATGTGATGTATCAAGAGTGGAGATTTACAAGGACTCTGATGGAAACTGCACGAGTTTCCTCGTCAAAGGCCATTGCTTTTACCAGAAGCTGTGCCAAAAATATTCCCTGGGTTACCATCGTATTTAAATAAGGTGCAGCCTCCAAGAAGGTGTGACCCAGAAATAAGAAGGAAGCGTGCACGCCATGAAGAGGAGGAGAAGAATGAAGCCATGCTACATGAGGACATTATTGCAAATTTTCAATGTTTGTGTGCTGAGTACCAGCATAGAATAAACAGTGTAGGAAAGTGGAGTGTTAGTGTTAAAGAGAATAAGATATTCTTTTATACTATAGATTTTTCTGAAGACATTCCTCAGGTCAAAGCGAGTATGGAAATTAATGACAAACTCATTTCAAGTGTGTGTGTGAATGGTTTCATTCTGTCACATGAGCAGCTCAGCTGGATTTTACCTTCCTCACTTAGAGTAACCAGATGGTCAAAAATTGAAAATATTTTGAGTAGAGTTATCAACTGTGATAGCTAGACACCCACCTTTAGTTCTCTTTTAAATGAATTAAAGAATATTGTAAAGAAACTTACTCTGCATTCAGAAGCTAATCCAAATTGCTGTGCCACACTCTTGTTTCTGTTGGAACAGATAGATTTGTTGGCAATGAATAAGCGGACATATTCGGTTGATATGATGATGCATGCATTTATCATCTACAACCAATCTCCAGCATGCTATGCAGCACTCCGGTCAAGTGGATTGCTTACCTTACCACATGTGAAACACATTCAGCAGCTTTCATCTTCACTGAAGATTTGTCCAACCAATAAATCACAAAATGCCCATTTTCTTAAAATTGTTGTGGATAAATTAGATGAGAGAGAAAAATTTGTAATTCTGCAGGTGGATAAAATTTATGTTAAGCCATGTATTCAGTTTAAAGGGGGAAAACTCCATGGATATGCAGAAAATAATGCCCCATCTGAGGCAAGAACTGTACTTGCCTTTCTCACATCATTTTTATATGGCAGTTTCAAAGAAGTTGTTCATTTGGTTCCTGTCAAACAGTTGTCAGGCTCAGATCTCCATAAATTAACACTTAATGTGTTGCAGTTTCTTTCCTCATGTGGTCTGACTGTTGTTATTATATCTGATAACAACAGAATTAATAGGAATATGTTTTCACTATTAGTAAAAAATTCCAGCAGTCCATATTCCTTTCTGTCATGTGGTTCTCCTGTATTTGTAATGTTTGACACAGTTCATTTGTTAAAAAGTATTAGGAACAACTGGTTGAACCAGAGGGACAGTGACAGAACATTTAAATTTCCCCATTTTGACTCAACATCCAATGATCTGCTAATGGCAAAATTTTCAGATATTGAGAACCTATACAAAAAGGAACTCGACCAGCTTTTGAAATTAGCTCCTCGGTTGACTCACAAGTCAGTGTATCCCAGTAGCTTAGAAAGACAAAATGTCAGTCTTGTCTGCAATATTTTTAATGAGACAACACTTGCAGGCTTAAAAGCTGAATATGGTGAAATTTCAGGAACTGTACACTTTGTTGAAATCATTCTCCGTTGGTGGAATATTATTAATGTTAAGAACTGTACAAAGGGAATTCACAAACAAAATGAATTGTGTCTGCCTTTCACTAGTGCTTCTGATGACAGGCTTGAATTTCTTGACAAATTTTTGGCTTGGTTAGAGAGATGGAGGGCTTTGGACACTATCAGTTGTCTGACCACAGACACACATCAGGCACTGTATCAGAGTACTTCTGTTATTTCAGAAGTTGTTGAATATTCTTTCAGTGGTGTAGGTGTGCAGTATCTTCTCACGGCTAAACTACAAACTGATAATTTGGAATCAAGGTTTAGTAGGTATCGTCAATTATCGGGTGGAAACTATAACGTTTCTGTAACCCAGGTATTTGAATCTGAAAAGAAGTTGCATATAATGAGTGTTTTGGGAATAAAGTCTGCAAAATATGGCCCAGTAAAATTTTCTCCAGAAATAATGAATGACATAAGCATCTCAGATGTAATGTCTACAGATGTTGACGTGAATCCGTTTGTTAGTGTTTTGAACTACATAGGCAATGAAACTGTTGATCTGTGCTTCTGTATGTTTGTGGTTATGCAGCACACAAAACAACACAATTGCTCAGTTGTACAACATCCACTGATTTTGTTTTAGGCACACATACCACAGATAAATATTTTGATAACCTTGTCCGAAGTGGATTGACTGTGCCATCAGATATTGTTGTGGAACTTGGCACTTTTGTATATACAGTTATGCAGCTTTTAATATCTGAAGAGTATGAAACAAAATTCCTCACTTGTCAAAATCAAAAGCAGTTACTACTCAATCTGGTTGGCCAAGGAGTTAAATCACATGTTTCTCTGCAAATATTTGTAACAGATTCATGTCTCTGTGGAAGGCACTTACTGATATCTACAAAAAGCTGGTTTCCATTATGTGTAACATATTGTTAAATAATTATACCAAACTCCAAAATGATCATTTAATATGTTCCAAGAAGGAGGGAGTTAATAGAAAATTAAAAACATTACATAACTTTTGACACAAAATTATGAAATTTCTTTCTTACCCATAACCTCAGTCCTTAAATGCTCCGATTAGTACTGGCAAGGAGGAGGTGGCCACTATGAAGTAAACTTTAATGCACTGATAAATTTCAGTCATGCTTCTTATGCAAATCCTACAGCAAGGTCCCCAGTTCATTCTGACTCAGAAAGATGTGTGAAAGTATTTAAATAGATTGTGTATCACCTATGATTTTAAGGGGATACGGAATCACCTATCCCCGCAATGTTAATATATGCCTGCTATAGGGAACATTTTCTCACAAACTACTGGAGACAGAGAGGTAAAAATTTTACTGTATGTGCATTCATATGTTACAACAATACTGAAACAACAGTTTATTGTCAAAGTATTTTCTTACAGAGATATTGTACATTTATTTTTAAGTAAATTTTTTCCATCGCTTTTTACTAGACTATCACCCCTAAGTCTTTTGTAAATCAAGTAATTAAAAAATCGTTGTTTCAGTATGTAATAGGGACCTATGTCACTACGTCATAAAAATTTCAGACTTCTAGGTTGACCAGTACCTGAGATAATGTTCCTAGATGAAGTAAAAAGTAAACTTACGGGAAACGGAGAAAGAAGATTAAAACATTCCTGATCCGTAGCTAATACCCCCTTCACAGTCTTCATAATCATCTTCAAGTCTTCTTTTGGCACCCCTCTGCACCTGTCTTGCTTTTTTCACTAATGTCTTGATTATATTATCAGCATGCCTTAGTCTGTGCTGATCTAAAAAGAACATAGCACGTACCGTACGGGAACCAACACACATACCCAACTTTTGAAGGACCTGGCATTTAGTTATATTTCCAAGATTGAAGGTTGCCACAGCATCATACACACCAAAATGTAGTGTATTAATTCCGACAAACACTGTTTTTGGGAGACGATGCCATATCACACTATTCAAGCACTCGTTGGGCTTCTGCGTTTTTCCGTGAAGACATTTCATCAGAAGACTTCTGTCAGCCAGATCTCTGAAAATGGGCTTTATTTCTGCCATGATGGCTGATGGTAGACTGTGGTGGTGAATGTATTTCTCTCCTGTTGTTAGTCCCCTATTGTATTTACACCAGCTGTTTTCACCTTTGGGGCACAAACCATGTTGTGGATGCTCATCCGTGGATGCGGTGTGGAAATATAAAGCCCATATAGCTCTCCTCATTTCTTCAAGATTGCCTGTATTTTGCCTGATTGCAAGGCCATAGCAGTTCTGAATGTGGTCTATTATGGAATCAGTCAATCTTCCTCTGCCATCCAAGGTTTTCCCATCATCTAGTTTTTTCCCTTTCATAACTGATTTTAACCTTCTCAGCCTGGCACCCATTCTCTTCTGCACATGTCCTATACATTCAAGTTTGCTTATATTTACACTGTTCCCATATGGTTTGCTTTCCAAAACTTCTTTGAATGCTTTAGAGTCACCATCTCCCAGATATTTGACATAGCGAACATTATACCACTGTGAAGAGCGATGAAAAATTTTCTTCACCACAGCAACCTCCATGCCACCACTACTACCATAATAATTAGCAATACAGTCATCACTGTGTTCATTTTTCAGCCTGCCTGTGCACCTACAGTATTTAGACATTATTGCAACATCAATAACCTTGCCAGTATCAACACTAGTTGCTGTTACAACACCATTGTTGGAGGTGTGGCCCCTTTTCTGCCACGTGCCATCAAACGCCACTGTGAGGTCACGACTGCCGTCATTTTCTTCCACTGCTTCTTTCACAGCAACCTGCATTGACTTCTGTGCTACATCTTCAACTGCAGATCCTAGTACATAATTGTAAGCTTCAAACTTTGAAGGTGCACTTGGAAGATTTAGAACACCACATAGCATATCACCAGCTGCTTTGCCCTTACCAATTGCTCGCAATCCATAAACTAACCTAATATTTACACTATAAAGTTCAGTTTTCTTGTATCCATTATTTACAGTTACTGAAACCGAACTTGGAAACTTACAGCTGTATTTACAAACACTGCATATTAAATTAAACTGGGCAGCCAGGCCAACATGGGATTCTACTTTCAGAGAAACGTTTCCATGACATTTTTTGCAGCACAAACTGTTTTCAAGAGCTTCACACAATATATTCGTATCAATGAGTTCAAAAACTTCATTCCCTCTATCAAGTAAATTATATTTCTCTTCCAAATCTCTTAGTTTTTTATGAGAAGCACTGTTTTCATTTGGTGTAAGTTCGTTCGGCAAATCAGTAATAAGTGGATTCACATTTTCCAACAGTGATGATGATGAACTGCTTTGCTTTGCTAATGAATCATTATTTCTTTTCTTTTGCCAGTTCACACGCTTTTTAAATACTTTTGCTTTAGCTCTAGGCATTTTCACTGCGAAAAATGAAGCACTAAATACGAAATAACTCAACAACAACTACTTTCTTATATCACACTGTTTACAAAACAGTCCCGCCACAAAGTCAAAGAGTAACTTGAGGAAACCAGAGAGAAACATTTTCGGGCAACTAGTGTATAAATAGTCGCTGGAAACCGGGATATTTGAATTCATGTCACTTTAAAGGTACTGCCAAAAAGTTCATGGTCAGCCACGAGAGACGTGTATAACTAAAGCGCAATACCCGATCTCACAAATATATAAAAATAAAATAGTTATAATTGTAGTAGAGCTATGTATGATACGTCATTTTAAAGAGGAAACATGGCAGAATATAATACGCCAATAAAAAAAAATTCGATTTTTTAACCCAAAATCCGATTCCGTATCCCCTTAAAAGAAATCTAACATACTAATGAACAATACACAAAAAACGTTCGTTAAAAATTATTATTATTATGCCACCCTCATATATAAAGGTGTGAAAGATATGTTGCAGCTGTCAGAAACTTTTATATTAGTTTGTCATTTATATAGGAAGAAACATGACAATACATTTCAAATAACAGACTGAAATAATTGCAAGTCTGCAAATAATGTTACTAGGTACCTCACAAAATTGTTTGCTGAACTTGTATCTCCAAATCTCGGGTAAGAAACGTCATAATATACTGCTATGAAGCACATGTGAGTTATTTAAAAGTTCATCGTTGAAGGAAACGAGAATAAAATGCGTAATTCCGACATAAAGTCGGCGTAATGCTGCGAGAAATTAGCTTTTCCAGGGTACTGTGTTATTTATAGGGGCCAAATCTACAAAAAAAGAAAGTGATTGCGTATTTATATCTGACACGTCGTCTGCAATCGGCGAAATCTAAACTTCGGTCTGGGCCTAGCTGGTCACGCTAGCCGGCCTGCTGACGTCACAGGCTACGACGTTGTCAGCTTGACGACTCCGGCCTCTAATACAGGCGGCCGTGCTCCAACCCACGTTAACTAAGGCCGGTATTACACTATCAAATTTCTTTGTCAAAGATTTGATCAAAGATGTGATCCAATATTCCGTCCAATATATTTGACAAAGATCTTTGACGTAGCGCTACAAGGGGTATTACACTGTCATCAAATTTTTCGTCAAAGTTCAAGATGGCTGACAACAACTTGTTATTAACCGCAGCAGTTCTACGTACTCCAATTGCATTGTGTGCACATGCGGAAAAGAAGTGGGGGGAAAAAATGGAACCATACATACGAGGTTGACAGTCTTAAAAGTCCTGGAATTACAACTTGATAATAAATTCAGTTGGGAGGAGCACACCACAGAACTGCAGAAACGCCTTAACAAATCTGTATTTGCAATTCGAGTGTTAGCAGACATAGGCAACATAAAAATGAAAAAGCTTGCATACTTTCATTCCATAATGTCATATGGAATAATATTTTGGGGTAAATCTTGAAGTCAAACAAAAGTTTTCAAGGTCCAAAAGCGTGTAATACGTATTATTTGTGGAGTAAATTCACGGACCTCCTGCAGAAACCTCTTCAAAGAACTGGGTACTTCAGATTCTTGCATTGGTACTGGGGGAAAATAAGAAAGAAAATGAAACTGTTGGCGGGCCAGAAGTACAGTGAGACTGTCGTTTGGACGTACGAGATTTGCAGGTTAGCTTTTTTTGTTTTGTATTTCATGCCTAGATACTTCCGTAGAGATATTGTTGCATGTGGATCATTATATGTAATGATTATTACAATACATGCAACAATATTTTGTACAGTTATCTAGGCATGAGAAACAAACAAAAAAAACTATAACTCTCGTAGGCCCAAATGACAGAGTCTCACTATACTTCCGGCTCGCAGGTTAACTACTGCCTCTCAGTATATTTACTTGTTAATAAAATTTGTCGTAAATAATATATCTCTTTTTCCAACAAACAACTCAGTTCATACATACAATACCAGGATCAAAAATGATCTGCACAAGGACTTAAAATCACTTACTATAGTTGAAAAAGGGGTCCACTACTCAGGAACACTCATCTTCAATAATTTGCCAGGAAACATAAAAAATTTAGTTAGAAATAAAGATCAGTTTAAAAGGAGCCTGAAAGACTTACTACTGGCCAACTCCTTCTACTCCATTGGCGAAATTTTTAATAGAAACAAATGATGTATTGTATTTATTCATACTATTAGTATTTTTATTTCAGCTTAAAAAAAATCGACATGTTCCACATCCACGAGGATCTCCTCAGCACGGATCTATGGAACGAAAAACTAATCTAATCTGGGTGAAGCCGTGGGTTTTACGACGACACGATAAAAGCATTCAACAAAACTTGTTACGTGAGCTTACAGTGGAAGACGTCAAGTCGTACATCAATTACTTAAGAATGGATGAGCATACATTTCTGTATGTGCTCAATGAAGTGTATCCTCATATCACAAAGCACAATTTTCACTTAAGAACTGCTACATCTTCAGAAGACAGGCTCACTATAACACTCCGATTCCTTGCTACAGGAGAGGGTTATGTATTGTTAGGTTACGTTAGGTTAGGTCAGGTTACGTCTCCAATCTTCTTAATCTATTTTTGTATTCAGGGTGCCTCACGTTGTAAAGCGCCTCATAAGCTTCAGACATCTCTATTAATTCTGTAGTTGTCGGCACACACTAATTGTATTTACCGGCAATGGTTATAAAAACACTACAGACGACAGAACGCTGCAGCGATGCTAGCGCTCCGCGTGGTAACATATCGCATTGCAGTGAACAGAAGACAAGCGATTTCTTTGATCAAATATACAGCCTCGGCCTAGATTTGATCAAATATTGGACGACATTTGTCAAAGATCCCTATTACACTATCAAATATCTTTGACAAAGATATTGGACAAAGATATTGGACAAAGAAATTTGATAGTGTAATACCGGCCTAAGTGACAGACTTCTTTTAGCCAATAACTATTTACCGTTGTAACTTACATGAAAGCCATGGTCGGTATTCAAGGATTTATCTAACATGATTACGTCTTTCAAGTTCACCTATATTAGTTTTATGTGCACTTCATTCATCTCGCTGTTCACTTTTTTCTATGAATTTATTTACGCATGACCGAGTGGACACTGGACAGACAAACAGAAAAAGTGGATTGCTGGTGACACCGCGATCGACGAAACTTGAACTAAACATTTCGCCTTCTGAAAATGATGTTTCTACTATAAGCAATTCTGCCACAGGAGAATTACTTTGACGCTCCTGATCAAACAGTCGCGCATAGTACACGGTGACCAGTGTTGAATTAATTCTCTGCACTGCAGTCTGCAAACCACTGTGAACTTGTGAAATGCATGACTCACTCGATACACACAGGAAGTTACACTGACATGCGTAACCGAAACAGATTTTCGGGATTAGCGCAGCAAATGGGCGATCGAAAGAATTTGAAAAAAGCAGTCTCGATATAAAAAAATTCTCACTTCCATGTCAGTGAGAGAGTGATTTTCGATTAACTAAAATGAAGATACAACAGGTTCACGTAATTTAAACGCCTTTAGAAATAGAATTAATGTTTGAAACAACTTAAAAAAAAGAAATTTGTGATATTGAGGAGCGTGTAGTGATACTTTCGCGATTTTGATCTGCCTGCAGCTGTTGGGTAAAGCCCGGTCCACACGCAACGATCTGTCTGCGCAGACATCGGTGCAGATGTCTGTACATGCAAAAGATCGCTGCAAATCTGGTGTGTTCACACGACACAAACCCCAATCTACTACTCGCCCGCCATCTGTCGGTGTAGAAAAGAAATATCAGTGGCAAGCGAATACGCTCCCCGTAAACGTCAAACATTTAATTCAGTTATTTTGAAATATAGAAATGGAGGAAGTTCTGTTGTGGTCTGTGTTCGCAACTTGTGTTGCAAAAAACATTCAGACCAACCGCAGGAAACAGAGAAAGCGGGCAAAATGGTGTAGACAGTGGCTGCTAAAGCGAAAGCAGTTTTCTCACGTAAATGTACTGAGAGAGTTGCAGGAAGAACCTAACGACTGGCGAAATTATTTGCGGATGGATGTCGAAACTTATAATTATCTCTTAAAGCTTGTAACCCTTCATATTATGAGAAAAAATACTTGTATGGGAAGGGCAATTTCTCCTCATGAACGGCTGGCGGTAACATTGACACTCCAATTTCATCTTCAATTGTACTCCTGCTTGGTCTTGGTGTTTCTTGATCACTAAGAAAGCCAAGCAGATCAAAATACCATAACGTTGGCTGGTATACTTGATCTACTCCTACACCAGATCTAGATTTCTGAACTTTGGATAACTCAATTAGAGCACTAGACTGAGCAAACAGCTGTTTCGCGCCAGATTTGCGGCGATCTCCTGTCCACACGCTCCAACTTGTCTGCGCAGATGTGGTTTGAACCCACAGATTTGAGAGGTTTCGCTCAAACCTCCAACTCCAACTTCCAGGTTTGCACACACCTCAGGTTGGTGCAAATCTTCTGTCCACACGCAACGATCTGTCTGCGCAGATGTGATGTGCACAGACATTTGCGCAGACAGATCGTAACGTGTGGACGGGCCTTAAGCAATAATTTGGTTTTTGTCGCCAAAGCTACTAGTACGTTGGTAGCTTTGGTCTCTGTTCATTTGTTTGAGTTATTCCGTAATAATATGTGTAGCGATATGTTTGTTATTGGTTACAAACAAATTAATAATAGTGTGGTAACGGGATTACTGTGTTCAGTCATGCCCGAATTGAATTCAAAAAACGTTACCGAAGATCTGCAGTTTTTGTACATTTTAATACATGGCTGTAAGTGATTGTACGTCACTAGTGTACCGCTTTTGCTGTTAATCAAGGCCTGTGAACAAATTGTACAGTAACTTGAAGAATGAGCATGTAATGTGATGCAAGTATTTATCATCCTTGTTATTCGTTTATTTTTGAGACTATGTTAGGTACGTCACGTTACATTGAAAAACGCGTAAGCGTTGGCAGACAGACAAATGCTTTCAGTTTTGCCGTAATTGAAGCTCATAATATACATTTGAACTTAATCTCACTCATACCACTACTCTAACGCTTCTTCCACTGCCTTAATTTTGTACCCAGCGTAGTCTATACTAGATCAGACAAATTTGATTAAGTTTTGGACCTTGATGTCTCAGTTGTCTCAGATTTTTTGAACATCTGACCATACCCAGGTAGTTAACAAACACCGCGAATTCCAACAGCGTTTCCCTATGCTAGACTAGTTTCTTCGAAATCGTGATAAACGGCGTGATTTCCCAAACCTTTTGAGAAATATTTCTGCATATAGCTCTATAACTATTGAAGCTAGATAGTTAACACTTGTCGGTTGAAAGCACGTGAACTATGCGTTAATTACTGTGAGATTAAATTTTCCTTGCAAAAATTGAAGAAAAAATCTATTTGAAAATCTCAAAAACACACTTTTTATTTTTCTAAGAAAAATGTATTGCTGCCGTATTTCTGTTTGCCTTTGATAAAATTTGAAGGTGAGGAGAGGATGAGTAGAAAGGGGAATTGATTTTTAAATGTACAAGTCTACTGCACTACATTGATTTTTATTAAGTTACAAGGGATCATCAATAATGTTACGCTGTTATGTTATTGGAGAGATTTTTTTGGAAATTTGTGGTAAGGTCTTATGAGACCAAACTGCTGAGGTCATCGGTCCCTAATGTTATTAAGGGGCAATCAGTTTTCTGAAACAAGATGACTCACAAGTTCTCATAACCTATAATTTTGCTGAAAATTACTCATTTGTGCTTTGATGTATGAAATTCAGTCTTACCGGTGGACCGTCGGCCAATCCACAATGCATCCTTCGGTTGCATACTGCAATGAGGATAATACTGAATTCGGATACATGTATTACACATAGACATTTTAGAATGCGTAAAATGCAGCACAGTGATATTTAATGTTTTCCATTCAACAGCCTATCTTAAAATGGCAGCATTCACAAGACTTCAACAATAATGAAGCAGAATTCACTGTCTTCTCATAACAAATCGTAAAAGTGCTTATAGCATATTTATGGGCCAGTGACAACAGACTTTCTGCTAATGCGATGTCGATTTGAAAATGAAATTATGACACACAAACAGCTGTGCAATAATAGCTCAAGAAACCATTGTCGGAATCTGTTTTGAACAAAGGAATACCGTCAGAACCAAGCGATTCAGAAATCATCCGAGGGACTTCCCTCTCTCATTCCAATGTGTGAATTTTAGGTTGCAATTAAGCCATATGCTGTGAATGATAAATCAGGTGCACAGACCATAGACCATTTCTAAACAGAAGACTTCTACAGAAAATGTGTCATTGAACCTCGATTGATTGCATCTGCTTGAACCAAGATGAGCCTACCATTTTTCAAAGTTAATGGTATGTTGCTTGCCAACATTCAAAGAAATTAAAAGTTAGTGTTCTGTGCCCAAAAGGATCAACTGCTTCATTGTTTTTCCTTATCTATATCTTGAAATATCTTACACATCTTAACTGGTTGTATTCTAGGGTAAGCTGAGCCCAGTACAGCCACTGGGGAGTCTGTACTTTGATTTTTGATAAACTATCATAATAACCACTTTGTTTGTTCTTGTTTACAATTTGTTGTAAAATCCAAACGAAAGGCATCTTACAAATGAGACTTCAGGTAACATTGCTCACTCAAGTGACTGCTTTGTGTAATCTTATTTTATTCATTTTTATTCTCTTGTGGGAGAAAAGGATTGCTTAAACCTTTCCAAACAAAATGCAAATGATGTTCATTAAAGTCATTGTTAGCCTTTGTTTCTACGGTGGGTAACTTTTATTACTTAAATACATCATCATATTCATACTATATATAGGATTGATAAACATGTAGTTCAGTTCTTAGTAAGACTAATACCATAGCTTTGCTTCTGGAGGAAAGTTGTTGGTTGGTCGATTTGGGAGGGGGGACCAAACAGTGAGGTTATCAGTCCTGAAGAAAAGTCATTATTTCGCAGCTTGTTACTTAAACAACTTAAAATGTACATAATAGAATGGTCTTAACATTGTATCTCAAATACCCTTGCTTTCTTTATCTTGAAATTTAACCCATTGTATGTAAACAAAAGGACTGTTTTTGACACTTACCAAACTTTTTTTAAAAAAAGAAAAAATTGAGCATCACTTTAGATTTCTAATCAAAGCTCAAACCTAGACATTTACATTATTTATGCTGATGGTGATAGACAACTGTTTGAAATTAATTCGCTAAATAGTAATAACTTGGTACCATTGTATTAGGTACAGATGTTGTACCTTCTGGTGTTATATGAAAATATGTGCCAGACTGGGACTCGAACCCGGATTTCCTGCTTATCACAAGGAGTCCTCTTACCATTAGGCTATCTGTTCACACCTCCTAGACCGATCCAAACACTGCGTTCCTATACTGTAGTCTTACTTTCATCACTGAATGCCTGCAGCTTAATTCTGTATGCCTGCATTAGTGGGAATAAGGCTGTAGAGAATGGAGACCTATTCATTATAATCTAGGGCCTGCACCAATATGGAGTATTACGTTAATAATGATTAACAGCCGCTTGAATTCAGATCAAAATAAATTAACTGAATGTGAATTACTTGGTGTCAGCTATTTTAGGTACTAATGTTTTACCTGTTGGTGACATTTGAAAATTTGCACCGGACTGGGACTTGAACCCAGATACCTTGCTTATCGTGAGCTGTTGCCTTAGAATGAAGCTATCTGTGCACACCTCCTGGATGGACACAAACTTGTATACGTTACATTGTCCTCATCCCGACACAATAGGTGCTGGTCGGTCTGGGCGGCAAGTACAGACAGCCTAATCCTGAGGCGAGCACATGTTATAAGTGGGAAAACTGGGTTCGAGTCTCCGTCCGGCACAAATTATCACGTGACCATCTGGTAGGACATCTGTATTGTAACAACTGATGTCAAGTTACTTGGATTCGGTGAATTTATTTCGATCTAAGTCATTTATGTTAACGTCAGTTTCAGATTTCTAGCAACAGTAGTTTTGAAGTTTCATGGCAATCTCAAAAAATGCTTCTCTTGTTATTTGAAAAACAAATAACCTGTGCTTCAACAGAATATTAAATTTATTAGGCCTACTTTTTGTTTACTCTGTGGGTATATACTTAAAAAAAAAAAAAAAAAAAAAAAAATACCTGACACTTTGATGTCAAAATCTTTTGGCGATTTGATATAACCTAGCCCACAGGTACCAGAAGCACAGATGAAAATTTCCACATTATCCATATTGGTATCATATATCACGTTTAATAATGATTACGATAAGATATATAATAATAGTCCTAAGCCTCGATAGTACTAAGAAGAGGAATTGACATTTTGTATTAAATAGTCACAAGGGGACAAGATCACAATAAAGCAATGGACAGCACTAGATCTGCTGTTCCAAAAAGCTGACAAAACAGAATGGGGAAAAATAACACTGTATTGCACCACATGATCAAATAGTGTTCACTCTGTGACAAACCCCATTGCAGTGTCCTTGCTAATCAGTGAAATTACATTTTCACCTGTCAGCCCCAAACACACACACACACATTGATTACATTTTGTGTAATGTAGAATGGAGTATATGGGAAGCGGTCTGTTCTTTTCAGTAACCACAAAGTTTTTCCTGCTCAAATTGTAAACATTCTTATTTGCTTATCTTCAACCACGTTGTTGCCATTTGACCTGACTTATATCCCTAGCCGTACTGCTTAGCAATCTCCCACCACAATCAAGATTTCAGGTGAGAAACAGTGCCTTAGTGTTGGCAGTAATAACTCACATTTAGAGGGGTGCATAAACATTTTCAGGAAGCTGTTTCTAGGAGTTCTATGTGACACGGTGGGGGTGGGTGGGACTAGTGAATACAAAAGGGGGGGGGGGGACTCCAAAATCACTGGAATTTCTTTGTAGAAAGCATTTACTTTATTGTTTATCAAACACAACCTTGACCTCCTTCTAAGTACACTTCATTAGCATTAATGCACTTGTCCAAATGTTCATTCCAGTGTTGGCAGTACCTTTTAAATTTGTCCTCTTTGTGAAGTGCTAATACCTTCGTGACACTGCGTCTTACATCTTTGATATCGGCAGAAAACTTCCCTTTCAAGTCTCTTTTTATCCTCAGGAACAGGAAGAAGTCAGAGGGTGGTAAATCTGGCGAATAAGGCACGGGGTCAAGGTAGTCGTCTTTGCTGAGGACAAAAACTGGTGAACACTGAGAGCTGTGTGTGTGTGTGTTAGTGTTGACAAGATGCAGGGACCAATTACTGGAATCCCACAAAGTTGGACGTTTTTACACCGAACTCCTGTGCAGACTTTTCATAACTTCCATATAGAATTGGTGTTCACTGTATGGTCTTGAGGGACAAATTACGAGTGTGCAATCCATTTGATGTAAAAAAAAAAAAATTTGACAGTGTCTTTACGTTCGATTTCACTTGCCGAGCTTTTTCTGGACAATGTGGGCCAGTTAACTTCCATAGAATTGACTATTGCGTACTATCTGGATCATACCGATAGCACTGTTTCTCATCACCTCTGATGATTTTGTTGAAAAAGTTTAGATCGTCTTTGAATGTATCCTTCAGTTTGTGACAGGCTCAAACGTGATGATCCTTTTGATCTGTGGTGATAATTTTCAGCACAAACTTTGCTGCCTCTTTACACCTACCCAAATCAACAGTCAAAATGCACTGAATTGAGCTCCAGGACAACCCTGACATGTCCTCAAATTGGTCAGTTGCCTGCATAGATCTTTGTTAATCAGATCACGCATTTTGCTGACATTGTCCTCGCTTCGAGCAGTCGAAGGGCGATTGGAATGAGGCAGATCTTCAGTGGCCATTTCTCTGATTTTGAACTGAGAAAATTGTTTGTACACTTGAGTTTTACTGAGAGCATGTTGTTTGTGCGTTGTTTTAATCATCACATCTGTTTCCGTTACTTGTCAAGAACATAGCGGAAACAGCTATGATGATGCAAACAGCTCACAAACAACATGCTCTCCGTAAGACTCAAGTGGTTATGTGAATTTTGAAAATAAAATGAAAATGATAGTAATGACGAGGAAAATAATAAGAAATGATAATAGCTAGAAAAAAATGCATATGTTTACCTTATGTATCAGGAACGTGTGCCTTTTAAAAAGCAGACATAATTAACATGAAAGTTTAAGTAAAAGGAATTGAAGAAAATATGTTTAAGGTCAGAAACTGATTATTTTCCTTGACTTCAGTAAGTGTGATAAAACTGTAATAAGCCTGATCATAGACTATTTGTACTGACATTGTTTCACTACTTCTGTGGACTACACTGCAAAGAGAGCCAATTAGCTGTTAGCATGTCTTGCTTAATCATTAATCTTTTAGTTAAACCAGGTTAAGCAATTAATGTAACTACGTGAAGTAAGTTAAATTAACCTCCCCTGAAAATCCATACCAATTAATATTACTGCCACCCAGTATAAAACAGTATAAACCCAGTTTTGTCACGTAGCAGATGAAATATACAAAACCCATTTTAACTTATACAACATAAGAACTTCTTATGTAATTTGTTGTTGGAGAGACCTAATCATTTATTCACATAAAACCTTAATCTACACTTGTTAAGGCACCAACATCAGTAAATAATAACTTACCTCTCGTAGAAGACTTAGAGGATGTTCCTTTTCTTCAAACATTTTGATTACTGTTAGCATTACCATTTCTGGAGGACTCTCCCTTCTGAGCAATTCCAGCCAAAAAGTAGCCAGTGTCTGTAGCAGGGGAAAAAGGAAAAGAATTGTGTCTCTGCAGAGAAAAAAGGGTTTAATTACTATTAGATACATGGGTAAATCAATTGTTATCCACAATTTAGTTATATTTTTGTTTATTTTGGTAGTACTGTCATTCTACGTTGATGACGCATACTTTGTTCATTGGCTGCTCTGCTGTCTATTTGCACCAAAGAAGAGCAACGTTCAGTGATGCTTTTATTGTGGTCAGAAGGCATATCGGGCCGAAATTCATTGAAGACTTTCAGTACAGTACGGGAATAGTGTTTTGCCACAATGGAGTGTCTAGGAATGGATTGAAAAAATTCTGAAATGGTCGCACAAGTGTTACACACGATGAAGGAGCCGAACCTACCATTTACCGCCACAAATGAAGAAACCACTGAGCATTCATGTGAAATGATTCTCTTAGATAGACGATTAACTATTGATGAAGTGGCACATCGTCTGCAAATTAGTCACAGTTCTGCCTATGTAATCATCCACAACAGACTTGCGTTTCATAAAGTTTGTGCAAGATGGGTTCCAAATTAACTCACACAGTTGCCTAAACGAATGCGGTTGGACACCTGCAAAAAATATTTGGATTGCTATGGTAATGAAGGGAACAACTTCTTAGACAAGATCATTATTGGTGACAAAACATGGATCCATCATTACAAGCCGGAAAGTAAACAGCAGAGTGTGGAATGGAAACAACCAAATTCGCCATGAGAAAAAGTTCAAGAGACAACCGTCTGCAGGAAAACTGATGCTTACTTTTTTTTTTTTTCGACGCACAAGGCCCAATACTGGAACATTATGGGGAAAGGGGCACAACAATAAACAATGTACATTATAGTGAAATGTTTACTGCCAGGCTAAAGCCTGCAGTTCGAAGCAAATGCCCAAATGCTGAGGATTGCTGTCAAAAGGTGTTGTGTTGTTGCACGACAAAACCCTTCTGAATGCTGCTGCCCACACCGCTGAAACGCTCCAGAAACTCAAATTTGAAGTACTGGATCATCCTCCATATAATCCTGATCCTGCCTGTTCTGACTATCACTTGTTTGGTCCAATCTAACAGGCATTAAGGGGCCGTCGATTTGCCTCGGATGAAGCACTGAAAGAAGCGGTTCATTCCCGGTTCACAGCTCAACTGAGAACCTTCTTTTATGAGGGAATCAGGAGGCTTATACAACGATGGACCAAGTGTGTTGAAACGCAAGGAGGCTATGTCGAAAAATGATGTTCTTGTTAAGTTTCCTGTTTGATTACAATAAAATTTTATAACTACTTTGTGTATAATAATTGACTTACCCTCGTAGGTTCTTCCTTGTAGCAAGGGGAGAAAGATTTCGCACTACATTAATCTACACCATGTAGGTGCTCACCCCCTCCCTCTTTTTTTAATGAAAAGAAGGAAGAAGAAACATTACTTGACCTCAATACTAATTTTAACATTCATTATGAATTTTTACATCATTTCGTTCATCATAATAGACCCTAACAAATGGTACCTCCTCACCAGGGCACAAAGTCCTCAGGCCACCATCCAGTCACACTTATACAGGGTGTAAATGATAGAAGCTGCCATAATTATACAGCAGGTACATGTCATTGTGCTTCACAAAAAAAATCTATTGAGATATCACTGTATCACATTCTTTATTTTTGTACTCCTAAAAGGCAGATATTTGTGGGTTTGATAGTTGATGCACTTCTGTTTACATTGTCATCTGATGGCATACAGTGTTTCTTGTCTATTACAGACATTGACACAGTGGTCAGAGAAAGGTAATGGATGAAGCAGAGCAATGTAAGCATTGGACATGTACAAGAATGCTGCGTGGTGTCTAGGTATTAAAATACTACCAAAACAAGCAGTTTAAACAGTCACTGGGTGGTTGACAACATATAATCCATTTTACATAACCAATGAATTAAGTACAACCAGATGTTTTCTCTTTTACAACATTACGATAAAGGAGGTCATGGTAGTAAAGAAAAGCTACATAAAATAAAATGTGTTTCCCATAGTACAAAATGAACCAATTATAATTTGTTGTGCATTAATTACAATCAGCTGTTTTCTCTTTTTACAATAAAACTGCAATGAAAATTAAATTCAGGTTGTTTCCCTTTGCTACAAAAGTATTGTAATGAAACCCACATTACATTGTTTAGTGTTACACCAGTGTTCAAAATGCCCGCCATTCATTTCAACACGTGCTTCATGATGGCGAACCCAGTCTTGTCACACTCATTCACACGTGTGCTCATTTGCCTACGGTATTGGTAGCATTGAATATCCTCCACACTATCCACACTATTTACTTTCTGGACATAAGTAATTCCCTTCATAGAACCCGAAAAGTAAAAAAATCCAGTGGATTTAAATCAGGACTGCATGCTGGCCATCAATGTGCACAAAAACATCCTATCCATTGTCCTAGAAATCGTCCATTCAAAACCTCCATACTGTGTGACCAGTGTGAGGTGGAGCACCGCCATGGAGGAACCATGTGTTGTGACATATGGGTAATGGAACATTTTCCAATGAAGTTGTTAGCAATGTCTCCTCTAGATAGTTTCGGTAATTGTTAGGAATCCATCATGCAGGTAAAACGTAAGGCCCAATAATTAAATCATCGATTATACCTGCCCGTACATTTACAGAAAAGTGGTACTGAAAATGTCTTGCTACTACTTGGCATGGACTGTGTTCATTCCTCGTGTGCACGTTATGAAAATTAGTTATTCTGTCGTGAGTCAAACACGGTTCAATCTGTGATGAGTATTTTGTTTACCATGCGATCTGTTGTTGCCTACCTGTTTCCGATTCACTCTCGCTATATCTTTATGCGCAGGGGCAGTGGTGATCCTAGAAGTCGGTCAAGGGGGGTTTTGGGGGAATGGAATATCGCTTAACTAAACGAGAGTTGGGGTCCTCCACCGACAAAATTGGTAAAATTTGGTGTTGCTTAAAGTAGTTTTTGGTAATAGTTTTTGGTAACATGTCTACAGAATGTGTGTGCTCATGAAAATAATACGATTTGTCCCAGATGTCCGGCAATTTCGAAGTTTTTTGTCTGGGGTCAGCAGTTTGTGTTGGTAGGCATACCCAGCATAGGCCTATTTAGCTTCCTTGATTATTGTAAGTGGTATTCGTACATTAATAATCATCTAGTGTATATTAATAAATAATAAGATGCCCTTTTTAAGTTAAATGATATTTATTGGTTCAGATAGTAAGCTGTTTGCTGCTCTTATTCTTTTGTTGAAATGTGTTTGAAATACATTGCAACCTATATTGCTATATAATCATAAAAGTGGTTGAATCTGTTGAAGTTATGTATTTGCTGATTTCTGAAGTCATTTTATCCAGTGTAACATGATACTCCATTGGGGGGTGGGGGGTGGGAGGGCTATAGCCCCATAGCTAACCCCTTGCCACCGCCCCTGCGCAGCAGTAAATAATGCGAACCGATCGCTTACATAAGCGTACCTGTGTTGGAGGACGTGTGGGACAGGGTCCCTTAGTTTTTGATTCTCTTTAATGGATTCTTCCAGTCTACTATGCATAATGTTTCCACAAGTCACATCTAATCTGTGTGCGCTGTCCAGTGTCAACTTTTCCAAAAACATTGTCCCGAGTCGAACTCTTTTTTCTTTTTTCCTCGAACATTTGTAGGAAATGGACAAACATTTTACTAGATGTTTTAAATCATTTGGTTGTGATTTACTAACATGATTTTTTTTTGGCAGCTTATACCAATTACATCTTGTATGTCGGTTCATATATGCCTAAAATACTTCTCCTTAACTTTCTGCCAGTTACTCGTCTTGTTCCCATTGTGATAATCTAACTGCTTCTAATCTTGTAGCAGACTCTTACAGTTAATGAGACAAATGTATTGTCATCTATGAAACTTCCAAAATAAATATAATCTTAAATCATTGCAGTGCCAGATGTTTTATCTGCCAAGTGCCTGAACCTAGTCTGAAGAGCCAGTAGTTACTCAGATACCCTGAGTTTTGAAACTATGTGTTGGTCAGTTGATAAGACTGTCAGGTTTTCCATGATAATAGCTTACCCTTGCTCTTTGTAGGAAGGTGCTCCCACAAACAGTGATGTTATTTTATTCCTTATTTGTCTTCCACATGTACACTACTGGCCATTAAAATTGCTACACCAAGAAGAAATGAAGATGATAAATGGGTATTCATTGGACAAATATATTATACTAGAACTGACATGTGATTACATTTTCATGCAATTTGGGTGCATAGATCCTGAGAAATCAGTACCCAGAACAACCACCTCTGGCCGTAATAACAGCCTTGATACGCCTGGGCATTGAGTCAAACAGAGCTTGGATGGTTGGTACAGGTACAGTTGCCCGTGCAGCTTCAAAACGATACCACAATTCATTAAGAGTGGTGACTGGCGCATTGTGACGAGCCAGTTGCTCGGACAACATTGACCAGAAGTTTTCAGTTGGTGAGAGATCTGGAGAATGTGCTGGCCAGAGCAGCAGTCGAACATTTTCTGTATCCAGAAAGGCCCGTACAGGACCTGCAACATGTGGTCGTGCATTATCCTGCTGAAATGTAGCGTTTCGCAGGGATCGAATGAAGGGTAGAGCCACGGGTCGTGAAACATCTGAAATGTAACGTCCATTGTTCAAAGTGCCGTCAGTGTGAACAACAGGTGACAGAGACTTGTAACCAATGGCACCCTATACCATCACGCCGGGTGATACGCCAGTATGGCGATGACGAATACACGCTTCCAATGTGCGTTCACTGCGATGTCGCCAAACACGGATGCGACCATCATGATGCTGTAAACAGAACCTGGATGCATCCGAAAAAATGACGTTTTGCCATTCGTGCACCCAGGTTTGTCATTGAGTACACCATCACTGGCGCTCCTGCTTGTGATGCAGCATCAAGGGTAAGCAGAGCCATGGTCTCCGAGCTGATAGTCCATGCTGCTGCGTCGAACTGTTTGTGCAGATGGTTGTTGTCATGCAAACATCACCATCTGTTGACTCGGGGATCGAGACGTGGCTGCACGATCCGCTACAGCCATGCGGATAAGATGCCTGTCATGTCGACTGCTAGTGATACGAGGCCATTGGGATTCAGCACGGCGTTCCGTATTACCCTCCTGAACCAACCAATTCCATATTCTGCTAACAGTCATTGGATCTCGACCAATGCGAGCAGCAGTGTCGCGATACGATAAACTGCAATCGCGATAGGCTATAATCCGACCTTTATCAAAGTCGGAAACGTGATGGTACGTAATTCTCCTCCTTACACGAGGCATCACAACAATGTTTTACCAGGCAACACCGGTCAACTGCTGTTTGTGTATGAGAAATCGGTTGGCAACTTTCCTCATGTCAGCACATCGTAGGTGTCACCACCGTCGTCAACCTTATGTGAATGCTCTGAATAGCTAATCATTTGCGTATCACAGCATCTTTTTCCGGTCGATTAAATTTTGCGCCTGTAGCACGTCATCTTTGTGATGTAGCAATTTTAATGACCAGTGGTGTGATAAAATAATCCTCAGTCTTGATAAATTTGCTACATGACCAAAGTCCAAATAGAAAAGGGTAATAAATTCCTGTAGTAATTTCTTGATGCAAATACTTAGCCTCCTCATGTATTATAAGTTTCAGTACAGTGCAGATATCTAACTCCAAGGCATGAGATGACAAAAATATAGTAAATTTTGATTACAAATATATGTAGCAAGTTGTTAGTAATTATTTTCTATTTTAACTGTCAAACCAAATTTCTTCCATTCCAGATTCATGTTACACTCCAGGACTGCCATGTGAGAGAGTCTGCTGTATGTAAAATCCATTAAAATTTTGTTACTCTTAAAGTATTTTCCTTTTCACTATATTCTTTACTATTATTTATCATTATTATTTACTCCTTCATACTGGGAAATAGTTATCGACAGAATTAGATAACAGAGTACCTTGTTATATGCTACCTCTGTATATGCATCAGAGCAACTTTTAGTACTCACTGTCAGCTTTTCTGTACAAGTTTTTACAGAAGCATTTTTGCATGTAGCTTTCATTGACAGTGTTAGATATCTCTTACTCTGAGGCGCTCCTTAAGACATCCATGTAGAGTTGGTGTGACATAAAGGCATTTGCTGACAAATTTCTAATGCCACACACCTCCCAAGGAATACCTCAAATAAACAATAATACAACACAAACAAAATATGTGTACTAATATGTAACAATACATGCAAAATGTGGGCCTATGTGCCTTACATTATTAATAAACTGCACAATTCCTCATTTTTAGAGTTCCGTATCTCAGCTGATAAAAATGGAACCCATACAGGATCACTATGTTATCCGTCCGTCTGTCTGCCTACCCGTGCGGCCATTTTTATTTTATTTATTTACGTATCAAGTTCTGTAAAATCAAATTGAGGAGCAAATCTCCAAGGTCCTGGAATGTGTCAGTACATGACATTACAACATAAAAGTAATAACAGATAAAAATAAAATGTGTATGAGCCTGAAAAATGTCAAGCCACAAGTTTCAGTAAACCCAGTCAGCAATATAACGTAAGAATCAGCTTAATTTTTAAGAAACTCCTCAACAGAATAGGAGGAGTGACCCATGAGGAAACTCTTCAGTTTAGATTTGAAAGTGCATGGATTACTGCTAGATTTTTGAATTCTAGTGGTAACTTCTTGAAAATGGTTGCAGCAGTATACTGCACACCTTTCTGCACAAGAGTTAAGGGAGTCCAATCCAAATGCGGGATTGATTTCTGCCGAGTATTAACTGAGTGAAAGCTGCTTATTCTTGGAAATAAGCTAATATTGTTAACAAGAAATGACAGTAAGGAATATATATATTGAGAGGCCAATGTCGAAATACCCAGACCTGTGAACAGGGGTCTACAAGAGGTTCGTTAACTTACACGACTTATTGCTCGAACCACCTGTTACTGGGCCAAAACTATCCTTTTAGAATGGGAATAGTTACCCCAAAAACATAATACCATACGACATAAGTGAATGAAAATAAGCAGAGTAGACTAATTTTCATGTCGGGAGATCACTCAATTCAGATTGCATTCGAATCGTAAAAATGGCAGCATTAAGTCTTTGAACAAGATCCTGAGCGTGTGCTTTCCACGACAGTTTACTATCTATCTGAACACCTAGAAATCTGAACTGTTCAGTTTCACTAATCATATGCCCATTCTGTGAAATTAAAATGTCAGGTTTTGTGGACTTGTGTTAGAAACTGTTAAAACTGAGTCTTACTGTGATTTAGCATTAGTTTATTTTCTACAGGCCATGAACTTATGTCGTGAACTGCACTATTTGAAACCGAGCCAATGTTGTGCGCAACATCCTTTACTACCAAGCTAGTGTTATCAGGAACAGAAATATTTTAGAGTTATCCATAATTATTTATTTATTTACATAGTTTATGCCCACATTGGAGCACTAAAATCAAACATAATACAACAGAGTCTACGATGATTAAATTTAGGTCTTAGCAGTCAGCAATTTCTTCGTTTTCCAAAACTTCTTCATTCGCAGTGATCTGGCTGCTCGTTCTTCTGCAGGTATGAAATATTTCTTCCATTCTGATGGTTTGAATCTCAGCCATGTGTATTTGTTCTTCAGAAGCAGTTTCTCTTCACTTTGTTGAATTTGGTGTGTGGTGATGTTCAGTTCATCCAGATCACTTTGTACTTCTTTAAACCAGATGTTTTTGGTTTTACAGTTCCAGAAGTAGTCAAAAAGTTGCTTCAGGATTCTAGTATTTGGAAGGTGAGATATGTGGCCGAAAAATGTAATCCATATTTTCTGCATTTTATCAAAAATGGATTCACTTTCTTTATACACTACTGAATTTGGCAAAAGTCTCCTCTGCCCATTAACTTGATGTTTCTTACTGATAATTGTTAGGAGTATTCTTATCCCAACTTTCTGCAACTTGTCAGTTGCTTGAGTATTTGGTCGGAATAGTGTTTCGCTTGCATATGTTGCTTCCAGTTTAACGGTGGAGGAGTAATGTCGAAATTTAGCATTTATTGAGAGAGATTGTTTTTAGTAGGTGGCCACATTGTTCTCTGCGCTCACTGAAGTTCTAATGTTCTACTATCTACTGATGCTCTTTCATTAACATTCCAGGTAATAATCTCACCAAGATATTTAAACTTTATTTTAATTTTTTGATCATTATGGAGTATGATACGGGATGTGTCAACCGAGTAAGCTGGGCATCATTTCTGTTTTCTCAAACGAAATTTGCAATCCGATCTTTGCCGCTAGTCGTTCTGTTTGTTCTGTCTGAACCTTTGCTTCATTAATATTGTTTGCTAACAGCGCCAAATCATCTGCAAATGCAAGGCAGTTAAGTCGAATCTTTCATCCAGTCTTAACAGGTGGTGGGCATATCTTGTTCCATTTACACGTGATTTTCTCCAGCACCCAATAGAACAATAATGGAGACAATCCACTGCCTTGTCATGGCCAGTATGGATCTCAAAAGGTTTAGAGAATTCATTTCTGAACCTTACTCTAGCTTTAGTATTTTGAAGAGTGACTGCAACGAGGTTGACACGTTTCTGATGTAAACCAAATTCTTTAAGAATTGACAGTAGAGATTCACGATGGATACTATCGTAGGCCTTTTTAAAATCGACAAAGGTGATCACTAGTTTCTTGTCCCTGACCCTTTGATGTTTCATTATCCATATGAGACTAATAATTTGATCAGGACAGCTTCGTCCTGGATGAAAGCCTCCTTGATATTCGCCTAGTTCACCATCAAGCTGTTCATGAATTCTGAAATACAGAACCTTGGAAGAAATTTTATAAGTAATATCCAGCCAGGATATACCCCTATAATTATTTTGATCCAATCTATCTCCTCTTTTGTGTAGTGGATGGATTATTGCAACATTCCATTCCTCTGGTAACTTCTCAGTATTCCAAATGTCAGTAAGATGTTTAAGTTCAGGATAATTTGTACATTTGCATATTTCCAAAGTTCTGCCACTAGTTGGTTCTCACCTGCTGCTTTATAATTCTGAAGTGAGTTAATCGCTGCTTGTACTTCATCTGGAAGTGGTGGTATAAGTCTTTCTAAATGTGTTTTGTTTCTTGGATAGGGGTCAGATTCAGAATGATGTTCAGGTTCCACACTATTTAGTAACTGTTTGAAATATTTAGCCAATATCATTGAATTGTCATAATTGTTGTGTGCTACCTTTCCGTTGTATCCTTCATCATAAGAGTAGGTGGAGTGTATTTCGACTGGTACTGTTTGAATGTCTGTTAGTAATGTCTGGTTTGTGGTGATTGAAAGCATCCTCAATAGATTTTTAGTGATTCCTTATGAAATTGCCTTTTGACTCAGCTGATTTCTTTGGCAGTTGATCATCTAGCATTTATTAATTCCTCCCTGGAGCTTTCAGTTCTCTTTTGTTGGTAATTTAACCAGTTCTTATGTTTACATTGAATCACTACATCACATTCCTCATTCCACCAAGCATGTTTCTTGCGTTTCCATACAGGAGCTGCTACTTCAGGCTATTAATCAATTGACAGTGGCTTCTAGATTGTCACTTTATTCTTGATCTCTCGTAATATATTTGATTATTAATATTATAACTAGGATCATATGTTCTCTTTGTATCTAACTTTTGAGGTTTGCTTTTTCTTTTAGGTGTCAGTTAGATTTTAATTTTAGAAATGTGGTGGTCTGAATAAACATCAACGCCACGCAGCACTTAAAATAGACTTCCTTATGGTATTTCTGATCCATCGCCACATCTCTCTGGAACTCTACTAGCTTGACGTTAGGACATTTCCTTGTCATTAACTTATGTGATCTTCTCTTAAACCTTGTTGTCTTAAACACCAATCCATTTGTAGTATAAAATTCAATTAACCGTTCCTCATTCCTGTTCATAAGTTTATGAGCTGGCCATCGCCCCACCACACCTCGAAATTCCTTCTCTCGTCTTGTCTTCGCATTACAGTCTCCAAGCAGAATTTTAATGGTAGTTTCTAGTATGGTCCTTACTAGTTGATCAAGTTCATCCCAGAATTTTTCTGTTCCATCCTTGTCAGTTTTATTTTTAACATTAGTTGGAGCATGAATATTTATCAGTGTGTATCTTTTGTTTTTCACCTTAATAATGCCATTGTTGAGGAATTGGACGAAAGATCGTCAATGGAATCAAATATTCTATTGTGTACCAAGAAACCCACACCAAATTGGGGAAGATTTTCTATTACCCTTTCTCCTGGTGGTCCTTTATAAATTCGATATCCCCCTGATTCGATGGTGTCCCGGTTAACTCTTGAAGGGCCGTGATAACTATGTTCTGTTGATCTAAGACATCTGTTAAATGTTTCAATTTACCAACTTTTTTTAAAGAATTAATTTTAGCACCTTCTTATGTGGAATATGTTGCTTGTTTGTTCATTCAGTGCATCGCTAGGTGCTCAGACTCGCCTTTGTACTCTACGTGACACCCCACCGTATCCGAATGGTGTCTTCGCCTGGATAATCTCTACGTGACTGTCCAAACCGGTGGATTCTTTTAATAGAAGACTCCTCATATTTGTTTGATTATCTGATCAATGATTAAGTGTCTGACCAAGGTCAGGGTTTACAATTCCAGTTACCCGTAATACTAGAGGGCATATCATTTATATAAATAAGGAACAGGAGTGGCCCCAACATTGATCCATCTGTTGAGACTCTTTTTTTCCGGGAATGGGTACAGGTATCAAGTGTGCCAAGTTGAAATTTTTTGTCAGCTACTATGGTTCCTTGGCAATGTAAAATATTTAAGCTTCTCCAAGTCAGTGCAGTATGGCCATTTATTTCGCATATTTGACACCCACAAACCCACTCGTCAAATCCTATAGCGTGCTTTACATTGACGTACAATAGTAAAATTTGGCAAGAAGCACGATTTCACAGTACAAGTAAAGGAATAAAATCCAGAAACTGTTGAGTTCTTACTATGTCACATAAAGCAATATTTTTTTGCTATTTATTGGCCCCAGTATGCTGTTCGCCTGCCTGTCAAGACACCTTTTCCTCAGGAGCAGGTATAGGTATGACAATGAAAGTTATGTCAAGTACTAAGCTCTATGGTTCCTTGACTGTGTAAATAATTTAAGTTTCTAATTAATTGCAATCAAAAGATATCTCCATATATGACACAATTATATGCTATCTGTAGGTGAACTATCCAAGTACATGTTGGACCTGGTGGTTTAATGGTAAAGTTCATGCCTAAAAACCAAGAGGTGTGGGATCGAATCTCAGTTGAATAATGGCTTTTTCAGTCTTCATTTTAAAATAGCCTTCACCTCCCAACAATGTGAGAAGTCTCCAGAAAGTCCCATATCTAACTACAGTCGGGAATAAATCGGAGATTCAACAGTGGGACTGGATTGTGTACATAGCATACACTTATGACACCACCTCCAGCTGGTTCATACCAACTTGTGTCAAAAATATACACAAAGACAAAAATGGTGAACAGTTTAGAGTCAGAAAGGAAAAAGTTGCACAAAAATACCACACTCAGTTTCCATGAAAACAGTTGGAATTTATGGATCTGCTATGTGATATAAGGCATGCGCATATGTAGTGTATGTGTGTTCGCAAAATGACTGGACAGAATTCACACCCACACTCAGAAATACACCTTCTATTGTTGTAGTCTTTCCAGGATTGGAAGGTAACTGTTGATGGTGAATACTTTGGAACACCAGCTCCACCCCAGACAGCACTAGCCTCCTCCTCCAAACCCTACAAATGCTATCGGCCGACTCCTCGATTTCAAGAATTCTGAACTGCTTTCACCCGATCGATTTAAGCAACAGAATTCAGGCATTTCCATTGCCTGTTATTGACACCTACTAACAACACGTACTGCTCAGTAATTCGTGGGACGTATATATCGAAGAGACATTGATAAGAATATTTTCTCTATTGAGTTTTAATTAGAGTGTGAGGTGAAGTTGTCTGGTCCTGTATAAGGACAGTTTTAGAGTCATTCAAAGATAGTTTGACCACTGCACGGACCCTCATATGGAAGATACAATAACAGATACACTACTGTTAATTAATTTCAGTACACCCAATAAATGACATCTAGATTCTGTAGATAAGGTCTAATACCGTGGGTACGGTTGACGAAGCAAAGCAATAGTACAACAGTTGTACACGTGTCATGACTTTTGTTTGTGGTCATAGAGATACAACAGTATCCAACAAACAATGTTGTATACATAAATATTATGTACCTATCTGATACGTTTGTTTACCTATTTGGTGACAGACGCCGCATTTAGTGGACCTGCATTTTCCCTGTAGTGATGTGATGTCTGCAGCGAATGACAAGCGTTCCTAAGATACATAACGTGTGGTTCCTGCATTTGAGTTCCTTCGTGACATTGAAGTGTGCACACTGCTAGTATGGCTTCACGAGTGGAGATGTCCGTAGAAAAACGGGCTGGTATTGTAGCACTTAGCCAAGCAGGTTTCTCTATTCGCCAAATTGTGAAACAGTGTAGTGTGTCTGTAGGGGGAGTGCAATACACCTTTCACTGCCAGGAGACAATAGGTAGCAATAAGGACATACCATGACCAGGACGACCTCGTAAAACAACCAAAAGTGAGATAAATATATCAGAATTACCAGTAAGAGAAACAGATTCAAAACAGCGCCCCAAATTCGTGCAGAATTGGTAGAAGTGAACACGACAACAATGTCTGTTGCAATAGTAAAAAGGAGACTGACTGAAATCGGGTTGAAAGGATATGTCACAGTAAGGAAACCCCTTCTAAGGCCCATAGATAAACAGAAGAGATTTGAATGGGCTAGAAAACACCATAGTTGGACACTGGAAGAGTGGATGAAGGTGTTATTCACCGATGAATCAGAGTTAGAGATTTTTGGAACCAGAAGGATAATATTTGTTCGCCAATTTGTAGGGCAAACAGTAGCCCAGAAGTGTGTTCTACCTACAGTTAAACACGGTGGAGGTTCTATTATGGTTTGGGGATGTTTTACTGGGGATAGAGTTGGTGACATAGTGAAAATAGAGTGGTGTATGGATCAGAAGCAGTACCACCGCATACTTCAGTATCGGGCAATATGGAGTGGATTGCACTTAATAGGGAAGGGGTTCACTGTAAAACAGGATAATGACCCAAAACATGGGTCAGCATACTGTAGAACTGCATTTCATCAAAGGAAGAACAGAATGTGCTGAACGATATGGTATGGCTGTCTCAAAGCCCTGATTGTAATCCCATTGAAATAGTCTGGGATGAAGTGTACAGATATATCATGGAAGTTAATATATCCAGCAAAGAATATCTCTGAAGTATTGTCAAGGATGTGTGGAATCATATAGATCCACGATACCTACAAAATCTGATTGACCACATGCTTCAACTTTGTGAAACATTCATTAAATCCAAAGGATGGTACTTTAATGAAAGTAAAATATAATGATTGTGATTGTATTATATATGTGGAAGTTAAAATAATAATATTTTGTGAGAAATAATGTTCGATTTGTGTTGTAAATATGAAATAGCAGGGTGTATCGAAAATAATGAGCGGTAGTGTACCTCTGGCATAGAGAAACAAGGGAAACAGCTGAAAACAAGTGTCACCAGGTTGGTTTCAAAGAGTACTCTATGGCATTGGTCCTGTACTTAGCTTGCATTTATCTTGAATCTCCTGCCCAACTCAAAGTCCAAAGTGAGTGGAAAAAAGCGTAAGTGGCTCCTGTATGTAATAAAGGTTGAAGAACCGATCCACAAAATTACAGAGTAATATCTTTAACATTGATTTGCTACAGAGTTCCTGAATGTATTTTCAATTCAAATGTAATAAATTTCTTGAATACTGAAATGCTTCTGTCCCTCAGTCAGCACAGTTTTAGAAAGCATCACTCATGTGTCATGTGAAACTTGGCTTTTCCTTTTCCCATATGATATCCTTTGAACTGTGGATGAAGGGCAGGGTGTAGATTCCATATTCCTAGATTTCTAAAAAAAACATTTGACACAGTGCCTCACTACAGACTGTTAACGGAGATACGAGCGTATGGAATAGGTTCTCAAATATATGAGTGAGTGGCTCATAAGTAACAGAACACAGTATGTTGTTCTCGATGGTGAGCGTGTCATCTGGAGTGACCCAGGGAAGTGTAATAGGAGCTGTTAGCAGATGATGCTGTAGTGTATGGGATAGTATCATCACTGAGTGACTGTAGGAGGATACAGTATGACTTAGACTATATTTCTAGTTGGTGTGATGAAAAGCAGCTACCTCTAAAAGTAGAAATATATGAGTTAATGTAAATGAGCAAGAAAAACAAACCTGTAATGTTTGATTATAGCATTAGTAGTGCATTGCTTGACAGTCATGTTGTTTAAATATCGAGGTGTAACATTGCAAAGTGATCTGAAATAGAATGAGCATGTAAGGATTGTAGTAGGAAAGGCAAATAATTGACTTGAGTTTATAGAGAGAATTTTGGGAAAGTGTGGTTCATCTGTAAAGGCGACAGCGTATAGGACGCTAGTGCGATCTATTCTTGAGTAACCTATTCTAGAGTGCCAGGGATGTGCACCAGGGAGAATTAAATGAATACATTGGAGCAATGCAGATGTGGGCTGCCAGATTTGTTACTAGTAGGTTCGATCAGCCTGCAAGTATTATGGAGATGTTTCGGGAACTCGAACTCAAATGGGAATCCCTGGAGGGAAGGTGACACGCTTTTCGAGGAACACTGTTGAGAATATTTAGAGGACTGGCATCTGAAGCTGACTGCAGATTGATCCTACTGCCACAGATGTACATTTCATGTAAGGACCACGAAGATAAGAGAAATTAGGACCCTTAAGGAGCCATGTGGACAGTCATTTTTCCCTCGCTCTGCTTGTACATGTAGAAGGGTTATGGATATTTCAGCCCTCTCCCTGGGGAACCGTAGCCCCCGTCACCAGAATACCAGAAACCTAGTGTAGCACCCACAATGGCGAACATGACAAGGACACGTATGTGGCCAGGAAATGATGTGCAACAAGGCTTTTTGCTACTATGTGTTTCTTAAATATGAGAAGGTTTTTGGAATACTGGTACCAGTCACAAAATGTGTTGACTACTGAAATTATTTAATTAGCAACATACTTTGAAGTTAGGTATCATCATTGCGCTGCAGTGGCAGTAGAAAAATATTTAGCGCAAGGGTGCGTAGATGTTAAAGTTTATGTGTGTGGTCTTGGCAGCTGCTGTGGGCATCCTGCAGAGAAACAGAAGGATAGCTTAATAAGAGGCGATGCCTCTTTGTTTGTTGGTCTGCTGTTCACATGGAAAAATTTTAAATAACAACTCACTTTGTTCATCTGAAGTGGCTGTCTTCTTACGATGTGTTCAGCAACCTCCATTTCTATGAATTTGTTAGCCATCATTGACAAATTCCTGAAGGTAACTCGAAACACGATATCGCAAAAGAACTTGACTGTGGAGCAAAGCAACACGGCAGTCAGAACAGACTGTGTTTTGATCTACCTATCAGTATGTCTACCTGGCTGTTGGCAGTCACTTGCGATGCATTCTACATATTATACTGTCATATCACTGATATTGCTCGACAACGTATATTACAGAATGGGAGACTGTGACAATTTTAGTTTAGAAATGACACTATAAAATTTTATTTTAAAGAATTTCAAAGATGTTGCTGGGACCTGGGTTTGTATATGATCTTAATGTGTATATGTTTTCTACTGAATTGAAGTTGGTCAAGAAATGTGGGTTCTTAAACTCCACTGTTTCATTTACAATCTTGTTTTTCAACTTTTAATGTGGATGACTCATCCATTTCCTCCGAGATTGCCATTTTCCAGATCTTTTTGAAATTATGCTGTTGCAACACTGTGGCCTGTTTTGTCCATGTGTTTTGCTGTGGCTGACTTCTTAGGTTCAAGTCTGAAACAGTCAACAAGTTCTTTAAAATGGGTTTTAAAGTTTCTGCCCATTTGATCATTGTAGTATTACAGTAGTTGCAATGACTGCATATAGCTCTGTAAGTTTGTAATTTGCTCAGTTCTTCTGTTGATTGTGAGATGTCATGAACCAGTGAAGTTGTTGTTGGCAGAAGTGATCCTGATACCTCTGCTTTCGAACAAGTTGGCTGTTTTGTATAAAATGGCTCTGAATTGCGGTATAGTTATACAGTTGGGTTTTTGTATGTTGGCTGATGGCCCTGTCAGTTTGTTTGCTTTTGTTTTCTGGTATGTGTTGTGATAGCGCACCTAGTTCATATTCATCATAGCCATTGTTTTGTGAAATCTATTTGATTGTGTGTGTTTGTGGGTCATTGTCGCCAGCACGAATTGGGAATTTCTGTATTCTGTTTAAGAAAGCAGTGAATGCAGATTGTTTTGCATGTGTTGGTGTGTGTGTGTGTGTGTGTGTGTGTGTGTGGTGGGGGGATTTGCAGTGACAGTGATTGTTTGTGTTGGTTTCTGTGCACATTGATGTTCAGGGTCTGCTTTGTATTTGTTATTGTCATGTGAAAGAAGCTTATATTGTTATCTTTCTGGTGTTCTCTGTGTGAAATGGCTGTTCTTATGAAAGCTGTTGAATCTACATAACAACATTTATATTTGCTCTTGATTATATATTATGAATGTGCCATCTACATATCTGCTGATTTTGTTACTGTTAAGTCAGGTATATGTACAGTACTTAAGTTGCAACATAAGCAGTAGTAGCATGCACTAATAAGTACCCCATGTGCATACCAAAGGAACCAACTTTACTTCCCCACCAAAGGGGTGACTGAACAACCTAATGAGTAGCAGACAGTTCATCTACGGAGGGGAGCAGTTGTCCACCATTGCAGTTATGTCCTTAAGTGCACATTTTAATTTAAACAAGTAGCCAGTGAAATACAGTCAGTGAATTTTTAAAAAATACATTGAGTGATATATTTAATCAGCTGGAATCAGGGCAATTCTGATGAATGTAAACAAGACTTTTGAAACACTTGATTTATTCACAATATTTCAGATTTCGAGCTCTTAACACCTCGACACAGGATTCGTTGACACCAAATATAAAATGAAAGATGAGATCTTATGATATCAAGATGCTGGAACTTGTTCAATATTATAACAAGAACAAATGAAATAGGCCAAATGACTTACAGTCATTGGATAAACTATATATGTGAATCTAAAAAAAAAAGTTAAGTCGTGCACAAAAGGATGCCATCTACTGATACCTCAGAACCACTGAATGAAACACTGATATGTTTCAGTTTGAACATTAAAACATTAGCTTCCAAAATTCTTTACTCAACACTCATGCACGAGTAGCATTTTGCTGCCTAAACAACATTACCAGATTGGCGTCCACTGACAAAAGACCCCAAAACACCTCACCTGCTCTCGGCTCAGCAAGTCACCTGAGCAAACTGCCCTAGTCAGAAGTCCACTGTGGTCAACCACATTTGGTTGCAAAAAGTCATTTATGCTTAACATTTAAATTATAGACTATTGAAAATTATTAATTACAAATATTGAAACATCCTTTCATTTCATGCTTAATTGTTATAAAACTCTCTTATTTTTTTATATCATTACATCACTGGAATACACACAGTAGACAAAACGCTTACTTTAAAAATGAATTAAAAACAGTTTCGACCGCAATAAAACATTTGTTTACAATGTTATTCAGTTTCGGTTGCAATGTGACCATCTTCAAAAGATTTATACCACGATGCTAGGTAGTGGCAGTGAATGGAGCTGGTGTTATTACTCCATGAATGTCAAAAACTCACTTTGTGGAGTCATAACACCTGTCCCGTTCAGCACTGCGCCACCGCCTACCGTCGTCATATAAATGGTCTGAAGATGGTCACATTCTGACTGAAACCGGTAACACTTTTAAATAAATGTTTTATTGTGGTTGAGACAGTTTTTTATCCATTCTTGAAGTACTGTTAGCCGGTCTGATGTTTCTCCATGAGAATTGTTCTCAAAAATTTCTAGAAGTCTTTACTAAGTTTACTCCTACCATTTCTGAACTGTGTTATTCAAATATTATCTTTATCTTTATCATACCAATTTCCAAATTTTTGTTCAATAAACATACAGTCAAATCTTGTCAGGATTAATGCAGAACCGCAACTGTTTCTTGGTTGATGACTTGTCTCGGCACTTAAATTTCGAAATCAGTTTCCTCTTCTCTTCTCGGAAAATTCGCAGTAAAATTCACGCACATTACACAGGGTCAGTGGACAGCAGTGCCACAACTATGATAGCTTTGCTATTTTGTTACACTTACAGAGTCAGTTTCTAAAAACAGCTATTGAATTAAATTAAAACTTAGTTTCTGTAGGGAGTAATTCAACTCTTAGAAAATGGCTTTCCATGACTGCTACACGAATTACAGCTCTGTGGTACTGACAATGGGGAGATAGAGTCACTAATTAAATTGCCGAAGACTAAGGATTCCCGTGGATTATAATGGGATGTGTAGCAGAATATGTAAATGCTGTGGCACATATGTTAGCCCCCCCCTGCAGGTCCGGGGTAAGAATAGGCCCGAGGTATTCCTGCCTGTCGTACGAGGCGACTAAAAAGAGTTTCAACCGTTTCGGCCTTCCATGTGATGGTCCCCCTTGGGGTTTGACCTCCATTTTTCCAAATTCTACAGAAGTACGAGCCTTTTGGGGAAGGACACCTTACGTGGTGTACCACTGGTCCTAAGTGCACTAAGACCTTGGCACTCAGCATTGCACCGGCGTTGTAACCATACCCACTATTCCTCAAATTGGGCCTCAACGCCTGATGGGTTGCCCAAGTTACGTCCATAGTGCATCTCCATCTGCACCAGCGATCATGATGGACTTTACATGGCACCAGAAATCCAGCACGGTAGCCAGCCCGTTGTGGTGGGGTCGTCATGTACCCTCTAGGTTGTAGCTCCCTGACAACACAGGGATCGTACTGCCGATACCTGAGCTGCACCCTCCCCACGTCGGCCAAGGAGTAGATGCCCGTCTCCTTGGGGCATCGGGACTCCCGGCAATGGTCATCCTGCCAGGTGGCCCTTGCTGCGGCTGGGTGGCGCCCGTGGGGAGAGCCCCTGGTCGGAGTGGGTGGTATCGGGGCGGACGTTTCGCAGATGAAACGTCAACACATATCAGGTCTCTCTGCGGCCGAGTCTTTCAAAAGAAAAGGTACCGTTTCTAGTTCTGGTTCTCCTGCCCTTTCCCCCTTGGCCACTCCATGGGAGGAGGGACAGGCCCGCCGGCTTGGGGCGAAGTACTTCCCCCGCTATTTGGTCTGTTCTCGAACCGATGGGGGGACATTCGCCACCTCCAAGCCCATGTTCTTTGTTCAGCACATTGAGGACATCTTCGGGGAAATCGAGGCTCTCAGCAAGATGCGTTCAGGGTCCGTTCTTATCAAAACCACCTCCGCCACACAGTCGGCGGCGCTCCAGGCGTGCGACCGCCTAGGGGACATCCCAGTATCCATTGTCCCACATCTGGCACTAAATAGGACGCAGGGGGTTATTTTTCATCGTGACCTCCTGCTACAATCTGATGAGGAGCTCAGGGCCAACCTGGAGCGCCGAGGCGTGCATTTCGTCCGGCGAGTCCAGCGCGGCCCCAAAGACGGTCGCATCGACAGCGGGGCCTTTATCCTCGCCTTCGAGGGGGACGTTCTCCCAGACAAGGTAAAGGTGATGTGCTACCAGTGTGACGTGCGGCCTTACGTCCCGCCTCCTATGCGCTGTTTTAGGTGTTTGCGCTTTGGGCACATGTCGTCACGGTGTGAGGCTGAGCCCCTTTGTGGCGATTGTGGACGTCCTCTTCGTGAGGAACATACATGCACCCCACCACCTCGGTGCATTAATTGTCCTGGCGTCCACTCGCCTAGATCCTCAGACTGCCCCGCATATCAGAAGGAGAAGAAGATACAAGAAATCAAAACTTTGGATCGGCTCTCTTATTCTGAGGCCAGGAAGAAGTATGACCGCCTCCATCCCGTGCCATTGACCACTTCGTTCGCCTCAGTTGTGTCCACCCCTTCCGCGGTATCCTCACCCCTATCCTGCCCCCCCTCCGCCTCCTCCGCCCTTCAGGGGGCTCTGCCTCTGCCTCCCAAATTCCTCCCTTCCAAATCCTCCTCCCCCGTGGCCCCCACCCCCTCTGCCCCAGGGGCCACCCTTCCTCCTCCTCCTCCCCCCACGCCACCTGAGAAGCGATCCTCTTCTCAGGCGTCCATCGGGGAAACGTTCCGGACCCCAGCTTCCGAGGTCCGGCGTTCCAAAACGGACCACGCGCGTGAGGACCTTCTTCGGGTCCAGCCCACCGTCCCTGTGCCTCCTCGGCCTTCCAAGAAGGCCTCCAAGAAGAAATCTCTATCCCCCTCTCCACCCCGGCACGTTTCGTCTGAGGCTCCATCCGTGAGTCGCTGCTCCCGGCCGTCCTCAGTTTCGCCGGGACGCTCTGCTGCCAGGCGCTCAGCTGGCCTTTCGTTGGCAAATGATGCTGCCCCTCCTACACAACCAGGGACGGCGGCCGCAGCTGGCGACGAGTCGATGGAACCGGATCCGCCTCCCGTCGGTTGTAGCAATGTTCCCTCGCAACCTGGCCCTCCGCGGCCGTCGAGGTGACCAGCTCTTTCCCCGTCTCGTTCCCCCAACCTTTTGACTAGCGATGGCGTTGTTTCATTGGAACATCAGAGGTATTCGATCTAATCGGGAGGAATTACAACTGCTCCTCCGCCTGCACTGTCCGCTCGTCCTTGGTCTCCAGGAAACCAAGTTGCGCCCGACTGACCGTATTGCCTTTACCCACTATACCTCGGAGCGGTATGACCTCACCCCTGTGGACGGTATCCCAGCTCATGGTGGGGTCATGTTGCTCGTTCGGGACGATGTCTATTACCATCCCATCTCATTGACCACCCCACTCCAAGCAATAGCTGTCCGCATTACTCTTGCTGCTTTTACTTTTTCAGTTTGTACCATCTACACTCCACCGTCATCTGCTGTTAGTCGGGCTGACATGATGCACCTGATCGTTCAGCTTCCCCCGCCGTTTTTATTGTTTGGCGACTTCAATGCCCATCATCCCCTTTGGGGCTCTCCTGCATCCTGTCAAAGAGGCTCACTCTTGGCGGATGTCTTCAACCATCTCAATCTTGTCTGCCTCAATACTGGCGCCCCGACTTTCCTCTCGGACTCTACTCATACCTACTCCCACTTGGACCTCTCGATCTGTTCTACCACTCTTGCCCGTTGGTTCGAGTGGTATGTCCTTTCTGACACCTATTCGAGCGACCACTTCCCCTGTGTCGTTCGTCTCCTGCACCACACCCCATCCCCACGTCCTTCGAGCTGGAACATACGGAAAGCTGACTGGGGACTTTACTCCTCCCTGGCGACCTTTTCGGACCACGATTTTCCCAGTTGTGACAGTCAGGTCGAATACCTCACGGCTGTTATCATCAATGCAGCTGAACGTTCCATTCCTCGTACTACCTCTTCTTCACGTCGCGTGTCCGTCCCCTGGTGGAACGAGGCTTGTAGGGACGCTATCCGTGCTCGACGACGTGCTTTACGCACCTTTCGCCGCCATCCTACGTTGGCGAATTGTATTGAATACAAACGACTCCAAGCGCAATGCCGTAGAGTCATCAAGGGCAGCAAAAAAGCTTGTTGGGCCTCCTTCACCAGCTCCTTTAACAGTTTTACTCCCTCTTCCGTCGTTTGGGGTAGCCTGCGCCGGCTGTCGGGCATTAAGGCCCACTCCTCAGTACCTGGCCTGACCTCAGGTAATGAGGTCCTTGTTGATCCTGTGGCTGTCTCCAACGCCTTTGGCCGCTTTTTCGCGGAGGTTTCAAGCTCCGCTCATTACCATCCTGCCTTCCTTCCCAGGAAAGAGGCAGAAGAGGCTCGGCGACCTTCCTTCCACTCGCTGAATCTGGAAACTTATAATGCCCCCTTTACTATGCGGGAACTCGAACGTGCGCTTGCACTGTCCCGATCCTCTGCTCCGGGGCCAGATGCCATTCACGTTCAGATGCTGGCACACCTTTCTCCGGCGGGCAAAAGCTTCCTTCTTCGTACCTACAATCGCGTCTGGACCGAAGGTCAAGTCCCCATGCGTTGGCGTGACGCCGTGGTTGTTCCTATACCCAAACCCGGGAAGGATAGACACCTTCCTTCTAGTTACCGCCCCATTTCTCTTACAAGCTGTGTCTGTAAGGTGATGGAGCGCATGGTTAATGCTCGGTTAGTCTGGATTCTTGAATCTCGACGGCTACTTACTAATGTCCAATGCGGCTTTCGTCGCCGTCGCTCCGCTGTTGACCACCTTGTGACCTTGTCGACATTCATCATGAACAACTTTTTGCGAAGGCACCAAACGGTAGCCGTGTTCTTCGACTTGGAGAAGGCTTATGATACCTGTTGGAGAGGAGGTATCCTCCGCACTATGCACAGGTGGGGCCTACGCGGTCGCCTGCCCCTTTTTATTGATTCCTTTTTAACGGATCGAAAGTTTAGGGTACGTGTGGGTTCCGTATTGTCCGACGTCTTCCTCGAGGAGAACGGAGTGCCTCAGGGCTCCGTCTTGAGCGTAGCCCTTTTTGCCATCGCGATCAATCCAATTATGGATTGCATTCCACCTCATGTCTCCGGCTCTCTCTTTGTCGATGACTTCGCGATCTACTGCAGTGCCCAGAGAACATGCCTCCTGGAGCACTGCCTTCAGCGTTGTCTAGACAGCCTCTACTCATGGAGCGTGGCAAATGGCTTCCGGTTCTCTGAAGAGAAGACGGTTTGTATCAACTTTTGGCGATATAAAGTGTTCCTTCCGCCATCCTTACATCTCGGTCCCGTTGTTCTCCCATTCGTGGACACAACTAAGTTTCTAGGGCTCACGTTGGACAGGAAACTGTGTTGGTCCCCACATGTCTCTTATTTGGCGGCCCGTTGTACACGTTCCCTTAATGTCCTCAGAGTTCTTAGCGGTTCATCTTGGGGAGCGGATCGCACTGTCCTGCTTCGCTTGTAGCGGTCCATAGTCCGATCGAAGCTGGATTATGGGAGCTTCGTCTACTCGTCCGCTCGGCCATCCCTCTTACGCCGGCTCAACTCCATCCACCATCGGGGGATACGTCTTGCGACCGGAGCCTTCTACACTAGTCCTGTCGAGAGTCTTTATGCTGAAGCTGCCGAATTACCATTGACGTACCGGCGCGACGTACTGCTGTGTCGGTATGCCTGCCGGCTGTTGTCTATGCCCGACCACCCCTCTTACAAGTCCTTCTTCGCCGATTCTCTCGACCGTCAGTACGGGTTGTATGTGTCTGCCCTGCTGCCCCCCGGAGTCCGCTTCCGTCGCCTGCTTCGACAATTGGATTTTGCCCTCCCTACCACCTTCAGAGAGGGTGAGAGCCCGACACCACCTTGGCTCCAGGCTCCGGTTCATATTTATCTCGACCTCAGCTCACTCCCGAAGGAGGGTACTCCGGCTGCAGTGTATTGCTCACAGTTTGTCGAACTTCGTGCTCGACTTGCCGGTCACACCTTTATTTACACCGATGGCTCCAAAACTGACGATGGTGTAGGCTGTGCCTTTGTCGTCGGGGCCGCCACCTTTAAATACCGGCTCCTCGACCAATGTTCCAGCTTTACGGCCGAGCTTTTTGCTCTCCATCAGGCCGTTCAGTATGCCCGCCGCCACCGCCATTTATCGCATGTACTCTGCTCTGACTCACTCAGTGCTCTTCAGAGCCTTGGAGCTCCCTCTCCGGTCCATCCCTTGATTCAACGGATACAGCGGTCCCTCCATTTTTTCGCTGATAATGGTGGTTCTGTCAGCTTTCTGTGGGTTCCCGGACATGTAGGAGTGCCTGGGAATGAGGCTGCGGATGCTGCAGCCAAGGCTGCAGTCCTCCTGCCTCGGCCAGCCTCCCATTGTGTCCCGTCATCTGACGTTCGTGGGGATGTATGTAAGAGGCTTGTATCGTTGTGGTGGGATGCTTGGTCATCCCTCCAAGGAAACAAGCTCCGGGCCGTAAAACTGCTCCCAACTGCTTGGACGACATCCTCCCGACCATCTCGGCGCGAGGAGGTCCTCCTGACCAGGTTGCGGATTGGGCATTGCCGGTTTAGCCACCGCTACCTGCTCTCCGGTGACCCAGCCCCGCAGTGCCCTTGTGGTCAGGCATTAACAGTGCGCCATGTTTTATTGTCGTGTCCCCGTTTTAGTCAATTTCGTGTTGTCCTGTCCCTGTCATCTACCTTACCAGATGTTTTAGCTGATGACGCTCGAGCAGCTGCTCGTATTCTGCGTTTTATAACTTTAACTGGCTTGTCCACAGACATCTAACCTTTTTACTTATTTTATCTGCATCTTTGTCAGGTCCTTCTGGTGTGTCCCCCCCCCCCTCCTCCCCTTGAGTTTTACCGGATTCCATGTGCTCTAACAACAGTGACTGGGCACTAATGACCTCAGCAGTTGAGCGCCCTTAAACCCAACAAAAAAAAAACATACGGTATCCCAGTAATTAGCCACATTTGTAATTTTTGCTTTGGGAATGGTCAGTTGTATGAACTGCTCTATGAGAAAAGGATAATGTAGGGGAATTTTAGACCCATTCCTATGCTGTCTGTGTTCTCTGAAGTTTTTAAAAAGGATGTGACAAACAGCACTCGATTTTCAGTGAGCTTTAAGAGCACGGAGGGAACTCACAGGCTGTGAGTTTGTGAATGGGTGTAGAGGCTACTATGACCATCAATAGGAGGATCGGAAATGGGGGGGCTGGGTAAACATCATTGAAAATTCACATATTATCAGGGTAGACACAGATTATGGAAATCATGGAATATCAGGGAATTTCAAACACATGAGGGAAATCTGGAAAAAAACACTGGAAATATTTGGTTTTTGTCTCAGAAAATGAAATGGTTGGTGTTTACTGAGGTGTCGTGCATCATCGCGGCTGGGAGCAGCCGAGTGTGTGCGCCGCTTCCTTACTTCCTCATTCCCACAGCTTCTCCCCTTCCTACCACTCCCCTCAGCTTGCAGTCAGTGCTGCCACCACTTCTTGCCCCTAGCCTAGCAGCTGCCAACGAGAGCCAGGGAGGCAAAAGTAGTAGTTTATTTGGGTCTGATTCTCAGAAACTGTAGATGCAGTAGCCGGAGACAGAGGTTACGTGTGACTGAGTTGTGTCTGAGTGGAGAGAGAGAGAGAGAGAGAGAGAGAGAGAGAGAGAGAATGTGTGTGTGTGTGTGTGTGTGTGTGTGTCTGTGTGTGCGTGCGCTCTCATTTTGTGACAAATACTTAGGATGAACATTTAGTTGTGAGAGTGTGATTGTTTTTTCTACATGTCTGTCTGAGCCTCAGCAATCATCTTTATGGTGAGTTACCGTACTACCTATCCTCATTATTATTGATACTCAGAGTATTTGAGCAAGTTACCTTTTGCACGGATTGATCATCACGGTCTCATTTCTTCAACTAGCTGTCTGTTGCTCGTGAAGAGCTGGCCGTGCGCGGGGTTTCCGAGGTGGGCCAAAAGTGCAGGCTGCTCCTGTGGGTATCTGTAACGGATCAGGCCTGCCGACCTAAAGCCATTTGGTTCCCCCTGAGGTGCAGGCCCTGCCTGTCGGACCTAGTCTCACCGCCCTGCCCGCAGGCTGGGTCTGTTTGTGTGTGACGTAATGCAGCAGATTTTCACAGTTTATCCGTGGGCCCAGGACTGTGGTGTTCCCCGGCCGGCCAGAGGCTGTGGGCGATGGACTTCCGGAATTACAACTGTCTCGTCATAAGTATGTTGTACAGTGTGGCATTTTATAGACATTTTATTTGTTATAGTTCATTTTGGCACTTAAAAGTACTGTATATGTTGGAAAGCGTGGAAAATAAGAAGAAAAAGATTATGCCAGTTGCTGGCGGTTTGTGCTTGTAATTTCTCGAAAGAAAAATCCCTGAATACCTGTAAAATAATAGATATAGCACAGTGGGTAATAACCGACAATAACGAACATTGTAGAACCGATATTTCATTGGGGGTCCCCTGCAGTGTTGCTTTACACAATTCTTTCCCACCTTATACACTTCTTTCAAGAGGCCAGCTTTTTCCTGAGGTTATTTCTGAAATCAGTGAAGGTATTTTAAATCTGTCTTGCAACTCCAAGGAAATATGCATTTTTATCACAATATGTGTTTTGTTTTATTGAAGTAAAATAATATCAGTGGTCTGAATGAAACACACATACCATTTGGCTTGGTTTCTCCATCTAAAAACGGTTCATTACAAAAGAGTTTGATGTTAGTACTTAAGATTTTTGCTCACATCAGGAAACCCCATCTGATTGCTAGCTTTTTAAAATATTTCCTCATTTGCACTATTGTACCATAGCTGCAAAGACAGATTGTCAACTTATGTCTTAACTTACCTTTGAGATCTCAAAATTTGTCATGGGAAAGTGCTAAAACTTGTCCGGAAATCAGGGAAATATCTTGGAAATTTGTGGCAACCCTGATTATTGTCTGTTAGTATTTGGGGGCTGATGTATTGCACTTTTAGTTACAGTTATGGAGAATGTTCTAGAAGTGTTGAAATGTAGAAGCTTTTTTCTTTCTTTCTTTTTTTCTATTGTGGTATTTTCTGAGAAATTGTTCATCTTCCTAAACACAAAGAGGCACAGGTAAACCTACATTTATACTGCATCTAGTTGATACAGGGTCTGTGTTAAACAAGAAACTATAATCAAGTGGGGAAGTTGGTTTATTTGAAAAACTATATGGTGTGTCCTCAGATGGAAAACCAGTCGTAAGCAAAGAAGGGAAAGCTGAAAGGTGGAGGAGTATGTATAAGGTCTCTACAAGAGAGGTGAACTTGAAGGCAATATTACAGAAATAGAAAATGACGTAGATCAGATGAGATGGGAGATACTACACTATGAGAAGAATTCGACAGAGCACTGAAAGACCTAATTCGAAACAAGGTCCTGGGAGTAGATGAGATCCAACTACTGGTAGCCTTGGGGGAGCCACACCTGACAAAACTCTATCCGGAGTGCAAGATGTATGCAACAGGCGAAATAACCTCAGACTCCAATTAGAATGTAATAATTGCAGTTCCAAAGAATGTAGCTACTGACAGGAGCGAAAATTATCAAAATATCATTTAATAAGTAATAGTTGTAAAATACTAACAGGAATTATTTGCAGTAGAATGGGGAAACTGGTAGAAGCCAACGTCGGGGAGGATCAGTTTGGATTTCGGAGAAATGTAGGCACACACGAGGCCTATAACTTATCTTAGAAGATAGGTTAAGGAAAGTCAGACATACATTTATAGCATTTGTAGACTTAGACAGTGTTGACTGGAATACTCCCTTTGAAATTCTGAAGGTAGTGGTGATAAAATACAGGGAGCAAAGGGCTATTTACAACTTGTACAGAAAACCAGAGAGCAATTATAAAAGTCTAGGGGCATCAAAGGGAAGGAGTAGTTGGGAAGGGAGTGAGACAATGTTGTAGCCTACCCTTGATGTTATTTAGTCCGTACATTGAACAAGCAGTAAAGAAAACCATAGAAAAATTGGGAGTAGGAATTAAAGTCCAAGGAGAAGAAGTAAAGACCTTGAACTTTGTCAATGAGATTGCAATTATGTCAGAAACAGGAAAGTACTTGGAAGTGGAGTTTAACGAAATGAGTGGAATATACAATGAACAGCAACAAAAGCAAAACAAGGATAGTGGAATATGATCAAATTAAATCAGGCAATTGTGAGGAAATTAAATGTAGTCAAATTAAATCAGGTGATGGTGAGAAAATTAGATTAGGAAGCAGGACACTGAAAGTAGTAGATAAGTTTTGCTATTTGGGCAGAAAAATGACTGAAGACTGTCATAGTAGAGGGGATATAAAATGTTGGCTGGCAATGGCAAGAAAAGCTTTTCTGAAGAAGATTATGAATAGGAAAGTTGCTACTCACCACATAGTGGAGATGCTGAGTCACAAATAGGCACAAAAAAAAAGACTGTCACAAGTAAATAAAGCATATCTAGTATATGGTGAGTAGCAACTTTGCTTTTAATAATATTGTTACATTCCATCCTGGATTTTCCATTGTTGCATTTTCTGAAAAAGAGAAATTTGTTAACATCGAATACAGATTTAAGTGTTAGGAAATCTTTTCTGAAAATATTTGTCTCAAGTGTAGCCATGTAGGGCAGTGAAAAATGAACTGTAAACAGTTTAGACAAGAATAGAAGCTTTTGAAATGTGGTGCTACACATGAATGCTTAAGATTAGATGTGTAAATGATGTAACTAATGAGGAGGTACTGGACAGAGTTGGGGAGAAAAGAAGTTTGTGGCACAACTTGACTGAAAGGCACAATTTGACTGAAAGAAGGGATCAGTTGAGGGGACTCATTCTGAGACATCAAGGGATCACTAAAGTGTGGTGGGTAAAAATCATAGAGGGAGACCAAGAGAGGAATACAGTAAGCAGGTTCAGAAAGATGTAGGCTGCAGTAGTTAGTATGAGATGAAGAGGCTTGCACAGGATAAAGTAGCATGGAGATGTCCATCAGACCAGTGTCGAGATTGATGACCCCGACAGCAACGTGTTGCTTCTGTAAAATTAAATTTGCCCAAAAATTTATGTATTCTTCTCCCAGAGAGGAAGCTAAAAGTATTGTTTATAGTCAAGTTTTATGTTACAGTGCATTGAGCGTGTAAAATATGTTGCTTTATAATTGGTAGACAGTACTTGTACATTTCAAAATTTGTTTAATAGAGGACTTGCATAAATAAATAACTGTGCAGTGGTGAGTAATCATCTGGCTTGTTATGAGAATGATAAGCCTTGCCTTAGATATGCCAGTGCCTTTATCAGAGCAACTAAAATATTCAGTCCTGTAAGTTCAGGTTTTTTAGTGTTAAATGAGATGGAAGAAACCTATGCAATATAAGAAGAATATTTCAACAATTAAATGCCGCCAATCAGACTACTGGGTGTCGTACTTGTCATCGACACCTACATCAACATCTACACTCTGCATACCATTGTGAGGTGCATGACAGAGGGCATGTCCCATTGTATCAGTTATTAGGGTTTCTTCCTGTTCCATTCACATAAGTAGCATGGGAAGAATGGCTGTTTGAATGCCTCTGTGCATGCAGTAATTATTCTAATCTTATCCTCACAATCCCTGTGTGAGCAATACATAGCGGGTTGTAGTATATCCCTAGAGTTATCATTGAAAGCTGGTTCTTGAAGCATTCTTAATAGATTTTCTTGGGATAGTTGATGTATATCCTCAAGAGTCTGCCATTTCAGTTCCTTGTGTATCTCTGTGACACACTCCCGTGGATTAAACAAATCTGTGACCATTTGTGCTGCCCTTCTCTGTACACATTCATTATCCCTCGTTAGTCCTTCCTGGTACGGAGCCCACACACTTGATCAATATTCTAGAACCAGTTGCACGAGTGATTTGCGAGCAATCTCCTTTGTAGACTGATTAACTTCCCCAGGATCCTGCCATCTGCTTTAGCCGTGACTGAACCTTTGTGATCAATCCATTTCATATCCGTACAAAGTGTTGCACCCAGGTATTTGTATGAGCTGGCTGATTCCCAACAGTAACTCACTGATGTTATAGGATTCTACATTTTTTTCATTTTGTGAAGTGCAGAATTTTACACTTCTGAACCTTTAAAGCAAGTTTCCAATCTTTGCACCTCTTTGCAATCTCGTCAAGATCTCACTGAATATTTATGCAGCTTCTTTCAGACAGTACTCCAACATAGGTAACTGCAGCATCTGCAAAAAGTCTGATGTTACTATTAATATTGCCTACTCACCAAGTGCCAGCAGGGGAACACACACACAAAAGGATTTGACTTTTGCGAGCTTTCAGAGCCAGTGGCATTACATTGTATTATCAATAATTGATTATTTCCATTGTTATATTAATATTGTCTAAAAGGCCATTAATGTACAACACATATAGCAAGGGTCCCTACAAACTTCCCTGGGGCATACCCGAAGTTACTTTACATCTGACGATGACTCTCCATCCGAGATCATATGCTATGTTCTCCCTACCAAAAAGTCCTCAATCCAGTCTCGAGTTTCACTTTATACACCATATGATCATACTTTTGACAATAACAACAGTCATTCTAATCCACTGTACCCATTGAACACTGTGTATGAGAATTTGTAACTTCATATCTAAATGCCCTTATAATATTGTGTAATGTTGATTTTTTTTTTTTTTTTAAGAAAGGGAAAAAAAAGAACAACAAAACCGTTTGTAAGATGGCTGTACGAATAAAACCAATTTAAAGAAAAAAAAGGAGGAAATAAAGAAAAGAGGACAGGTAATTGAGTGACCTTTTTTTCCGCTTTCAGATACCTGGCCAATGAGATGAAGTTGTACCACTTCCATCAGTCCAGACATTTGTCAAAGAAGTGCAGTTTGTAAGTATTCTGAAACATTGACTGTCGAGTATGCACTGCAGTAATGTGAATATTGACTGAATTCTGTCATGTTGAGAACTTGGATGACACAGTCTGTGTTTCGTGAGGGGGAAAAAGCTTTCATTAGCTAAGATCACATAAGTTAGTCTGTATTGTTGACAATCGGTTTCAACAGTTGGAGCTGTTGTTTTCTGGTCTTAAGAAATTTCTGTGATGAAACATGTGCCATTGTGAATTTGTAGTTTATGGATAAAAGCCAGCACATTATACGTAGGTTTTTCAAAAACAAAACCATTTACGGTTAAAAAAGCAGCTTGTGCACACGAGCATGTTCACATACATAGCACTCGCAGAAGCTTGTTAAGTCTTAAAATGTACAATATACATTAAACTGTAGTTGCACCGTATACTTCGGCTGAGGTGTGGATCCACAATGTGTGGAACATTTCTGCAAACATAAACAGATGTGCATTTTGCTGTATATCATGTGCTTCAAGAATTAACAAGCCTCTGCGAGCACTACGTATGCAAACGTGCTCGTGTGCACGAGGTACTTTTTAACTGTAAATGGTTTTATTTTTGACAAAATTATGTATAATGGCCTGCATTTTAAGCAGTGCAATGACAGTGTGGCATAAGGTACAAGCTCACAGTGGAACATGTTTCATAACAAACATTTTTTGAAGACCAGAGGATGACAGTTAGAACTGTCAAAACCAGTTGTCCACAATAAAGACTAATTTATGCAATATTGGGTATTGAAAGTTTTGCTCAAGGAATAAATATTACTTCTGTTCCTTATAGCTATCGCAGAGAAGCTGTATGGATGCAGTTTCATATCATATCTGCTACAGTGAAAGACTGAAGTTGAAACAAGGCTGCTGGATAGACACAGGGTGTATATACCCCAGGCTAACTGGGAAATCTGGGGAGAACACAGGAATCTTTAAGATTTCTGATAATTTTTCATTGTTTTAGTTTCCAGTTAAATTTTTGCAATTTTGACGAGTAAGAACTGATATTCGTAACAAAAATTTTACTTTGGCCCACTACAGCAGGATAATATTGCAGAAAGAAAACATAAATGAGAGAATAACACCAAAATAAAATTTTAGTTGCAAAGAAAGTGCACCATTTACTACAAAACAAAGTGCACACACAAGTGTCTGCCAACAGCAAAATGTGTTGAAGGCTTTAGGATGAAGACTGTGTTATATATTGTAACAACAAACTGCTTTCAATGAGTATGATGTCACAACAGTTTACTTTTATAACAGGTCATGGGAAAATATTGAGGATGGTGATTTGAGAAGCGTTATTTACGAAGTAAATTTCCTATTATGCAAGATGACTGACGTCACATGTGAGAATCTGTGATTAATTTCTTAAATCACAGAGCGTTTGACTGTCACTCAAAACTTAACACTTTGAGGGACAGCCGTGTAGAAAAATTTTGAATCTAGAAGACCAGCCATTTATGCCATTATTTAAATATTTCCAGCACATTAGACAGTGGTTAGCACACTGGTCTCCCATTCGGCAGGAAGACAGTTCAGGCCTGCGTATGGCCATTCTGATTTAGGTTTTCCATAAAAAAACTCTCCGAACAGGCCTCAGAACGCTCAACGGTACTGAACGGCCGCCGTGCCATCCTCAGCCCACAGGTGTTACTGGATGCGGATATGGAGGGGCACGTGGTCAGCACACCGCTCTCCCAGCCGTATATCAGTTTACGAGATGGAAGCCACTACTTCTCAATCAAGTAGCTCCTCAGTTTGCCTCACAAGGGCTGAGTGCACCTCGCTTGCCCACAGGGCTCGGCAGACCAGATGGTCACCCATCCGAGTACTAGCCAAGCCCGAAAGTGCTTAACTTCGGTGACCTGACGGGAACCGGTGTTAACGACTGCAGCAAGGCCATTGGCTAGGTTTCCCATGGTTTCCCTAAATCGCTTCAGGCAGATGCTGGGATGGTTCCTTATAAAAGGGCATGGCCGACTTCCCCACCCTTCACCTATCCGATGGGACTGATGATCTCTCTGTTTGGTCCCTTCCCCCTAACCAACCAACCAGCCAACCAACCAACCAATCAGCGTATTTGTGTTTGATATATCTTGAAAGGTAACACACTAAAAAAGGACAAGCTTAGTTTTTCATATCTGTTTTATTTCTGTCATAGATTACAAATTATGCAATAACGGTGGCAAAAAGTAAAATTATCCTTCAAAAGCAGTTCGAGGTGAAATCTTGAGCAATTTTCCATGTAACTGGCTTTTCTATGGAAAAGTTGGAGTGCTTGTCAAAGGATCCATCGTATCCTAAAAAAAAGGCAAAAAGCTTTCGATGACTGGTATATTGTAGGTGATAGCTTATCTTTTCATGTAGCTATACTGAATGTATATTAATTTAAACCATTAACTTTTCCTATTTGCATATTCGCTCTACTTAACAGTGATGTTGCTATCGGCCGACTACAACACAAGTCCTGTGCTCTGAATATCTGCTGTCATTGGTTGGGGAGTACTGTAAGTTGGGCTATGATTGGTGGCAATGGCTCATCGCAATCTCGTTTTCGGTGCTTCGAAAGATACCGTGCTTTAATTGGTGGAATTCGTATTTATACTTTTGTAATTTGAAAATATGCGCTGTACATGATGCTGCGCATCAAATATTTTTCCAAAACAAGTTATTTTTTGCTGAAGTACCGGGAAGTTCTACACTTGTATATAATACCTTTACAATTCAAAGGATTTGTCAGTTCGGCAGCGCCAAGGAAAAGTATACTGTCACTTAACACAGGGAAAGTTTATTTTTAACTGGGAAATTTGGGGAAAAATCTCCCCCCCCCCCCTTCCTTGTTAGCGTATATACCCTGAGACAACATTGGCCCAGTATTACTGATATGTTTGAGAGCGCCAACCATTATATAATTATTGCATGTGCTGTGCAAGATATGAGACAAACTATCAGTTTAATAACTCATGAAACTTCCTGGCAGATCAAAACTGTAAGCTGGACAAGGGCTCAAACCAGAGATCTTCGCCATTCTCAGAGCTTTACCTCTGCCAGTATATCTCCTACCTTCCAAACTTCTCATTCAAAACCTGTGGGACTAACACTTCTGGAAGAAAGGGTGTTGCAGAGACATTGTTTAGCCTGTGGCTCAGGAAGTTTCCTAATGGCATACACTCCGCTACAGAGTGAAAATTTGTTCTGGTTAATAATTCATGATATTGTCACAAATAATTTACAGAAGAATGGAAAAATTGGTAGAAACCGATCCCAGGGAAGGTAAGTGCAGGTTGTGGAGAAATGTAGCGGTATGTGAGGAAAAAATGACCCTGTGATTTATATTTGAAGATTGGTTAAAGAAAGGGAAACCTGGATTTATAGCATTTGCAGATTCGGAGAATGCTTTTGACAATGTTGACTGGAATATACTCTTAGAAATTCTGTAGATAACAGGGATAAATTATAGTGACCAAACAGGTAACTGCAACTATTACAGAAATCAGATGGCAGTCACAAAGAGTTGAACGACGTGAGAGGGAGATAGTGGTTGGTAATGGAGTGAGGCAGGGTTGTAGCCTATCCTCGATGTGTTTCAATATGTACGTAGAGCATGCAGTAAAGGTAACCAAGGAGGAATTCTTAAATGAAATGGAAGAAGAGATAAAAACTGAGGTTTGAAGAAGACACTGTAATTTCTTCAGAGTCGACAAATTAGTTGGAAGAGCAGTGTGGCGTGGGATGTGTAATGTCTTCAACAGAGGCTGTAAGATGAACACCATCGAAGGTAAAACAAGGTCAGTGGAAGGTAGATGAATAGTGATGTTGAGGGAGTTAGATTAGGAAATGAAATGTGTTTTTCTATCTGGGCAACAAAAAGCTGATGATGGTCAGTGAAGGAGAATATAAAATGCAGACAGTTAGTTGCAAGAAAAGTGTTTTGAGAAAAGAGAAATTTGTTAACATCAAACTAAAAGTATAAGTGTTTGGAAGTCTTTTCTGAGGGTATTTGTCTGGTGTGTAGACCGGTACTGAAATAAAACATGGTTGATAAACAATTCAGACAAGAAGAGAATAGAAACGTTTGAAATGTGGTGCTCTGGAATGATGCTGTAGATCAGGTGGGTAGATAGAATAACTAATCAGATTCGCCAAAAAAGAGTTTTGTGGCTCAGTTTCACTAAGAGAAGGGTATGGTTAATAATACTCATACTGAGCAATCACCAGTTTGGTAACGGGAAAGTAACTGGGGGAGGGGGGGGGAGGGTGGTTAATAATTGGAGATAATGACCAAGGTTTGGCTACTGCTAGCAGGTTGTAATGGATGTAGGTTGCAGTATCGTGTATAAATGAAGAGGCTTGCTCAGCATGGACTAGCATGGAGATTTGCATCAAACCAACCTTTGGACTGAAGGCTACATCATCAACAACAACACACTTAATATTGAGGAAATTTAGAAACCACACATTATAATAACAGCAGAGTCTTCTTTTTATTTTTGTTTCACCCGACTTTGCGATATGTTAAATTAATCACTTTTTAATGTTTTGTGCCTTTCTGTTAGCAGCTCAGTATTGTTTCATTCTTTTGACCTTGCTTTCCGATCTTCATCAGAGATGTGGATTTTCTTTTGGATTTGATTTTGGAACCCCCCCCCCCCCCCCCGCACCCTCTCCTTCCCTCCCTCCCTCCCTCCCTCCCTTTGTGTTCTTTTCCTCCTCTCTCTTTATCTCCGTTTTATTTTTGAACATAGCTCTTGTGATTTTGAGTTATCTGAAGTCCTTTTCCATTTCAGTAATCCATTTTTTTCCTGCAGAAGTAGTCATAATTTATTCAGTTGATCTATTTTGGTTCAGAATGAAGATGAATCCATAAAAATGAATTCTTTTTGTCCTAATTGTGTCTGAGAGTTTTTTGGTAGTTTGGTAAAGGGTTTCATTTTTGGTGCGGATTAATTGTTGTGAAATCTGGGGTCAAGAAATGTTTCTAATATCTTTGTTTCTTCTATCTCCAGTCTTTCAACTAGGCCATGGTTGGTGATAGTGTTTCAGCTGCATACAGGGCTTCTGGTTTGACTACTACACTGTTACAATGCTTATGTTTGTGTGCTGTGAGAGGGACCTTTTGTTGTATGTGTTTTTTGCGAGATAGAAGACCAGATCAACTTTACTTCTAATTTCCATTGCCTTTTTCTCGAGCCCATTCCAGCTGATGGATTCTCCAAGGTATTTGAGTTCTTTGATTATCTCTACTTTTTGTTGTCCCACTTTAAAATGTTGTGGTGGGTTTTTTATGTTTGTTGTTACATTGGTCTTTTTGAGGGTTTTGAGACCTGTTTTTTCTGTTCAAGGGTCTGTTCTTTGGCTATTTACCAGGTCTCAGCTAGTAGGGTTATATCACCTGCAAAGGCTAGATAGTTGGCTTTGATGCCTTTTGTTTTGTGCTCCTAGACAGATTCCACTATCTCTGTGTACCCGTCTGTCCAACAAGTTTTTCTTGGGAGCACTTAACTAGCAGTGGGGGATTCCATCTCCTTAGCTTACACGTTTTTATTTCAAAAGGGTTAGTGTTCTCCCATGAATTTGGCTTTGGAATATGTGGTGATAAGGGTCTCTGTGATTGGATTTATAGTTATCTAGGGCTAATTCTTTTAGTATATATAAGGGATTCCTGGTGTATTGAGTTGCATGATTTTAAAAACTCAATGACAGTCATAACATATCATTTTGCTCTTCATTTTTGGTATGTCATGAAGTTTTTGAGGTTTAGGGTTTGTTTTGGGCAGGCTCTTCCTTTCCTGAAGCCAATTTCATATACACTCCTGGAAATGGAAAAAAGAACACATTGACACCGATGTGTCAGACCCACCATACTTGCTCCGGACACTGCGAGAGGGCTGTACAAGCAATGATCACACGCACGGCACAGCGGACACACCTGGAACCGCGGTGTTGGCCGTCGAATGGCGCTAGCTGCGCAGCATTTGTGCACCGCCGCCGTCAGTGTCAGCCAGTTTGCCGTGGCATACGGAGCTCCATCGCAGTCTTTAACACTGGTAGCATGCCGCGACAGCGTGGACGTGAACCGTATGTGCAGTTGACGGACTTTGAGCGAGGCCGTATAGTGGGCATGCGGGAGGCCGGGTGGACGTACCGCCGAATTGCTCAACACGTGGGGCGTGAGGTCTCCACAGTACATCAATGTTGTCGCCAGTGGTCGGCGGAAGGTGCACGTGCCCGTCGACCTGGGACCGGACTGCAGCGACGCACGGATGCATGCTAAGACCGTAGGATCCTACACAGTGCCGTAGGGGACCGCACCGCCACTTCCCAGCAAATTAGGGACACTGTTGCTCCTGGGGAATCGGCGAGGACCATTCGCAACCGTCTCCATGAAGCTGGGCTACGGTCCCGCACACCGTTAGGCCGTCTTCCGCTCACGCCCCAACATCGTGCAGCCCGCCTCCAGTGGTGTCGCGACAGGCGTGAATGGAGGGACGAATGGAGACGTGTCATCTTCAGCGATGAGAGTCGCTTCTGCCTTGGTGCCAATGATGGTCGTATGTGTGTTTGGCGCCGTGCAGGTGAGCGCCACAATCAGGACTGCATACGACCGAGGCACACAGGGCATCATGGTATGGGGAGCGATCTCCTACACTGGCCGTACACCACTGGTGATCGTCGAGGGGACACTGAATAGTGCACGGTACATCCAAACCGTCATCGAACCCATCGTTCTACCATTCCTAGACCGGCAAGGGAACTTGCTGTTCCAACAGGACAATGCACGTCCGCATGTATCCCGTGCCACCCAACGTGCTCTAGAAGGTGTAAGTCAACTACCCTGGCCAGCAAGATCTCCGGATCTGTCCCCCATTGAGCATGTTTGGGACTGGATGAAGCGTCGTCTCACGCGGTCTGCACGTCCAGCACGAACGCTGGTCCAACTGAGGCGCCAGGTGGAAATGGCATGGCAAGCTGTTCCACAGGACTACATCCAGCATCTCTACGATAGTCTCCATGGGAGAATAGCAGCCTGCATTGCTGCGAAAGGTGGATATACACTGTACTAGTGCCGACATTGTGCATGCTCTGTTGCCTGTGTCTATGTGCCTGTGCTTCTGTCAGTGTGATCATGTGATGTATCTGACCCCAGGAATGTGTCAATAAAGTTTCCCCTTCCTGGGACAATGAATTCACGGTGTTCTTATTTCAATTTCCAGGAGTGTACTTCAAGTTAATTGTCTGACTGGGATTTTGCTCTGTTTAGTAAGACTGTGGAGAGTATCTTGTATGTTATGTCTAGGGGGAGATTCCTCCATAGTTGTGATCTGCTTGGGACACTTTCTTATGGAGTGGGTGGACGAGGGCCGTCTTCCATTCATCAGGGGTTTTTCATGTATTCATATTTCTTCAAAAAAGTTGTGGTGAGCGTCTGTGACATTTTTTCCTCAAAGTTCAGCTTGATTTGGTCTCTCTGAGACCTTGTGGTTTTTGAGATTTGAAATGACTGTAATTCCTCAGTGATGGACGGTTCAGAGTTAGGGCTGGTTGTCGAGCTCTTCAAGACCACTTTTCTGTGTTCTTCGTAGTTGAGATGGTTTTGGAAATATTGGAAATTGTTTGCACATATTTCCATTTCTGTCTTCAGTTTCCAAGTTCAGTGGGCTGTATTTGATTATTTTTCGTTTAAAATTTGTATAAAAGTTCCTTGTGTTGTTTTTTTATGAAGATCATTGACTAATTTGTTTTCCACTTGCAGATAAATGACCAAGTGGATGAAGCAGCCACACTCTCACTGGTCCAGATATTCCTCAAAGAAGAGGAAGGTGTAAGTATTCATGAAATACTGACTGTCAGTTACACACTGAAGTAATGAGATAACTGTTAATTGTATTTCATTTACCAGTAGTAGAAAACGCATATACATAAAATTTCTTATATACTATAGTTGAAAGTCAAACTGGAGAATACACATTATAATAAGCCACAATTGTACTGTGTATACACACACAGATTAGGTAGATATTTCTAAGGGACTCTTTGCAAATGATACAGTTGTGTACAGTGATTTCACATAACTAGAAACTTATTGTTAAATGCTGGAGGACTTAATGATGTGCATGTGGTTCAGGGACAGACAAGTCAAGTACTGTAGATGTGTAAACAGATGAAAAGACTGTCGTTGCTCAGTTACTGGAAAAGGACACAACCAGCAATAGCTGCAGTTTCAGGAGAAATCAGATGGCAGAAAATTCGTGCTGGACTGGGACTCAAACCCGGATCTCTGGGACTCAAACCCGGATCTCCCGGTTTATGTGATAGGTCGCCATAACCACTTTGGCTATCCGTACAGGAGTCATGACAAGAAACACTTCCATATGTCGTCATCTGTGCGTCACAACGTGCACTCTTGCACTTAATTTATAGGGATTGGAAAAATTTACGTTTCTGCTTCAGAATGCAAAATTACGTATTAGATGCTATTTTGTAGTAAATTGTATCCAGATGAAGTATTTTATCAGAGATAATTTGAAATAGCTTGATTCCTGCATAAAAATATTGAAAATGTAACCAGTTTTTGGTCAATGGTATTGTGCATGTTCTGGCGAAGGCCAATTTGTAAAGGTAATGTGTATAAGAACCTTTCTGCAAAATAAAAGTGTACAAATGCAACGACATATCAGTGCGCTAAATGATCTGATGCCAGGCCAGTTGTGGGCAGTTGAATGGTCTATTTAAGATACGTGCTGTGTAATACAATGTAGTACTCAGCTGTGGGACCAAGTATTTTATAACAAAGGAATGTGTACTTTTGTTTGTTAAAAAAGCTCAAAATATGGTTTAATGTGGTCATTTCTAAAGTGGCAAATTAGGAGGAGTATGTTTTGAGCAGTGGTTGTATCGAATACTGCTAGATATCAGGCCTGCACTGAGTTGTTAACAATAGTCCGCTAACATCAGCGAGCAGTTGAGCTGTAGCTTTCCCCCAAATATTTTGTGTCATGTGTTGCTTATTGTTTTCTGATTTTGAAATAAGTGAAGCTACTAATCCTGATCTGTTATGGATTTCGATTACGAACCTTACAACGTTAGAAGAGATGGGTGATCCCTTTGACAATACTGTTGGCTGTTACCATGTGAAAGGGAGGCGGGGTTTGTTTCTGCGCACCACTCTTCTTCCCTCTGGCAGTCAGAATTCTAGTTTGTTTATGCTTGTGGTCATCCGTCACCATAGCCTGTAGTGTCTGCACTATGTGCTATAGCAAGACAAGATATGTAACATTTTTCGACTGTGCCAAAATTCTTTTCCTAATGTTAACATAGCATTATGATATGTTCAGTTCTGCTTCTATGCTAACTGCCTTGTCGGTTCTGTCTGTAGCATTGTAAAGCATGGGTCGCACACGTACGAATGCCCACAAAAGATAGAAATTAATAGTTTGTAGATTTTGTTATCATCGAATTGTGCAGAAACGAGAGATAATGTCCAGAAACACCTTAAATTAGAGACACATTCAGCTCACTGTCAGGAAAAAGCTGTGGCTTTTCAACAGAACAATCATTTTTAAATTCTTAAATATAGCCAAATGAAGAAAACATAGGCTAGTTTGGAAGAAAAAGGTTTTGGAAGTTTTTGCAAAATCAAACATTACTGTCACAAAGTTCCCAATCAGCACCTTTCTGTAGCAGTCAGTTTCAAAGAAATAAGGCTTTGTTTATTTTCACTCACGTGACAACCTTTGAGGTAGGTGCATCTAATCATTAAAAGAAATATGAATCTCAACAAAAATATATGCGAATTTTGCCAAAAAAGAAAGAGATAGAGATAGAGAGAGAGAGAGAGAGAGAGAGAGAGAGAGAGAGAGAGAGAGAGAAATTCCAGTACGTGGGGTACATATAGAAGTTTGGGCCTGGCCAAGAGTTGTGCACAGATAGCCAAAACAGTTAAGGTGACCGCTTGTGTAAAGCAGGAAACCTAGGTTCGAGTTCCAGTATGGCACAAATTTTAGTTGTTTTCATTCCATTATACAGCTGACGGTTGTCCGTATTTGCAACTGCAAATATGTTTTGTGTATTCCATGTGGGCTGTGGTCAGCACAGTGCTTGTTCTTTTGGGCATGCATGTATGTCCAAAGGAACATTGCATCATACTTTTAACAACACGGGCCCTGCAATATCATAAAATGTCTGTGTTTATACAGTGTCTGCATCGTCACAATATAATGCTCTTCAGACACGCATGCCTAAAAGCTGTGGATTAACATTATGAAATAAATCTACTTATTTCATATCTGCATCGATGTCAGCATTTTGTTACACACGAAAGTTTGTGCCGGACCGAGACTCGAACTCAAATTTTCCACTCGTTACGAGCGTTCACCTTAACTGCTTCGGCGATCTGAATGTTCCCCCGGGACTGATCCAGACTTCTATATATCGTGTAGTCACATCCCGTATGCCCACACAATTTGTGATTCTCGTGCAGGGAGAGAAGAGTGTTATATTGTCATTTTAGCCTCTCGTTGGTGCATATTTGTAATACGCGAACTTTTTGACAACATTATACTATTGTATATAAATTAGTTGTCAGTTGACAGCTCCCACCAGCAATACACGAATGGGACTTGGGCTGGTTTTGCAGGCTCCAACCCTGTTGGCAGTTCCACTGTGCAAATCATTGTTCTTGCTGGTACTCAAGTAGCAAATGTATTTTAATGCGAAAATGTTGTCTAAATGGAGAAAAAATGTAACCCTGGCCCTAATGACAATTAACAGCACTACGGAGGTCTAGATCGTAGTCAACTTAGAGAATTTTTATGTACTTTTTGTAGGAAGTACAGACATCAAACTTAATACTTGTTACGAGCTAAATGTTGAGAAAATTTCAAAACGATGTCATCCTCGAGCATTATGCACGAGTCTCCATAGACCGTATGCTGAAGCTGTGGCGCGATCCCAACCGAGGGATGTTTGGTGAAGACTAGGGACCGTATTATACGCATTTGCATGCTGCATATCCATTTGCATATTTCGCTCCTTTTCACCAGTTATTGCATATTTTAATAAAAACTGGTGACGATACATATTTCACTCTGTTTACAATATTTTAAAAATTGAGACGTGTAGTCTCTAGCTCTATCTAGTTTTTACGTCTCACACATTCACCGCACCTAAAACTGCGTGTAATAGCTAACCGAAAGCCCACTGCATGGCGAAATCATTACAGAATAGGAACAGGAAGAGGCGTACAGAGTCTGTGCTCCTGCGCCTCTGCCCCCCCGGTTAATCCCCCCCACTGTCCCGCCGTATGCGTTCGCAACAAATAAATTAAATTACGCGAGCTTTTAGTCGCACATCCGTTGTTTCAGTTTAGCTTTCTGCTTACTTGTACACAGTTGAACGTGTTAATGATGTGCAGTGTATAACGTGTCGTGTGCCGTACCACCCGAAAAAAGAATGGTCGTTTCGTGGATAGCTGACCGTCCCGGAACATTTACATATGACGGAATTATTTTATGTTTTCAAGTCTGTGAAAAAAAAATGTTTTGTGCAAAAAAAAAAAAAAAAAAAAAAGTTTCAAGTAGATCAGCATGCCGAGACAAATCTTCCTATCACAGGAATGCAGAAGAAAAGGTGATGACAAAAATTTCTGATAACAGCAAGTTGGAGTAGCAGGGACTTGTCCAGAGGTAACCAAAAAAGTCTGTTTAACATGGATCTGTGTAGAGCATTCATTGCAAGCAATATTCCTCCTCACAAACTTATAAACTCTATCCTCTAAGGCTTCCTGCAGAAATATTGCTTAAATCAAAATATACCAGATGAATCGACATTGTGTAAAAATTACATACCGACAATGAGTGTAAATGTTCTAGAAGAAATACCCAATGAACTCGAGGGCAACATGATCTGGATTTCAGTTGATGAAACTGTAGACAGTTGTGACCTGTACTTTGCAAATTTAATTGTTGGTGTTTTAAAAGAAGAGCCTTCTTCTTCCTATTTAGTGTTATGCAAAGAACTTGAAAAAGTAAATCATTCTACGATCACTAGATTTGTGATTGAGGGTATTAGAAAAATATATCCAGAATCTTCTGCATATGCAAGTGTGTTTGTGTTTATTTGAGATGCTGCTCCCTATATGATCAAAGCAGGAAAAGCCCTCAGAGTATTTTATCGTAATTTGATTCGTGTGATGTGCTTTGTTCACTGAGCACATCGCCTTGCTGAATGTAAGTAAACTGATTTCACCCACAGAGAAAGTGTTTCTAAAGGCTCCTGCTCGCATCAAGACCTACAAAGAAAAACTACCAAATGTGCAATGATTATAAAGAGTCCGCCTCGATTGCAAATAGAAACCGGATGTTCGCCTAGGTTTCGGTGCAGATAACCACGCCTTCTTCGGAACAGACTAAAACTACAAACTGCGTAAATAGGCATCGCCCAGCATTAATACAGTTTGTAGTTTTAGTGTGTTCCGAAGAAGGCACGGTGATCCGCGCCGAAACCTAGGTCAACATCTGGTTTCTATTTGCAATTGAGGCGGATTCTTAATAATCATTGAATTATTCCAGTCGTAACTCATTGGGGTACGTAGGTTGAAGCTGTGTCATTTTACAATGAAAATTTCAAGGCCATTAGACGGGTAGTAAATGACTTTAATAGTGCAGAGGCTTTGGCAGTTTGCCAATCCAAGGAAGCTTTCAATGATTCCGGTATTAAAAACGACATTGCTGTGATTAGCACTACTTTTCCCATATGCCTGCAAGTATTAAAAAGCTTGAAACTCAAGGTTTGGCATTGAATGAATCTATTCAGTTAATGATTGAAATTATTCTAGTGAACTGCTCATTTTCGGAGGTATTCCCGAGAAAACTTATAGAAAAGTTTGAAAATATTTTATACAATAACCCAGGCTTTGAACCCTTGTACCATATTGATAGTTTTATTAATGGGATGGGTGAACTTTTACCAGAAACGGTAAGTGCCAACATAGCACCCAAATTCAAATACTGCCCAGTCACCTCAGTAGATGTAGAACGGTCCTTTTCTACTTATAAAAATGTTTTGAGTGATCGAAGACACAATCTTACCACCAAACTTTTGGAACAGTACTTGTTTGTATGTATTTACAATAGTAGAAAAATGTAAAATAAATTGTAAATGATGCTTTGGTCCAATAGTATTAATTAAAAGTTAATGATGTTAAAAATGTCATGATTGTGTGTTGTTTTTTAAATAAAATATTATTAGGTTTTTGAATGTGACCCCCCTGCGTGCAGTATATCTCGAAGTTGGTCCTGTACGTATCGATTGTTTTGTCGTGACTCAACTCACATCGCGTCTGTTTGTTACCGACAACAATAGTGAAGAAGGAACAACTCTTGAAATACAGTATGAGTCCCCATTTTGCAAATTTTTAGAAAATAATCCCAGAAAGCTTCCCCCCCCCTTCCTAACCTCTACCAAAAATTATTCAGAAAGTGATATCAACATTCTAAATGTACCGATCTTTGGCATGGCTGGCACTCTTCCTCGTAATTGATATGCACAGGTTCGACTTTGAGATGTGATGCACGCAGTAACTCCTATGTTTTTTTATTATTTGGTCTTGCAGATTTCTGCACTTTCTGTGCATTTTTAAGCATTTTTCATGCATATTTTAAGATTTTTATGATGCATATAATCCAGTGATGACACCCTCAAGAATAGCATTTTAGAGCAGTTTTGAAAAAATTGGAAGCTTTCATCAACCTGAAGGTGGTTTTGAGCAGCACAGTGCTCTACTAGGGACAGTCCTACTCAAGGCCATACACCATTTCCCTCCTCTGACCTTTGAACTCATTCATCTACAGTTTGTCAACTCCAAACTGTGGTGGAACTTGCCGTTTTTCACAATAACAGATCCATCAGGAGGTTAAGGAAGTGATTAACGACAAATAAAAACGTGTAGCTACCTCAGCTCTTACACCACTCTTCACCTGTTTGTCAGCGATGTCGCGAATGACCGACGGTGGAAAGATGGTGTGCTCCAGCAGTCAGTACCTCGCTACCTGCCATGGCGCGAGCATCAGTGTGTGTGCAGATAATGGATGTGTGTTACTTAAAGTAGCAAGCGGGATTATGATATTACGTGTGTTATCAGTTGCTTGTCTAATTACTGTGCTGACTAATAAAACATTATTATCTCAAAGTGTAGTGTTTGATTAGCTGCAAAGGTGTTACTCATACTGGCACGCTGCCAGCTTCATACTGTATTTACTTGAGTGTAAGACGCCCCTGAATATAAAATGGCCCAATTTTTAAAAAATTTTTATTTGTTCATTTTTTTAATGAGAGGCTCCTTGAGAGAAATTTATTTTTAACAGATTCTGATTAACTAGAATTACAAACTGTTTTATACACATAAAGTATCTGCCAAAAAGGTAACCTTATAACTATTCTAAGCTTTTGCCATTTATTGATTGTCTAAATTTTGATAACACTTGGAGAAATAAAATAAACAACAAGAAATTGTTCACATGAATTTTTGGACTGTTTTCTTTTCTGCCTTTTATGCTTACAATCCCTGTAGTGTGTGCTACCACTGTCTTGGGTCATCACCATCATCAACCTAATGGCACAGCCGTGAAATTTATACCTTCATTGTCACAAACATATGGCTGTTTCTTCAGAATATGTGGCTATTTCTGGGGTGGTTGTTATGTTGGAATTTGAGAACACAGCTATTTTTTCCTGTATACATACCAGATTTCACCTCTATGCTGAGATGTTATAATCTCACTTCCAAACATGTCACCTCCCCCCACTCTGTGTAGAACCACCTGATATACCCCCTTTCATTCTTGTCATACGTCACGGAGAGTGTTGACAACATTGCAGCAAGAAACACAAAAGTACATCACTTGCCTAGATCTAGGCTTTTGTTGTCTTGTGCAGAAATGAATACTATTGTTGAGTATTTGTCCAATTTTAAAGTCAGTTCAATTCCGACTACAAATGCATTTGGGCAAACTGCAGTTTAAACACAGTAGATGTTCATACACTGAAGTGCTGAAGAAACTGGTATAAGCATGTTTATTATAACACAGAGATTTGTAAACAGGCAGAATACGGCGCTGCGGTCGGCATTGCCTTTACAAGACAACAAATGTCTGGGGCAGTTCTTAGATCAGTTACATCTGCTACAATGGTAGGTTCCCAAGATTTAAATGAGTTTGAATGTGGTGTTACAGCCAGTGATGGGACACAGCATCCCTGAGCTAGCAATGAAATGCAGATTTTCCTGTAAGACCATTTCATGAGTGTACTGTGTACTGTGACTATCGGGGATCTGGTAAAACAGCAAATCTCAGACATCACAATGGCTGGAAAACAGTCCTGCGAGAACGGGAGCGATGACAACTGAAGACAATTGTTCAATGTGACAGAACTGCAACCCTTATGCAAATTGCTGCAGATTTCAATACTGGGTTATCAACAAGTGTCAGTGTGTGAACCATTCAACGAAACATCATCGATACAGGATTTCGGAACCGAAAACCCACTCGTGTACCCTTGATGACAGCATGACACAAAGCTTTAGGCCTTGCCTGGGTCCGGTCAACACCAACACTGGACTTATGATCACTGGAAAAATGTTGCCTGGTCGGACGAGTTTTGTTTCAAATTATATACAGTTATGGAGACAACCTCATGAATCCATGGACCCTGCATGCCAGCAGTTGACTGTTCAAACTGGTGGAGGCTCTTAATGGTGTGGGGCATGTGCAGTTTGAGTAATATGGGACCCCGTCTAGATATGACTCTGACTGGTGACACATACGTAAGCATGCTGTCTGATCACCTGCATCCATTCATGTTCATTGTGCATTCCGATAGACTTGGGCAATTCCAGTAGGACAATATGGGGCAATTACAGCAGGACAATGCGACACCCCACACACCCAGAATTGCTACAGTGTGGCTCCAGGAACACTATTCTGAGTTTAAACACTTTTGCTGGCCATCAAACTCCCGATCATTATTGAACATATCTGGGATGCCTTTCAACGTGCTATTCTCGAGAGTTCCATCTCCTCACACTCTTAGGGATTTGTGGACAGGCCTTCAGGATTTCTGTTGTCAGTTCCCTCCAGCATTACTTCAGGCATTAGTAGAGTCCATGCCACGTCGTGTTGCGGCACTTCTGCGTGCTCGCAGGGGCCCTACGTAATGTTCGGCAGGTGTACCAGTTTCTTTGGCTCTTCAGTGTAGAAAGCAAAAGTACTTGGTATAGATTACCACGCATAACAACATGATGAAATTTGCTGCGGGCTCAGTGCTTCCCTCCGTGCAATCGTCATAGCTCTCAGCCAAGCTGGTGTCACTGTTCTCCTTCCAAGCTTGAGTAACTGTCAAAAACAGACTGCAATATCTGCTAGTATGCAGGTCATATGTAACAACGCCAACTAATATGTAAATAAAAGATTGCATTTAAGATTCCGTTCCACTCTCGAAGTTTTGCTCATCCCACGATCTACTGACGTCTGTCGGTACTATCTCCACAACGGGTCTTGCGACTGTAATTTATTTTTGCTTTGACAATTACAGTCTGTTTAATATGATCTACTTCCTTTGTTAGCCACGTCATTCTATATTAATTTTCCTTCTTGTTTCAACTGAATTTCACCAACGTGGTATACAGCTGAGTAAAATCAGGTAATGTTTTTACATGGTATTGTAATACATGAACAGTGGTCAAATTTCTCATTTGCAATCTACCTAGTAAATCATTACAGTGTCTCATAACCAAATAAAATTTTCATCTGGTTTCTGAATTAACTAATGTTCTTTGAAGGACAAAAATTTCTATATTTGAATGTTACCTTTACTTAAAAAATTGCATTAATGTTTGTGAAGAATATTTATTCGTGTATGAGAATGTTTATTGGAAACCTGTTAAAATACAACAAAAGCTTGTAAGTTGATAGACTTTAATTATATTTCCTCCTGTGTTTCACCAAACTGTCAAATGTCAATCAGTGCAATAGACTGTTGTGGCTAGTTCATTATTTCTCGTAATTCTCTTGTGCTAGTCAGTGTCACGTGATCGTTCGAGTAACGTCGATACTGTACCGAGCACTTCGGTGTATCGGGAACTCTCGAGCTTGTCGGAACGTATCATTTGCCGAGCCCTGCCCTTCAGAATTATTTAAAATAAAATTGCACAAAGCTTCATCTTCATGATGACCACTGTAAATGTAATACTACTACTGTGCACATTACTAAACAATGTGATAATGGTGACCTCAGAAAAGTAGTTCAATCAGCCAATTTAAGACAACCCTGTAGCTTTTGAATGACACATTTGGAAAGAAACCTCGTCTTATAATTATGTAAATACTCTAGATGATGCAGGGTTTTCAATATGTTATCTGCTGATACATATTTCACCATGAGTGATATGAAGATGACTGTGTGGTCAACTGAAATTAGTCTTCACATTTTAATGTTTTATAGTGCACGGGATCTAGACAGTAAAAAAGTTTTTACTTACTTGAGCTATTAATACCTGCTGGGTCGAAATGGAAACAGTTTCCTTCTGTAATGTGTTTCTGTTGGTTTAGGGGAGGAGACCAAACAGCGAGGTCATCGGTCTCATCGGATTAGGGAAGGAAGTCGGCCATGCCCTTTCAGAGGAACCGTCCTGGCATTTGCCTGGAACGATTTAGAGAAATCACGGAAAACCTAAACCGGGACGGCCGGACGTGGGATCGAACCGTCGTCCTCCCGAATGCCAGTCCAGTGTCCTAACCACTGCGCCACCTCACTCGGTGTGTGTGTTTCTGTCGTGGCCGGATGACGGTGGGTCGAGTGGTGCCGCTAAATGACTGCCGCATCTGGGAGTGTGGTGGCTCATCAGTTTGCACGAGGGCCGCACTGTTTTGGAAGACTTGCACTGTTGAGGGCTGCAATGTGGCGGGAGCTCTGTGTCTAGTGGTAGCCTGCATTGAGGTAGGCTGGCTTGCACCAGGACGTGGACAGTGCTGTGTCTACCCCTTTAATGTGGAGAGTGAGTGTGCTAGTGTTGTGTCCTGTGAATGGATTTGAGCCTCAGAAGGGCAGTTCTAGTGCTCCACGCAGTGGACCGTGTCAGAGGAAAATGTGGTACGTCATTGCCAGCTCTCTGAGAACAGAAGTAGCCCGTTTTCAGTGCCGTGTTGTTCCACTCGGTAAGTAAGTGTGGAGGGTAAGAATTGTAGAGGGAAACCTAGGTGTAACTACGGGAAGCAGGTCCGAGGGGGGGGAGGGAGGGAGGGAGTTGGGGGAGGGGGGGTTCACCCTTAGTTATGTGGGATTTGAAGAAGGGAAGTGATAGATATAGAACTAAAAGTACTGTCTAATTGAACTTTCCCAAAAATTTTGTAATGCAGGCTATATTCGATTTTTGCTTTTTACCAGGATAATGTGTCATACTTATAGGTACAGCCCGTATTTGTGTGCTGCCTATTGTGGATAATGAAGTCATAAATATTGTTTGATATCACACACAGTTTTACTGTTGTCCATAAGCATTGCCATCATACCAACTCAAATGCTTTTTGAAAGTTTAGAAATAATCTGTTCAGCTGTTTGGCCCAATCTGTGGCTCTCACAATGTCATAAGAGAAGAATGAAAGTTGGGTTCTGCACTGCTGATCCTTCTGGAATCAGAGCTGGTTGACACAGAGAAAGTAATTCTGTTAGAGACAGCCATTGTAATGCTACAAGACATAATGTAGGGTAAGTTCATATGACTCTGTTGTGGACTTGGACTGGTTGCCAAACCACAAATGGGGTCTGCTTAGCAGCACGGTCACGCACTCTCCTGTCAAAATTGTGTACGGTTAGTACCAATTGTTCGTTGGTAGGACTGAGGGTGTTGCTCAATGTGTAGTTGCGTATGTTGCCTAACTTTGCATTTTTTATTTTAGTTGTGATGGAGCTCCCTTTTGTTTGGATTAAAGTTAATGTTAACTAGTCACTTTTAATATCTAGTGTACAGAGATACAGGTTTAATTCTTTTTTCAGGCGTATTGTAAGGCAGAAGAGCCTGTGCTGGTCTCACTTGTCCCAGTGCTTCTCAAAGAAGAACATGTGGTAAGTTTTGTTATTAAGACATTTGCATTTGGTAATGAATTGGCTTAAGTGGAGACAATAATGACCCATGATGTATCTTAGAAGATAGATTGAAGCATACATTTTAGATAGGTGTGTTAAATCTCTGACACTGTGGACTGGAATACACTATTTAATATATCAAAAAAATTAATCAATTTTTGAAAATATAATGTAATTGAATAGGTAAAAAATCTACTCACCAAGTGGCGGCAGGAGGAAACATGTACAAAGATATTGAAATCTGCAAGCTTTCAGAGCCAGTGGCTCATTCTTCTGACAGAAGAGTTGAAGGGGATGGAAAGAGGGGTGAAGGAAAGGTCTGGTGAGCTTTAGGCACCAGAGAGGAGAAGACACTGATTCCAAAAGCCTGCGGATTTTAATACGTTTATATTTTTCTCCTGCTGCCACTGCTCGGAATGCACTATTTGGAATTCTTAAGTTGTCACACATAAAATACAGGGAGCGAAACGAAATGTCTTGTACAGAAACAAGACTCCAGCTGTAAGAGTCAAATTGCTGCAGCGCACCTATCACGGACTGCTGGCAGCTCAGTGTCTGCCAGCTGCACAAACCACGGCAGGGCCGAGAAGTCGGCAAGTAGATTGTGTTAAGAGGGCATTGCCAGTGGCCGCACCAAAACGACACTTGCTGCACGCTGTTAGCATTGGCGTTAGGCGATTGAGGCTGTGTTCCGCTTCTGTGACCCGGCCGAGCAGCCAGTCGAAAAGCTGTAGTACTCTGCACACTGAGGATTTAAGTTCGTGCTATGGTTGCAGAAGGCAGTGACATTGCCAGTCTGGAACTGTCGAATTCACCACAGCCGCTGCCGTCCAGTTTGCCGTCCACTGCCACTCGCAACTGAGATGTCGCACGCCCTAGGAACGGTCTCCACCAGCTTGGCGTATCAAATGCGTTGCCACAGTTGCGAGCAAATCGTTTCTGAAAAACAGAAATTTTTAATATTGAATATTAATTTAAATCTTTGGGAGTATTTTGTGAACGCCTTTATATGAAGTATAGCCTTGTATGGAAGAGAAATTTGGACGGTCATCATTTCAGGCAAGAGGAGAAGAGCTTTAGATATGTCATACTACAGAAGGCTGCTGAAAATAAGTGGTAGTGGATAATTAGTGAAGTAGTTCTGGATCAAATTAGAAAGAAAAGAAATTTATGTCACATCTTGGCTAAAAGAGGATGTATTCTGGGGCATCAAGGGATTGTCAGTTTGGTGATGGAGGGGATAGGGTTAAAATTGTAGAGGAAGAACAAGGTTTGAATACACTAAGCAAACTGAAGTGGATGCAGGTTGTTGTACCTATACTGTGATCAGGAGAGAGGCTTGCCAAAGATAGACTTCACGGAGAGCTGCCTCAAACCAGTCTTTGTGCTGAAGACCACAGCAGTGTTGAAACCCTAATTTTGTATGAAAGGTCAAATTGAGTGAGTTCGCCATAATGTTACAAGCTATAGTGTAATTAGTGGCTGCTTAGAATGTGTGAACTGTTTCAAGAAGTGTTTAGGCCATACGGTATATAGTGCCGCACTTAATGCTGGAAATGGGTACTGCACTCAAACATGGTGGCAACAGAAGTACACATTAATGGCCACACAGTAAAGGTAACACTGTTTGTAGCATCTTCCACTGTGTAAATGTAAAACAAACTGTTGGCTTGTTTTATGAAAATGAAAGTTGCTACTCACCATATAGCGGAGATGCTGAGTCGCAGATAGGCACAACAAAAAGACTGTCACAAATAAGCTTTTGACCTACAAGGCCTTTGTCAGAAACACACACACACACACACACACACACACACACACACACACACACACACACACACACACACACGACTGCGGACTTTGGCAGCTGAAGCCACACTTATTCGTAATATATCATTCGTTCTGAATTTTACATTGTTTGATGTTGGCTTACCCCCCCCCCCCCCCCCTTCAGTAGTGTTCATAAGGAGTTGTCCTCTGGGAGAAAGCACATAAAATAAATAGCTATGGGCACCCACATGGGATCATTCTATGCCAAAGTATTCATGGGCCATCTAGAGCAATATTTTCTAACTGCCCAGAGTCCAACCCCTCACCATTTCAGATTCATTGGTGACACCCTCATGATCTGGACTGAGGGTGAGGTCACCCTAGCAACATTCCCCCAAAACCTCAACAAATTCCTCAATGCTGACCTCCACCTCAAGGATAGCTTCATCAGTACCTCCGTCCATACCAAACCTTCCAAACACTGACAGTACTTCCACTTTGACAGCTGCCACCCATTCCGTACCGAGAAATTGCTCGCGTACAGACTAACCACCCGTGGTCATCCCATCTGCAGGGACGAGCAGTGCCAGAGCAAATACACCGAGTATCCCACCGAGACCTTCGCAGACCGAAATTACCCTCCCAACCTTTTACAGAAGCAGATCTCGCATACCTTGTCTCTCCAGCCATCTACCATCTCCTACTTACTCACCATCTGGCTACAGAGCAGCATTCATCTCGTGCCTCGGCACCACGTACGACTGGAGCAACGGTTTTGACTACCTCTCACTGTGCCCTGAAATAGACCTAGAGGTAAGACCTATCTCGTACATTCTCCCAACCACATACTCCGGTCAGACATCTTCTACCCCATCAGAGGTAGGACTACCTGTGGAAGCAGTTTTTCTGAACTGTGCAGGTGGGAACTCTGCCTGCAATATATCCTATATTACCGTAACCCCCCTGGCCTCAGCCTTCATTAGTTCCTGTCCTCCACTTACCTATCCCCTTCCCTGCTCTCACTCCAGCAATACACGGTCTTCTATTCCACTAACACACCCATTAGTCACTAGTCTTTTTCCCCATCTCTTCTTCTCTCCTCCTTTCCCAACCGCCTCCCCTCCCATCTCCTCCCTCCCCCCTCCCCATCCCCCACACATACAAACCTCCCAACTGCACCTAAATGCCCTACCCTATCCCCACTGCGCCCTTGCAAGCTCCCACAAGCAGCACACCTTCCCCCACCCCACTCTGCACCCCATGTCGCCTCCTTACCATCACAACTGGATAGCTGCTCCTGTCCGGCGCATATACGACTCAGCTCAGCCACAGTGGCCACAGGTGGCAGAGAGAGAGAGAGAGAGAGAGAGAGAGAGAGAGAGAGAGAGAGAGTCCGTCCGTCCGTCCGTCCGTCCTCTAGCCCTCTGTATGGCTTTTCACAATATTGTTAAAATAAATAATGTTTTTATTTAGGAGAAATGAGCAGCAAGAATATTGTGTAAAGTAGATAGATGGTGGTGCCCCTTGCAGAGGCTGCTTTACGGATCTCGAAATTCTTACACTCACTTCCTGGTACATTTATGTCACAACGGTTTTTGTTGCTTATAATAAAAATTTCCTTCAACTGAAAAGTGATTTGCACAGGTTCCTTTGGGTCTAGTATTCAGAGTTAAGTTACGTACTCTGGTGCAAAGTATTTCAACATATACTACAAACAGAAAGCAAAGATATTTGGGCAGGAACATTTGGCAGTTGATAAGAAAATGGAAAATATTCCTTGTTTGCCATTCCTTCTAAAATTATCTGAATCTGTAGATTTAAGAATTGAAAATTCATATTAGCTACATGACAAATAACAATGTTCATAGGAATCTACATCTACATCCAGATTCCGCAAGCCACTGTATGGTGCATGTTGGAAGGCATGCTCTACTACTACTAGTCATTTCCTTTCCTGTTCTAGCTGCAAATAGAGCGAGGGAATAACAACTGTCTATATGCCTCCATGTGGCCCCTAATCTCTCTGAGCTTATCTTTGTGGTCGTTACAAGAACTGTACATTGGCGGCAGTAGAATCGCTCTGCAGTCAGCCACAAATGGTGGCTCTCTAAATTTTCTGGATAGTGCTCCTCGAAAAGAACGCTGTCTTCCCTCCGGTGATTCCATTTGAGTTCTTGATGCATCTCCATAATACTTGATTATTGTTGAAACATATTAGTAACAAATCTAGGAGCCTGCTTCTGAATTCCTTCGATGTCTTCGTTTAGTCCGACCTAGTTCGGATCCCAAACATTCGAGCAGAGCTCGAGAAGAGGTTGCACTAGTGTCTTACATGTGGTCTCCTTTACAGATGAACCTCACTTTCCTAAAATTCTCCCAATAAACCAAAGTGGACCATTCGCCTTCCCCACTGCAGTCCTTATATGCTCATTCAGTTTCATATCGCTTTGCATTACGCCTAGATATTTAACTGACATGACTGTGTCAAGCATCTCATTATTTGTAAACTGTGGGTTTGTTTTTCCTACTCATCTGCATTAACTTACATTTTTCTACATTTAGAGGTAGTAGCCATTCACCACACCAACTAGAAATTTTGTCTGAGTCATCAACTATCCTCCTACAGTCACTCAACGATGGCACCTTACTGTACACCACAGCAACATTAGCTAACAACCGCAGACTACTGTCCGCCAAATCATTTACATATGTAGGAAAACAACAACTTTCCTGTCACACTTTCCCGGGACACTCCTGTCTCTGATGAACACACACCATCAGGCACAATGTACTGGGTTCTGTTACTCAAGAAGTCTTTGAACCACTCGCAAAATCTGGGGACCTATTCCGTATGCTCGTACCTTCATTAACAGTCGGCAGTGTGGTGCCGTGTCAGATGCTTTACAGAAATCTAGGAGTATGGAATGCTGCATGACAAACAATTTTGTGTTTTAAACAGCACTGTTGTGACCTCTCTGGTTATCTCAGGGTGACTGATCAAAGGTGTACACTCTGGTGTTTTGCTGAGTTGTCATTTCCATCTCGTGCACAATATTTCAACAACTGGACGAACCTTCTTCTTTAGGTGCTGTGAGTTTTACTGTTTTGTGCACGTGCTGGGTGGACTCCACTCCACACAGTCTGGTTGGAGTCTGGGAAGTGAGTAACAGCAAAACTCATAGCATCCGTGGAAGACGGCTGTGTGAGATGTCGAAATATTGTGCATAAAATGTAACTGACAACTTGGCAGAACGGCCGGTAGCACACAGTTACAGATTTTGTTCTTAGGATCTGCAGCTGTTTTCTTTTAAAACTGACGGTGTAATCAACTGAATGCACTCACAGAAACAGCAAGTGTCATATCGTGAAGCACCAGTCTGATACTTGTCAACCTTCACGGTGATGTTTATCCTGTAACAGGTATTTCGTGATTAAAATTTCATTCCATTTTGAACTTATTCATCAATAAAAACTTATCTGGTTTTGATGGTGTTCCAGTAGAGTACTAAAGATTTATTCTCATAAAATAAGCCTGGTATTATTGGAAATATGTAATGCGTCAACTGAGTCAAGACATTTTTCCAGAGAAACTGAAATACACCATTGTTAAACTCCTCTTTAAGTAAGGTGATAGGAGATGTCAATAACTGCTGACCTGTTTCATTGTTGACATCATTTTCCAAAATGCAGTTGAATACCAGCAGCTGCCAGTCTTGTGATGGCTTTTGTTACCACTGGAAAGTTGGCATTGGTGATGCCAAGTTTCCAGACAAGGGGTGTGTGTGTGTGTGTGTGTGTGTGTGTGTGTGTGTGTGTAAAGACCTCTTTCACAGTTTTGGTAGCACTTGATTCATAGCTATTGAGCTCACAAAAGATTACCTTTCTTTTAGTGTGGATCATCCAGTAATATTCAGCAGCATTAAGCCAGGAATCCAATCATCTAAGCACAAGGTGGGGGAAGGAGGGGCAGTGAAGGCGCTCGTTCCTTAGATTTCTGCACCTGTAGCGGGACGTTCACATTAATTGTCGTGCCACAAGTAATTAATTTTCCTACATCAGAGCAATTTGATCGCACCTCTTCTGCAACTCTGCGTAACGCATGCCCGAGTCAAATGACATAAACCATACTGCGGTAGAGAATTTGAAGCCCTCGGCTGCTTTAGCCGTGTATGAAGCACCATCTGTTGCCAGAAGCAAAACATTTTCTCTGCTCACAACATCTTGTCACAGTAGCTTCACAGAATTGTGAAACAAAATGGCAACTGTTGAATTTTTTACTCTCTCTCGAGAGCTTCACGCATTAGGAGGAACATTTTTCCAGGCCTGTCAACTTTCAGAACACCCCATAACATATGCAACATGATGTCCACCCACATTGGTACCTTTGTATAGGGACGTTGATCTTTAGTTCAGCAACACTAATTCATTTTTGAGCTACTCTTCGTAGTACACTGATAAATAGTTCTTTCTCAATATAGATTAACCTGGAACAGGATGTTTTGTGTACTTCTCAAGAACTGTCTGAAATGTGGATTCTTCATCTTCTCAGATGGGATGTTGCAAGACACCATCATTTCACCTGTCTTTAAATGTTTGTAGAATTGAAGATGAACCTGTCTGCTCAACTAACAGCATTTGTCTGCTGCCATTTTCAGCACATCTCTTCACACAGCTGCTGTATTTGGTGGTATTACAGTGCTGTTGCACATTAAAGTGCTGTTCTGCACTAACTTTGACTTCACTTAATTAACAAAATAACATTTCCCCACCAGTGCTGAAGAACTTATCATCAAACTCACGAACGAAACCTTGCAACTCCATGCTGATGGACCGCTTTTGTTGCACCACTTGAGTTTATATTCTCACTGAATAGTGTGACCACGTGTGCGATGTTTATCGTGTCGGGAGGTGCCTTTGTTAGTTTTGAGAATGTTTTGTTGGCCCCACCCAACAGTGTCTTACACCAGCAAACTGACTAGTGTGTAATGCTACTTGTCTACTGTTGTTATGATCTTCGGTACAGAGACTGGTTTGACGCAGCCCTCCATGCTACTCTATCCTGCGCAAGCTTCTTCATCTCCAAGTAACTACTGCAACTTACATCCTTCTGAATCTGCTTAGTGTATTCATCTCTTGGTCTCCCTCTACGATTTTTACCCTCCACACTGCCCTCCGATATTAAATTGGTGATCGCTTGATGCCTCAGAACATGTCCTACCAACCGATCCCTTCTTCTTGTCAAGTTGTGCCACAAATTCCTCTTCTCCTCAATTCTACTCAGTACCTCCTCATTAGTTACATGATTTACCCATCTGATCTTCAGCATTCTTCTGTAGCACCACATTTCAAAAGCTTCTATTCTCTTCTTCTCTAAACTAATTATCGTGCTTGTTTCACTTCCACACGTGGCTACACTCCATATGAATACTTTCAGAAAAGACTTTCTGACTCTTAAATTTATACTCAATGTTAACAAAGTTCTCTGCTTCAGAAACACTTTCCTTACCATTGCCAGTCTACATTTTATAGCCCCGACCATCATCAGTTATTTTTATCCCCAAATAGCTAAACTCCTTTACTACTTTAAGTGTCTCATTTCCTAATCTAATTCCCTCAGCATCACCTGATTTAATTCGACTACATTCCATTATCCTCTTGTTTTGCTTTTGTTGGTGTTCATCTTACATCCCCCTTTCAAGACACTGTTTATTCAATTCAACTTCTCTTCCAGGTCCTTTGCTGTCTCTGACAGAACTAGTATGTCATCAGTAAACCTCAAAGTTTTTATTTCTTCTCCGTGGATTTTAATTCCTTCTCCAAATTTTTCTTTTGTTTCCTTTACTGCTTGCTCAGTATACAGACTGAATAACATTGAGGATAGGCTACAACCCTGTTTCACTCCCTTTCCAACCACTGCTTCTCTTTCATGTACCTTGACTCGTATAACTTCCGTCTGGTTTCTGTAAAAATTGTAAATAGCCATTTGGCACCTGCCACCTTCAGAATTTGAAAGAGACTATTCCAGTCAACATTGTCAGAAGCCTTCTCTAAGTCTACAGATGCTAGAAACATAAGTTTACCTTTCCTTAATCTATGTTAAGATAAGTCGTAAGTCATAGGTCAGTATGCCTCACATGATCCAACATTTCTACAGAATCCAAACTGATTCTCCCCAAGGTCGGCTTCTACCAGTCTACTAAAGTCGTGATAAATTAAGCTTTGTAGTAATTGTTGTGTTTATTTGTGGCATTATAATCTGAAACATTGTCATGTGAGCAACATTTTCATGTTTTTATTGGTGTGTCCATATAAGATACAACAAATATATAAAGTTTTGCCAAATTGGGCGGAAATATAACCTGTTACTGAAAAAAAAGATGTAAATATGACTTTGGATGCATAATAGAAGTACATTTATCTATACTATAACACCTGAATTTATGCATAAATTGTTGTTCAATTCACCATGAAGTTGTTGTTGTTGTGGTCTTCAGTCCTGAGACTGGTTTGATGCAGCTCTCCATGCTACTCTATCCTGTGCAAGCTTCTTCATCTCCCAGTACCTACTGCAACCTACATCCTTCTGAATCTGCTTAGTGTATTGATCTCTTGGTCTCCCTCTACGATTTTTACCCTCCACGCTGCCCTCCAATGCTAAATTTGTGATCCCTTGATGCCTCAAAACATGTCCTACCAACCGATCCCTTCTTCTAGTCAAGTTGTGCCACAAAACTTCTCTTCTCCCCAATCCTATTCAATACCTCCTCATTAGTTACGTGATCTACCCACCTTATCTTCAGCATTCTTCTGTAGCACCACATTTCGAAAGCTTCTATTCTCTTCTTGTCCAAACTAGTTATCGTCCATGTCTCACTTCCATACATGGCTACACTCCATACAAATACTTTCAGAAACGACTTCCTGACACCTAAATCTATACTCGATGTTAACAAATTTCTCTTCTTCAGAAACGCTTTCCTTGCCATTGCCAGTCTACATTTTATGTCCTCTCTACTTCGACCATCATCGGTTATTTTACTCCCTAAATAGCAAAACTCCTTTACTACTTTAAGTATCTCATTTCCTAATCTAATTCCCTCAGCATCACCCGACTTAATTTGACTACATTCCATTATCCTTGTTTTGCTTTTGTTGATGTTCATCTTATATCCTCCTTTCAAGACACTTTCCATTCCGTTCAACTGCTCTTCCAAGTCCTTTGCTGTCTCTGACAGAATTACAATGTCATCGGCGAACCGCAAAGTTTTTACTTCTTCTCCATGAATTTTAATACCTACTCCGAATTTTTCTTTTGTTTCCTTTACTGCTTGCTCAATATACAGATTGAATAACATCGGGGAGAGGCTACAACCCTGTCTCACTCCTTTCCCAACCACTGCTTCCCTTTCATGCCCCTCGACTCTTATAACTGCCATCTGGTTTCTGTACAAATTGTAAATAGCCTTTCGCTCCCTGTATTTTACCCCTGCCACCTTCAGAATTTGAAAGAGAGTATTCCAGTCAACATTGTCAAAAGCTTTCTCTAAGTCTACAAATGCCAGAAACGTAGGTTTGCCTTTTCTTAATCTTTCTTCCAAGATAAGTCGTAAGGTCAGTATTGCCTCACGTGTTCCAACATTTCTACGGAATCCAAACTGATCTTCTCCGAGGTCGGCTTCTACCAGTTTTTCCATTCGTCTGTAAAGAATTCGCGTTAGTATTTTGCAGCTGTGACTTATTAAACTGATAGTTCGGTAATTTTCACATCTGTCAACACCTGCTTTCTTTGGGATTGGAATTATTATATTCTTCTTGAAGTCTGAGGGTATTTCGCCTGTCTCATACATCTTGCTCACCAGATGGTAGAGTTTTGTCATGACTGGCTCTCCTGAGGCCATCAGTAGTTCTAGTGGAATGTTGTCTACTCCCGGGGCCTTGTTTCGACTCAGGTCTTTCAGTGCTCTGTCAAACTCTTCACGCAGTATCTTATCTCCCATTTCGTCTTCATCTACATCCTCTTCCATTTCCATAATATTATCCTCAAGTACATCTCCCTTGTATAAACCCTCTATATACTCCTTCCACCTTTCTGCCTTCCCTTCTTTGCTTAGAACTGGGTTTCCATCTGAGCTCTTGATATTCATACATGTGGTTCTCTTCTCTCCAAAGGTCTCTTTAATTTTCCTGTAGGCAGTATCTATCTTACCCCTAGTGAGACAAGCCTCTACATCCTTACATTTGTCCTCTAGCCATCCCTGCTTAGCCATTTTGCACTTCCTGTCGATTTCATTTTTGAGACGTTTGTATTCCTTTTTGCCTGCTTCATTTACTGCATTTTTATATTTTCTTCTTTCATCAATTAAATTCAATATTTCTTCTGTTACCCAAGGATTTCTATTAGCCCTCGTCTTTTTACCTACTTGATCCTCTGCTGCCTTCACTACTTCATCCCTCAGAGCTACCCATTCTTGTTCTACTGTATTTCTTTCCCCCATTCCTGTCAATTGTTCCCTTATGCTCTCCCTGAAACTCTGTACAAACTCTAGTTTAGTCAGTTTATCCAGGTCCCATCTCCTTAAATTCCCACCTTTTTGCAGTTTCTTCAGTTTCAATCTGCAGTTCATAACCAATAGATTGTGGTCAGAATCCACATCTGCCCCAGGAAATGTCTTACAATTTAAAACCTGGTTCCTAAATCTCTGTCTTACCATTATATAATCTATCTGAAACCTGTCAGTATCTCCAGGCTTCTTCCATGTATACAGCCTCCTTTCATGATTCTTGAACCAAGTGTTAGCTATGATTAAGTTATGCTCTGTGCAAAATTCTACAAGGCGGCTTCCTCTTTCATTCCTTCCCCCCAATCCATATTCACCTACTATGTTTCCTTCTCTCCCTTTTCCTACTGACGAATTCCAGTCTCCCATGACTATTAAATTTTCGTCTCCCTTCACTACCTGAATAATTTCTTTTATCTCGTCATACATTTCATCTATTTCTTCATCATCTGCAGAGCTAGTTGGCATATAAACTTGTACTACTGTAGTAGGCATGGGCTTTGTGTCTATCTTGGCCACAATAATGCGTTCACTATGCTGTTTGTAGTAGCTAACCCGCACTCCTATTTTTTTACTCATTATTAAACCTACTCCTGCATTACCCCTATTTGATTTTGTATTTATAACCCTGTAATCACCTGACCAAAAGTCTTGTTCCTCCTGCCACCGAACTTCACTAATTCCCACTATATCTAACTTTAACCTATCCATTTCCCTTTTCAAATTTTCTAACCTACCTGCCCGATTAAGTGATCTGACATTCCACGCTCCGATCCGTAGAACGCCAGTTTTCTTTCTCCTGATAACGACGTCCTCTTGAGTAGTCCCCGCCCGGAGATCCGAATGGGGGACTATTTTACCTCCGGAATATTTTACCCAAGAGGACGCCATCATCATTTAATCATACAGTAGAGCTGCATGTCCTCGGGAAAAATTACGGCTGTAGTTTCCCCTTGCTTTCAGCCGTTACCATGAAGTTAAGCAAAAAATATGACTTGTCATTAAAATATGGGCCCTTGTTCTGATTACTTGAAGTGAAAAGTGAAGTGTCAAAAGTATACAGTAATGTACCATAAGGAAACAGGGAATTAAAACTTTTAAACATAATTTCCGTCATGTAAATTTCATACACCACGAAAACTTTATAAATCTGACATCTGTTGTAAATTTTTCCAGGTTGATGAATCGCCGGAGGACTTTGAAGTTGCAGTCACCCATTGCTAATAAGTCTGGTGAGTCACTGAGTTTTATAATATTTCAGTACTTACGACTTGAATACAAGTTGCAATAAGCTCAGTAAGAAGGCCTGACTGCAACTCATTTTCTCAATGAAATTGTGGTTCTGTTGTTTGTCTTCTTCTTCTTAGTTCTTCAATCGTCAGGTTGGTTGTCGGCAGTGCACAACGCTTTTCTTTCTTGGGCCTTCATCTTGAGAGTGGTATGTGGTGCAGTCGTTACTGTCCACGATCTAGGCAAAGTATTCCAGTCTCGGTCTGCCGCTTGTGTTCTTATCTCATTCTGTACTCCAAACAAATGCCTTTATGAGGTCTTTCCTGAAATGTCTGTCTATGCAGCTGGGTGTGAAAAGGTTCCGCAGTTTATAAATATTTTAGCATACAGTCACTAATATTAGGAACAAGTCCAGAGCAATGTGTTTCGAGAGTCGAGCTCTCATCATTAGGCTGTCTAAGTTAACCCTACATAAAATACACTTCAGAAGCACTGGAGGTCAAAATATAAGTTTATTCAGACATGTAGACTATCATCTTACTTTAAAACTGCAAGCACCAGATTCCCTGCATCCTTATCTGCATATTCTTCAAAACATTGTTTATGTAAGGCAGTAAACATCAGTCACACCAGCTGCCTCTCAGTGCACATCAGAGCTGCACACCTGTTTATAAATAAGTGGTGCCTTAAAAGCAGCACTTCGAAGGATGTGTGTTAACGTGGATAAGGAAGCAGGGAATCTGATGCTACCACTTTTCAAGTAAGACAAGGACTTCGTAGCTTAGTAATTTTATTTGTTTTTCTATTTTTACCTTGAGTGTTTTTGAAGTGCATTTTATGTAGGATTAATTTTGAAGCCAGATGATGGCAGCTTGACCCCAAAAACATGTTGCTGTGGATTATGTTCCTAAAATTAGTGGTTGTATGCTAAAATATGTATAAAGATTGCCTTAAAAATAGCTACCTTTGGTGCTTAAAATGGACAATATTAGAAAGTTTCTTCTCTTGTTAAAATCAGTCTTTGTGTGATAGATTTGGCTTGCAATATTCTTCTTTGATCTTCCATTTGATGTAATTTTACTCCATCAGTAGGTGAAGGATTCGGTGGTTTACAGTTGCTCACTGAGCTTTGAGCAGTGATATTTTGCTTACTCACCACAAAGATCTTTTTTTTAGCTTCATTAATTTCCATGTTATAAGAAAAACTGAGTGTGGTTCCATCTGGGCCAGCATCACTTCTAATTGAAGGGACTGGTGGAAGAAAGCGCTAACTCACAATAGCATAATTTGGGTTGTTACATGTTGTTCGATTAACACTTTTGTTACAGCAGTCTGCTTTGCTGAGCTGATGCCACTGATCGGTGCAGCGTGCCGCGAATTGTGCACATTGTACGTCAGTAAGATGATGTGCAGGTTACTGTATTTAAGTGTTACATAACAATATATTTGGAGATTTTATAAGTATTATAAGAAAAGCCATTTAGGATCATTTGAAAGATTCTTAATAATGTAATTCAGTATGATAAATTTGAAAACAAGGTTCAACACACAAACCCACATTACAATTTTTACACTTGTACTTAGATTCTCATTTTCTGTCATTTGCACTTCAAACAACACACCTTCTATTTTGGTTTCTTCCTACTGGTTTGTAAACCGAAGAAAAGTGTCTTTCTGTTAAGCTCAGTGGATGATTATTGCCTGTTCGGTGTTGATATTTTATGCTTCGATGATACTCTTCCAGTATCTCCCTAATTAACTGCAATTGAAGTTTTGCCATGGATACCAGTTCTTTCCTCTTGTGTTTATAAAGACAATAGGCATTCCACACACAAATGTCCAGCAAGTTAAAGAAATGTTTGCGATGCCATTGCAGAGATTTGAGTGTTGATTCCACAGTGCTTATAACCGCGTCAGCTTTATCAACTGCACCCATTGAATTATTATAATCCAATACGCATACAGGTTTTTGGATAACTTTTACTGTATCGAATTCATCTGAGTGCATGGTAGAAAGCATATAGACTTCTTTTTTTATCCATCCACTTTTTGAATATTAAATTTTTGCACGATTGACAGGTTGCCTGTCCTCATTTTAATCGTTCACCAGTTTTACGCATTCCTTTCCTTCTCTTTCTTATGGTCCCACACACATTTGTGCAATTATTGTGTAGCTTTCTAAATAAAGCTGCACTGAAATACCAATTATCTATGTGAACGGTATGGCCCTTTCCTAAATAGGGCTTTACAAGTGCTTCAACTATCGCTCCTGACTTTCCAGTATCCTTATTTTTGGTATCCACCAGGGCAGATGATCCCATGTAAACAATTAAATCTTGTACAAATCCTGTCTCACAGTCACAGAGAAAAAAAGATTTTATTCCAAATCTATTTCTTTTTGACGGGATGTATTGTTTGAAAGACAGCCACCCTTTATAAAAAAAAAGTAAACTTTCGTCTATGCACAGCTTTTGGAATGGCTGAAATGACTGACTAATTTTTTTTTTTTTTGTAATAAATCAGTGATGATGTTCTGTATTTTGTACAACAATCATTGGTAGAACCGACATCATGGTTGAAATAGTGGTCTCTAGTCATTACTTCTCCAAAAATATTGCTTCGCAGAAGTTTGTCTTTACTCCAGTACTCTACTAAATATAATTTCTTGTTCCACGTCATTCAAAATGATATGGCAAGAAAACATAGTTCGGTTACTCCAGTTCCTTCTGAATTGTTTGTTACTGTTATCTTGCTGAGGCCAACAGTGATTTGTTTCATTTGCAATTAACTCTACGAGATCTTCAGAGATAATCACGTTTCTGTTTTTCCCTTGGTCTTAAGAATGAAACCTCACTTCAGCTTCTATCTGTTCCTTCCACAGAAAGAACTCCGAAAATAAAATTACACTGCATAAGTAGCGCAAACGTAAGTGCAGCATTTATGTGTTATCCTGAGGAAATAATTTAGTTGAAACACATAAGATAACGTACTAGGTGAATATGAATTGGGGCTAAGAAATGAAAGAGGAAGCTGCCTGATAGAATTTTGCACAGAACACAACTTAATCATAGCTAACACGTGGTTCAAGAATCATAAAAGAAGGTTGTATACATGGAAGAAGCCTGGAGATACTGACAAGTTTCAGATAGGTTATATAATGGTAAGACAGAGATTTAGGAACCAGGTTTTAAATTGTAAGACATTTCCAGGGGCAGATGTGGACTCTGACCACAATCTATTGGTTATGAACTGTAGATTAAAACTGAAACTGCAAAAAAGTGGGAATTTAAGGAGATGGGACCTGGATAAACTGACTAAACCAGAGATTGTACAGTGTTTCAGGGAGAGCATAAGGGAACAATTGACAGGAATGGGGGAAAGAACTACATTAGAAAAAGAATTGGTAACTTTGAGAGATGAAGTAGTGAAGGCAGGAGAGGATCTAGTAGGTAAAAAGACGAGGGCTAGTAGAAATCATTGGGTAACAGAAGAAATATTGAATTTAATTGATGAAAGGAGAAAATACAAAAATGCAGTAAATGAAGCAGGCAAAAAGGAATACAAACGTCTCAAAAATGAGATGGACAGGAAGTGCAAAATGGCTAAGCAGGCATGGCTAGAGGTCAAATGTAAGGATGTAGAGGCTTATCTCACTAGGGTTAAGATAGATAGACTGCCTACAGAAAATTAAAGAGACCTCTGGAGAAAAGAGAACCACTTGCATGAATATCAAGAGCTCAGATGGAAACCCAGTTCTAAGCAAAGGAAGGAAAGCAGAAAGTTGGAAGGAGTACATAGAGGGTCTATACAAGAGCGATGTACTTGAGGACAATATTATGGAAATGGAAGAGGATGTAGATTACGATGAAATGGGAGATACGATACTGCGTGAAGAGTTTGACAGAGCACTGAAAGACCTGAGTCGAAACAAGGCCCCGGGAGTAGAAAACATTCCATTAGAACTACTGACAGCCTTGGGAGAGCCAGTCCTGACAAAACTCTACCATCTGGTGAGCAAGATGTATGAGACAGGCGAAATACCCTCAGACTTCAAGAAGAATATAATAATTCTAATCCCAAAGAAAGCAGGTGTTGACAGATGTGAAAATTACTGAACTATCAGTTTAATAAGCCACAGCTGCAAAATACTAACGTGAATTATTTACAGACGAATGGAAAACCTGGTAGAAGTCGACCTCGGGGAAGATCAGTTTGGATTCCGTAGAAATGTTGGAACACATGAGGCAATACTTACCTTAAGACTTATCTTAGAAGAAAGATTAAGGAAAGGTAAACCTACGTTTCTAGCATTTGTAGACTTAGAGAACGCTTTTGACAATGTTGACTGGAATACTCTCTTTCAAATTCTAAAGGTGGCAGGGGTAAAATACAGGGAGCGACAGGCTATTTACAATTTGTACAGAAACCAAATGGCAGTTACAAGAGTTGAGGGACATGAAAGGGAAGCAGTGGTTGGGAAGGGAATGAGACAGGGTTGTAGCCTCTCCCTGATGTTATTCAATCTGTATATTGAGCAAGCAGTAAAGGAAAGAAAAGAAAAATTTGGAGTAGGTATTAAAATCCAGGGAGAAGAAATAAAAACTTTGAGGTTCGCCGATGACATTGTAATTCTCTCAGAGACAGCAAAGGACTTGGAAGAGCAGTTGAACAGAATGGACAGTGTCTTGAAAGGGGGCTATAAGATGAACATCAACAAAAGTAAAACGAGGATAATGGGATGTAGTCGAATTAAGTCGGGTGATGCTGAGGGAATTAGATTAGGAAATGAGTCACTTAAAGTAGTAAAGGAGTTTTGCTATTTGGGGAGCAAAAGAACTGATGATGGTCAAAGTAGAGAGGATATAAAATGTAGACTGGCAATGGCAAGGAAAGCGTTTCTGAAGAAGAGAAATTTGTTAACATCGAGTATAGATTTAAGTGTGGGGAAGTCGTTTCTGAGAGTATTTGTATGGAGTGAAACATGGACAATAAATAGTTTGGACAAGAAGAGAATAGAAGCTTTCAAAATGTGATGCTACAGAAGAATGTTGAAGATTATATGGGTAGATCACGTAACTAATGAGGAGGTATTGAATAGGATTGGGGAGAAGAGAAGTTTGTGGCACAACTTGACTAGAAGATGGAATCGGTTGGTAGGACACGTTCTGAGGCATCAAGGGATCACCAATTTAGTATTGGAGGGCAGCGTGGAGGGTAAAAATCATAGAGGGAGACCAAGAGATGAATGCACTAAACTGATTCAGAAGGATATAGGTTGCAGTAGGTACTGGGAGATGAAGAAGCTTGCACAGGATAGAGTAGCATGGAGAGCTGCATCAAACCAGTCTCAGGACTGAAGACCACAACAACACACACAAGATAACACTGAGCAAGTATTACCCGCTCTCTAATAATTATTATAAGCAAGGTGCTGGAGAAATTGTGGTAATGGAGACAGTCTGCCCCATTCATATGTTGTATAATCTGAAAATGGTTGTGGTATGTAAATACAATCTATGTCAGAATGCTTTATGCCATACTTCCAACCTAACCTAAGCCTGGGGCTATACCACAGATCAGCCTGTCACCACAACGAAATTTAGAAACATGTAGCATGCTGGGGCAAATCCAGATTAACAATTTAATAAGTCTATCTGACACTGTAGAGTTGTTTAAAGTTATATCCTGAAAATATATTGTCAGTCATGGATTACCCTAAATACTTTCTTATCTGTATTTAGATTAATAATACTCAACATAAACTTTAATGATTACTGTTGTTGTTGTTGTTGTTGTTGTTGTTGTTGTGGTCTTCAGTCCTGAGACTGGTTTGATGCAGCTCTCCATGCTAATCTATCCTGTGCAAGCTCCTTCATCTCCCAGTACCTACTGCAACCTACTTCCTTCTGAATCTGCTTAGTGTATTCATCTCTTGGTCTCCCTCTACGATTTTTACCCTCCACGCTGCCCTCCAATGCTAAATTTGTGATCCCTTGATGCCTCAGGACATGTCTTACCAACTGATCCCTTCTTCTAGTCAAGTTGTGCCACAAACTTCTCTTCTCCCCAATTCTATTCAATACCTCCTCATTAGTTACATGATCTACCCATCTAATCTTCAACATTCTTCTGTAGCACCACATTTCGAAAGCTTCTGTTCTCTTCTTGTCCAAACTATTTATTGTCCATGTTTCACTCCATACAAATACTCTCAGAAACGACTTCCCCACACTTAAATCTATACTCGATGTTAAAAAATTTCTCTTCTTCAGAAACGCTTTCCTTGCCATTGCCAGTCTACATTTTATATCCTCTCTACTTTGACCATCATCAGTTATTTTGCTCCCCAAATAGCAAAACTCCTTTACTACTTTAAGTGACTCATTTCCTAATCTAATTCCCTCAGCATCACCCGACTTAATTCGACTACATTCCATTATCCTCGTTTTACTTTTGTTGATGTTCATCTTATATCCTCCTTTCAAGACACTGTCCATTCTGTTCAACTGCTCTTCCAAGTCCTTTGCTGTCTCTGAGAGAATTACAATGTCATCGGCGAACCTCAAAGTTTTTATTTCTTTTCCCTGGATTTTAATACCTACTCCAAATTTTTCTTTCGTTTCCTTTACTGCTTGCTCAATATACAGATTGAATAACATCGGGGAGAGGCTACAACCCTGTCTCACTCCCTTCCCAAGCACTGCTTCCCTTTCATACCCCCCGACTCTTACAATTGCCATCTGGTTTCTGTTCAAATTGTAAATAGCCTGTCGCTCCCTGTATTTTACCCCTTCCACCTTTAGAATTTGAAAGAGAGTATTCCAGTCAACATTGTCAAAAGCTTTCTCTAAGTCTACAAATGCTAGAAACGTAGGTTTGCCTTTCCTTAATCTTTCTTCTAAGATAAGTCGTAAGGTCAGTATTGCCTCACGTGTTCCAACACTTCTACAGAATCCAAACTGATGTTCCCCGAGGTCGGCTTCTACCAGTTTTTCCATTCGTCTGTAAATAATTCGCGTTAGTATTTTGCAGCTGTGGCTTATTAAACTGATCGTTTGGTAATTTTCACATCTGTCAACACCTGCTTTCTTTGGGATTAGAATTATTATATTCTTCTTAAAGTCTGAGGGTATTTCGCCTGTCTCGTACATCTTGCTCATCAGATGGTAGAGTTTTTTTCAGGACTGGCTCTCCCAAGGCCGTCAGTAGTTCTAATGGAATGTTGTCTATTCCCGGGGCCTTGTTTCGACTCAGGTCTTTCAGTGCTCTGTCAAACTCTTCACGCAGTATCGTATCTCCCATTTCATCGTAATCTACATCCTCTTCCATTTCCATAATATTGTCCTCAAGTACATCGCCCTTGTATAGACCCTCTATATACTCCTTCCACCTTTCTGCTTTCCTTTCTTTGCTTAGAACTGGGTTTCCATCTGAGCTCTTGATATTCATACAAGTGGTTCTCTTTTCTCCAGAGGTCTCTTTAATTTTCCCGTAGGCATTATCTATCTTACCCCTAGTGAGATAAGCCTCTACATCCTTACATTTGTCCTCTAGCCATCCCTGCTTAGCCATTTTGCACTTCCTGTCGATCTCATTTTTGAGACGTTTGTATTCCTTTTTGCCTGCTTCATTTACTGCATTTTTGTATTTTTTCCTTTCATCAATTAAGTTCAATATTTCTTCTGTTACCCAACGGTTTCTACTAACCCTCATCGTTTTACCTACTTGATCCGCTGCTGCCTTCACTACTTCATCTCTCAAAGCTACCCATTTGTCTTCTACTGTATTTCTTTCCCCCATTCCTGTCACTTGTTCCCTTATGCTGTCCCTGAAACTCTGTACAACCTCTGGTTTAGTCAGTTTATCCAAGTCCCATCTCCTTAAATTTCCACCTTTTTGCAATTTCTTCAGTTTTAATCTACAGTTCATAACCAATAGATTGTGGTCAGAGTCCACATCTGCCCCTGGAAATGTCTTACAATTTAAAACCTGGTTCCCAAATCTCTGTCTTACCATTATATAATCTATCTGATACCTTTTAGTATCTCCAGGATTCTTCCATGTATGCAACCTTCTTTTATGATTCTTGAACCAAGTGTTAGCTATGATTAAGTTATGCTCTGCACAAAATTCTACCAGACGGCTTCCTCTTTCATTTCTTAGCCCCAATCCATATTCACCTACTATGTTTCCTTCTCTCCCTTTTCCTACTGTCAAATTCCAGTCACCCATGACTACTAAATTTTCGTCTCCCTTCACTACCTGGATAATTTCTTTTATCTCATCATACATTTCTTCAATTTCTTCATCATCTGCAGAGCTAGTTGGCATATAAACTTGTACTACTGTAGTAGGCATGGGCTTCGTGTCTATCTTGGCCACTGTAATATGTTCACTATGCTGTTTGTAGTAGCTTACCCGCACGCCTATTTTTTTATTCATTATTAAACCTACTCCTGCATTACCCCTGTTTGATTTTGTATTTATAACCCTGTATTCACCTGACCAGAAGTCTTGTTCCTCCTGCCACTGAACTTCACTAATTCCCACTATATCTAACTTTAACCTATCCATTTCTCTTTTTAAATTTTCTAACCTACCTGCCCGATTAAGGGATCTGACATTCCATGCTCCGATCCGTAGAATGCCAGTTTTCTTTCTCCTGATAACGATTACTGCACCATATCATTAACTCATTGGAAAGACCTACACATACAAACAATGTACAACATTAGTTATCTGGCAAATTTGTACATACAATACAGTACACTTTAGTTTAGTCACCTTCCACAGAATTAAATGTCATTTCTTTGAACTCCATTTTTTGTTGTGAACACTCTCCAAGTGGTATATCAGTTCTTGCCTCTGAGAGCATCAAAACGTATTGCACTCAGTACATGTCATCTAAATAACAAAGAAAATGGGTTTTTGCTTAATATCTTAATATCATACTGTGATGGAAAAGGAACGTGTAAACAGAATTAATGCACTTATTCATCCATCATGTTTAATGCTGCCAATTATGAAGCAGAGTCTTCAGGGATGTGGAACAACACAGTGAAGGTGCAGTGAGAAACTAGGGCCTGCATTACTTAAATATCTAAAATAAGTTATTTGTGCTTCATGAAACTACTTTAAAAATTCAGGGGAAAGGCCGCACCTCCAACTCTTCGTAAACGATCTATCCAGAGGGCCTACACCACAAGTGACACTTTACTTTGCTTAAGTGTACTAGTTACCTGTCAATTGTCAAAGAGTTTTACAGCAGTTCTGGCATTTGCCTCCCATGACTTGCCTAGTAATTAACCCTCTCAACCCTTTCTTTTATAGCCTTAGCTTGGACCCATTTGTGGGCTTTTTGTGATACGTGAACGTTTCTGCTCAGTCTGCAATGCAGAGAGGCTACGACAGACGTTCACACTGGTGATATCTCCATAACATTTTTGCTAATATAGCACACTTGACTATAAACCAGCCATCTGGTTACGGCAGTTGTGTTACATTATTGCATTAAGGTTCACGTAGCATTTAAATGGTGACTGAGAGGTAACCAACATTTCTCCTACCTTTCCAGAAGCAGAACTGTGTCTCTTCATGTGTTTGTTTACATCTGTCACCAGCTTATCATAAATATGTAATATTTCTTTCCTAGGCTCTACTTGTATATTCTTGCGATGCTTCACCCACATACGTCACACAAGCCTGCTACACCACCAGTCTGTGCAACATCAGCCATGGTGTAACGTACGGCGAGAAATTAAGAAAAGCACAACACATACACACACACACCAAGATAGCTCCTGGGAAAATCATAATAACGAAGCGTTCAAAGATCTACATACCGGTAGCTACAACTAACTGGCTCTTACGGCCAACCAATGAGACATCGGTGCCAGTTGAAATAGCTATGTATAATGCCTTGTGGCTGTAGAAGGTGTAATGACAAGCGGCTCGCAAGCCCTGAGGAATCATGGGGTCAACAGAAGCGTCCGATTCCACCTGTCTGCATTGATGTATGGGTGTTGTCATGGGTGATGTCATTACGCCACGGTGTTTGTGTGTTGGTTGTGTTTGTAGATGTTGTCTTGTTGTGTTTCATGGTGCCCTCCCGTGTGTGTTTGTTTGTTTGTTTGGTTTTCTAAAAAAAACTCTTATATTTAGCTTGACCTCTCCCTAAAACCCAGAATTTCCCGCAGTTGTCTCATTAATTTGATGGAAGTTTTGGATGGAGATGTTGTTGTCTTATTTATACATATTTTCATGTTTGTTTCCATGTGTATGTAGTAACATCACAGGTGCCATATTGGAGATGCTTAGAATAGCCATTTCTGCCATATTGATGATGTCATGGGTCAAAGCAGACGGCTGGAATCTGACACTTTTGTAATCCAGGGATCATGACGTCATCTCTCCCGCTAGTCAATATCGCTGGCAGTTTTCAAACCACGGATTTCTTTGAACCTAGCCATCCTTTGCAGAAGCAGCTCACAGGCCCTCAGAAATCATGACGTTATATCATGACATGAGGTCATCTCTCACGCTAGCCAGTATCGCTGGTAGTTTTTGAACCCCAGATATTCTTTGAGCCAAGCCATTCTTTGTGATGCCGTGTGGGTGTATGTACAATGCCAGATTTTGTGTTGCATGTGCGATAAAGCATTTCAATTATGGAAACCTTTGTATCCTTCATTTTCCAGGTGTGTGCATATAGAACCAAATATGGAAGTTACTGTGAAGTGCCTGCAGGATGACTGCAATTTTTTTTCAACGTCTTGGCAAATTTGAGAACACATGCTGCAAAAGCACATGCTTGCAGAGGAGAAAGGAAAGTTTATATTCCAGACAATGGATGGTAAGTAACTTCGTATAATAATTTTATGATGTGCAAGAAAAGAAAAAAAAAGTGTCTGGTAAATCTACAGAATTTCCTTCTTTGTGCCTATAGTATTGTGATGCACTGTGTTACCCTGTAAAGTTTCTTTCAGTACAACTATGAGGATTATTTGTGGTAACAGCATATTCTCATAAGAAATGGCTTCGGTATTTAAGTTGCAATCTTCGTAACTTTTGTTGGTCAGAATTTGTGTAGTAACTGTATTCTAACTTCAGTATCGCTCTAATATTTTGTTTCAGTAACATGTTCCTTCACACTTGAAAATTTCTGAATGTTCAAAATGACATCAGTGACCATAGTCAGTATTTTTACAGTAAAATTGCTATGAATTGCAGTGACAGAATCCAGATTTGTGAGTGGTGTTACCTATTTTTGTAATGGATGTTTCAGAGTTTCTGAAGTGAAAGTCCAAAGAAGGGAAGACAGCAAGAAGTAGCTATTTGTGTTTCTCATGGTTTATAGGCCTACTGGGGAAACTCGCCATGTAAAAAAAAATGAGTAACGCATCAAGCTTGGAACCTCTATGGTGATGTGGAAATCCGAGCATTGTTAATAAAGAAATTAATTTTGTGTTTTTTTCGTTTGATTCCTTTATCGTGTTGCCTATAGTTCACAAAATTTAATTGAAATACCAAGTTGATAATTTCAACATAAATTGGACTATGCACATAGCTGTCTCTAATGGCTTTGCTGCTTTTCACAGGTAAAGTATGATTATTCACTAGTCCTTCAGTTTGCATGTTTCTTAATCAATTGTGGCAAAAGAAATCACTGACTCAAAGCATAATTTGCTTGGTACACATAATTGGAAATTGCTTATTTAGTTGTAATTTTACATTTTTAGATTATAGTATTCTCTGAGAGTTTATCTTGCTGCCTTTCTTGGGTGTGGTTTTTCTATATTTAACAAGTTCACTGATATGGTTAATGACAGATGTTTCACCACCAGGTAAGGTATACAGCATTAAGCGTGCTGTGCTATTGTCGCTGGTGGCAGCAGCATGGTAGTCAATGTGTTAAGGGGGCACTTAGGAACCTTGAGAGTAAAGTATATGCATCTATAATAGTCTTGGCTAAAAAGATACAGCTAGAATGCTAATTACTGTTTGAGCAATTATCCTTTAGACAGTTAATATCTTATGCTAAATATGTATTAAAACTGAATTCGTAAACAACTTTCTAGTCATTTAATCGTTTGGCTTTGTAGAAATTGAAATAAAAATACTGCAGACCCAAAAATAGCCTGGAAATGGTAAGGAATATCAGATACAAGTAAGTATTTTTGCTCAGTAAGAATAAAGTGTAAAAATGCTGCTATCTGGTTATTACCTTGAGACCACTGCACACAAAACAGGGCAGTGTTAGACTTTGTTCCCTAGTTCTCATTGGCTGAAGCAACTAAAATTAAATTTCTGAGAAATGCGGAAACTTTGTTATCCGTATATCCCCAGCACGATTTAAAATTTTTGCAGTGAAATGGCACTGATAGTGCATAACATATTTTGCAACTGAGACTAAGTACTTAAAAATTGATGTGGGGTATGTATTTCAAGACATACTTTAGAACCAAACCTGATATTTGTATTGACACACAAGTAAACACATCTGAAAGGCACACTGGGTTACACAAGCATTAGCTGTAGGTATGGAATGGGTAATTTACTCAGAAAACTTGCTGTATGAATTTTATTGTAAAGCACACTAAAGTTAGGGAAAGATGCAGTGCACAGATGAGATACACTTGGATGGGCATGAATTGGTTTTGCTTGGAAAATTAACTGTAATATTATATTGACATATTTGGTGCAGTTTCCTGTGATAGCAACATGTGTGAGGTGCAAATTTGTGGACAGGAGAGATTACATTGAACCTGTTGTGCGTGGTGCACTTTTAGTTGCAGTGCAAGGATGATGCCATCCAGATTTGAAAATTAGGGGCCTAGAAATGAAACTCTCATCAGTTTTAATATTTAAAAATAAACATGCATGAAAATGGAAGCTTAATCAGAACTTTCAAATAAATTGCAAAATTTTTCTTGTTTTGCACATTAAATGCAGCTGACACTTACAAGCACAGGGTTAGTGGTTTATGTTGACATTTATAAGTGTCGGCCACAGCTAACATATTGAAGATTTTAAAGTAACAAAGTAGTTGCTGACATTCTGATATTAATGGATAACAGTAAGAACCACAGCAATGAAATGATGTAAATTACTTAATCCAGGAGTTAAACAAATGTACATAGTCATCACAGCCACTTCTTAGTCACTGCATATTTGTGTGCTATAGCTAAGACAGTAACCTTTTGTTTTCTCGTCTGATCTGGGACACATGTCAGACCTTACTTGTTTTGCTAGATCAACTCCAGGTTTACAAGTTTCACATTTCAGAATTTTGGTAATTTGTAGTCCTACCTCCTGTGGAAAGTGGGATTGATAGCTGTCTTTTCAGATAAGGTCTCATCAATTGCCATTTAAGGAACTTTAAGCAAAAATGTGATTATTCAATTTTCTGTCAGTGTAGAATATACCACTTATGTATTTACCAGAGAAATATACATGATGGCACAGAACAGTGAGAGTCCATCTTCTGGAGCACCTGCTGTGTGGAGTAAATTGTGCACTTCACATCCAGTGGTGCATCAATTTCTTCTTAGGTAGTATCACAGTACTCTACTATCTCAGGCTGTTTATTGTGATGCTCAGTGGAGCAGCATTATGCCTTGAAGATACTAAACTAACAGCCTTCTTAAGCTTTTGGATGTAATATATCCAAAAACAAACGACTTTTACATTTAGCTGTCAGGAACTCCTTTGGAATCTTTCTTTTTATTATTATTGTGTGTGGCCTTTTTGTGTCCTCTTCCCAGTTTGACATTTACATCTGATTAGCTTAATCAGGATATTTATGGCTACAAACAAAAAATAAAAAATTAAAAAATGTGGTGACTATGCAAATTTAGATAACACACAAGTTGGAATTAAATCTCCAGATATGATCCACCAATCCAAATACAGTTTCAAGATTATCCTCCAAAACTTTACAAGCTGAGGAAGTAAGCACAAAGATTTGGACATCATAGCATGTGTTAATAAGCCAGATGTTTCAGGTATTACAGAGCACAGGTATGCCAAAAAAGAACCTTATTATGCACCCATTAACAAAGCATTTCTGCTCATCATTTAGCAGGGAGATCAAGCCTTAAGGTGATGTTGCAAATGTGGCAAAAATTAGGGCCCCAAAGATGTAAGTTCTTTAAGTGTTGAAGGTGACACTGAACTTTCTGCAGTTAACTGTAGTTGTGAAAGGACACACAATTTTGGATATAGACAGACCTCCATCTGCAAGTACAGATATTGTTTTAGCTAATCTCCATCAGTTGCTTATAGAGAGAGATAGTAAACACTCGGGGAAAATTGCTGGGTAATTATGCTGATAATTGTTCAGTCCTGTTGTTGTTGTTGTTGTTGTTGAGGTCTTCAGTCCTGAGACTGGTTTGATGCAGCTCTCCATGCTACTCTATCCTGTGCAAGCTTCTTCATCTCCCAGTACCTACTGCAACCTACATCCTTCTGAATCTGTTTAGTGTATTCATCTCTTGGTCTCCCTCTATGATTTTTACCCTCCATGCTGCCCTCCAATACTAAACTGATGATCCCTTGATGATTCAGAATATGCCCCACCAACTGATCCCTTCTCCTAGTCAAGTTGTGCCACAAATTTCTCTTCTCTCCAATTCTATTTGATACCTCCTCATTAGTTATGTGATCTACCCACCTAATCTTCAGCATTCTTCTGTAGCACCACATTTTGAAAGCTTCTATCTCTTCTTGTCCAAACTATTTACTGTCCACATTTCACTTCCATACATGGCTACACTCCATACAAATACTTTCAGAAACGACTTCCTGACATTTAAATCTATACTGGATGTTAAAAAATTTCTCTTCTTCAGAAACGCTTTCCTTGCCATTGCCAGTCTACATCTTATATCTTCTTTTTAGTCTTAGAAAATCTGATCTCACAAAAAATCAGTTTTCACTCTTAAGAATGATGAGTGGCACACACAGATCTGTGTGCACTGATATGTAACACAGGGTACCCTCGGCTTTGTACTTTGCTGCCTTCGTTTGTTGATTTTTTTTTTTTATGTAAATGACAAAATACTGCTCCCCAAATTCAAAACTACTTCTGTATACTGATGCTACATCCATTGTGTGCAGGCATAAAGATCACTATGAAACTGTATTACAAATTATATAGTTCAGTATTTAAATGAAAGTACTTTCATTGTCAACACAAGATAACAGCAGTAATGGATTTTAATCCCACAAGACATATTTTGAAATTCAGCTGTGCTGTGGAACTGATATTGCCATCAAAGCAATATATATCAAAATCATGGGAGTAACAACACTGGGATACATATGTCCACTCACTGGGAAGTAAACTGGCTTAAAATGTATTTGCGATAAATATGTAGAGCAAATACCGAAGCAATACCCACGTATTGTTTGCTTATCATATGTCAATGTACTCTAGTATAAAGTATGGATTAGAAGTATGGGATGCCAAACGCGAGCAAATCTTCATAAGCTTTTAAAGTTGGGGTAGAAGGCTGTAAGAATAATTTGTGGTGCAGAACTAAGAGACTCGTGCTGTGTTCAATTCCCTAAAGTTGGGATATTAACTGTTATAAATTTGTTCACTGATCAGCCAGAAAGTTATAGCCACCTACCCAATACCCTGTACGATCAGCTCGGGCACGGATAACAGCAGTGACGCATCACGGCACGGAAGCAGTGCGGCATTGGTAGGTCTGTGAAGGGAGCTGACAACCCATATGGACACACAGGTCACCTAATTCCTGTAAATTCTGGGGAGAAGTGCAATGAGCTCAGATGCCACTTCCAATCACTTCCCAGATGTGTTCAATCGAGTTCAGGTTTGGCTATTTAGGGAGCCAGCATACCAATTGGAACTCACCACTGTGTTCCCTGAACCACGCCATCTCACTCCTGGTGTTGTAACATGGCACATTATCTTGTTGAAATATGGCTCTTCTAACAACCCTACCACAACAAAGGTCAAAATTTGATAATGATTGTGGTGTTGCTCACGCTGCTAAATACTGCATTTTCGGGCAACAACAAAGTTATTATGTGGCAGGTGTCATTGGAGCACAGTTAATAAAGGCATTTCATGTAATAATGAATAAACTAGGCACTTATCTTTTCGTATTTCCCACGCTGGTCTCATTGTAAAATCGTGGCTCAATTGTCGAAAATCTAGGTGGTGGTGATTCCAAGCTCGGATGCAAAGAGGCCTAGGTTTTATTCTGTTATATTGAAAAGTTTTATAGATGTGTTTCACAAACCATTCTTGAAGATTAAACCTTTGAAAGTTAGCACAATGCTGATGTAAAAAATAATCAGCACTCTGAATTTAAGTTACACTTCCTTTTTATTGCTTTTGTTGCAATATCTCTAACACACAAAACATCACTTTGCAATACAAAACATACTTGAAAACATGTTCCTCACTGTTCACATTTTATAAGCTGACTACAATATACGTCTTTTCAACATGACGTCCAAGATTTGACTTTCTCAAGGTCCGACTCTCTAACTAACTGATAATCGCTTACGCGCCCAAAAATCAAGAGTTACAAGTACGTCAAAGATCATAGTGACAAAAGAAAGAATACACATAAGAATAATATCGTTGCAACATAAACATATCAATGTATCAAAGTACCTCTACATTACTGAAATCGAATCTGAATGTTGTCTCAGAAATATGTTAACTACTTTACAGAAACACAGTAGAATATTGCTGGTATCGAGAGGTTCAGGTGAGCTGCCGTAATGGTTACGTAACTCAAGTACCATTACACTCTGCACGATTGTCCTGAAGGAGTGTACATGTGCAACCAGTGTACGACACTCCTCGGCCATCGTGGTGCCTCGCACGAGCTCCACTGGACCTGTGGATGCCCATAGCATCATGGAGGTGCAGCCAACTTGTTGGATCCTGCAGTACAGGTATCGAGGAGCTGTTGCCCTGGAGGACAACAGATTCGCGCCCATTGCAGTCACACTTGCCAATGCCGTGATGTCAAGATTGGCATATGCCCGGATTGTCAGCTGCCGCATCCCATCATTAGAAGTGTTTTGTGCACTGTGTGTTCACACACACACACACACACACACAGCCCAGCATTAAATTCCGATGTTCATTCCGCCACAGTCTGCCCAGCCTACACTGTCCGACATCTCTACTGAGGGGTGGTCATCCAACCCCATGATGCCTGTAGTTAGTTTCACCACCTGTTGAAGACACTCACCACAGCACTGCTTAAGCACCCAACTAGTGGTGCCGTTTCTGAAATGCTTATGTTGAGCCTGCAGGCCATCACAATCTGCCCTTGGTGAAATTCAGAAAGGTCATGGGTCTTCCCCATTCTATACACGGACAGCATATTCACTGATACTACAGTCCACCATGTGTGTGTCTCACCAACAGTCATTCCTCACCAGGTGACGCTGCTATTGCCTGGATGGGTTTATATTGATAGTAGGTTCATGATCATAATATTCTTGCTGGTCAGTATGTACTTTTAAACCAATTATGTTGCCCCAAGCTCTTAGTCTAAATGTAAACACTGACCTGAACAAGCATAATACCAGAAACATACATCAGTTTCATCTTATAAGCCACCAAACTGCACTTTATCAGAGAAACCTACTAGATGCAGGATTGATGCTTGTC